>NW_024412431.1:927006-953697 GCF_014898765.1 Herpailurus yagouaroundi | reverse complement strand
CCTCGGCCGCGAACTCCCGCCCACCCTTTCCACAGACGCGCAGGACTCCTCCCGGACCCTTCAGGGCTCCCCCAGCCCCCACCCCGCAGACCCGCCCCCCACAGGCGCCCCCCCCTCCCACTCCCTGCAGGCCCAGGACCCCCGCCCTCCCTCTGTCCGGATCCCTCAGGACCCCTCCCATCTGCAGACCCCTTGCCACCCCTCCCTCCCCTCACTTGGCATCCTATCTCAGGGCCCAGGCCTGCCCCCAGCCCCAAGGGTGTTAGCCTCAGAGTCCTACCCCTCCCTTCCGACCCCACAGGACCCCTCCCTTAGCCTCTGTGAATCAGGATTCGTACCCACAGGCCTGACCTCGGCCTGCTGGCCCATCTCCCACCCCCAGCAACCCCATGCCCAAGGGCACCCGGAAAAATCACTCCTCAGGCTCCTCCCAGCGCGCTCCAGCAGCTGCACACACACCCCTGAGCCTGCTTCCTGAGCATCCACCCTCCCCTCGTGCTCAGGACCTCCCAACAGATAGATATTCTGAACCCTCCTCCCCTCCCAGAGACACATCTTTCTGAGAGCCCCACACGCGCCCGTGCGCGTGCACACACGCACATCTGGGAGCCAACAGTTCTCTCGCGCAGAGAGATGACCACGAACCCTCCACAACGGGGCCGGACAGACATCCTGCCCCCCAACACACAGGCATCCAGGAGCCCCCTGGTACGCGGGCGTGCGCGCTCTCACACACACACACACACACACACACACACACACACACACAGAGCTAGACGCTCGGATCCCCTACGCACACAGAAAAACTTAGGACCTCCAACACAGACGCAGACAATTGGTACCTCCCCCCACACACTCGCACACGGAGGACTCCTTAGCACTTTCACACGCCTCCGTAGACGCCACCTGCCCGGGTCCTCCCGTAGTGCCCAAAGCTCCCAGCGCAGGCAGACTTGGAGACATGAGCTGTTTGCCCTGCCCCAGGCAGCCAGCCTGCCCGGCGTCCCCGTTGGGGCCCTGAAGGGTGGCAGGGTGACCCAGAATCTCCCAGCACCCCTGTGGACACCTGCCCCGGGCCTCTCTCCCCGTACCCGTCTCTCCCTGCTTTGCCCTTCTTCAGAGGGAAGGACACTCACTCTCCCTCCTACACTGAAGTCTCCCAAAGGGAAGCCCCCCCCCACCCCCCCACGGCCTGCCCCCTGATTTATGCCACCCCCCTGGTGGGGAGGGGGAGTTCAGGCTGCTCCTGAAGTCTGGCCAGACCGGCAGGACCAGCTTCCGGACCCCATCATGCACGCGCCAGGGGCAGCCCCTCATAGCCCTCGTGAGTTCCTTCACCCACCACCCGCGTGTCATGCCGAAATGAAACGGCTCCCTTCTCCCCTGGCATTTGGGACCCGGTGGGGCCAGGCTGGGGCCTGCCATAAGCACACAGCTCTTTGTTAAGGAATATTTTCAGAAGGGAAGAATGTGCTGAAGAGGCTCGGGTGGAACACAAGTGAGTAGTCAGCCTGGTTTGTCCCAGGGCCGGGCTTTGGTCAAGCTAGAGGCCCCAGCATCCACGCGTCTTCCCGGGTCGTGTTGGTTCCCTCCGCCCGTCCTGCCACCCTACAGCTGTCACCCTCAGGTCCAACCTGTGGGCGCCCCTGGGCTTTTGTGGTCACCCCTGTGGGCGGTTTGGCAGGAGCCGCAGGTGGCTTGGCCCTGGCACAGAGATGAGGAAAGGAGATCACAGAGCGGGCACGATGGTGTGGCCAGGACTGCAGGGGTGAGGAGGAGTCTGGGTCCCGCCCGCGCCGAATCCAGATCAGTCCAGCCCCCGCACTGCCTGTCTGGACTCCTTTGAGCGACATTAGCCTGGAAAGCCCCAGAGAAACAAGCCCAGGCTTCTTTGTGGATATTCACCAGTGGACTCCGGACGGCCCTGAGAAGGAGCCCATATTGGCTCGGGGCGTCAACTTCTCCATCTGGAAAATGGGGGGAAAGATCCTTAGATCCTCGCTTTGTACTGCAGGGGAGCCAATGAGGTTAGGATGTAGTCCTGAGTGTCCCCCTGGGCGCCATGTGGAAGGGGCCGGTGGGGTCCAGCAGGGCAGTCATCCATCCATGGGCGCTGGCAGGATCACCAGCCGCCCTTGTCCCCTGGTTGTAATTCGTTGGCACCTCTCTGGATGATGGCCATCTCTCTGTGGCCCAGCTGCATCTCAGGAAGCCGGCTCAGGTGGGGGTTGAGAGATGGTCTGTTGTGGGATTTGTGGCCACACAGAAGCCTCCCGTGGGGACGGAGGATAGGAGGGGGACTGCTTGCTGGCAATGCCCCTGGCCCGCGTACACCTCTGATGCATAGACCCGGGTAGGGAGAGGTTTGCTCTGCCCACTTGCTGAAGGGAGGGGTGGTGAAGACTCCTGAAGGTCACGAGGTACACAGGAAACGGTCTCCACCTCCCCAGGGTGGGACCTTGTGCAGATCCAGTGGGGTCAGAAGGCTCCTCAGAAGAGGCTGGGTACGAACTCCTCGGGAAAACACGAGAAAGCTGCCAGGGAGGGCTTGTGAACAGCATCGGTGCACTTTTACCCTCGCTTGGGATACAGGCCTGTGTCTTTGTGTCTATGTGCTTCGGCAGGTGCAGGGGGGAACGTGATCTCAATTTCCTCTTGCAAAATAGAGGCGCTGATTGTTCTAGGTGAAGCCCTACCAAGTATTAGGCACCGAGTCAGCTGCTGGGGTATGAAAGAACGTCACATGTGGTCCCTGCCCTGCAGCTAAAGACCCTCCTGGCATCGGGAGGCAAGAGCTGAAACCAGCGGTGTGCCCTGCGATCAGGCCCGTGCCACATGCTAGGCCCTGTGCCAAGCACCATTTACATATTATCTCATTTAATCTTCCAAACAACCTGGAGGAACCTAGATTCCAGTGTGTGCCCTTCCCACCACGTCCTGCTGCTTGCCGTGTGGAAGCATGAGATGGAATTATGCACAGCGTGCGGCGGGAGCACAGAAAGGGTCCAACGCATCCCTGGGGCGTCAGGGAGGGTGGAGCAAGGATGACGTAGAGGCCCAGAGAAGAGCTCACCGGGCAGGCATGGCAGGGAGGGGCGTGCCAGGCAGGCAGAGTGCTTGGACAGAGGCCCACCAAGCAGGAGCCAGCGTGGTGCATTCAGGAAATCGTGCCTTGTTTGGTGGGCCTCATCCTGCAGGCCCTGTGTCCCAGATGCTATCCATGGGGCGCACCCTGTGTGCTGCTCCCTGGGAAAAGGGACCCATAGCTGGAAGAACTCGGACAGGCAGCAAGCCCCACCTTGCCCAGGGGAGTCTGTAGCAAACGGGCTCCGGTAGCCAAACAGGGTCAGTGAAAGGAGCGAGCACGAACTCACCAGAGCCGGGGAAGCGATGTATCCCTTCCGGGGAGATTTCGAAGGCCCCATCCGCACAGCACAGCTCGCCTGCACTTTTCCTGCATGGCTCAGCGTGCTGTGATGTGTTGTGAGATGGTTTCATTGAGGTCTGCCTCCCACAGGAGACCACTAGTCCCACGAGGGCAGGGTGCCTCTCTGTTCATGGCTGAGTCTCAGGCGACTGGATGCTCGGTAAATACTTGCATCGTTTCAGGATCTGACAGTCTTCCCTACTCAACCCACTTACGAAAGAGCACCTAAATCTCTTCCCCAGAAAGAAGTCGACCTGTTGGCCTTGGAGAGCCCCCAAGGGCAGGGCGCGCCCACCTCGCCCCTGCCCCCTGGCCCAGAGAGCCTGTGCAGCTGACACGGGCACCAGAAAAGCTATCATCTTGGCTTTGAAGAGCCAAGTGCCTTGCAAGATGCCACTTGTCTTATTCATGGGTCCCTGGAAGGCTCATAAGGGCTTTAAATGTTCCCCTTTGTCATCCTCAGGGACCTAGAGGAAAGAGGGGTTTGCAGGAATGAAGCTGTTTCGGTGGCAGTAGGAAAGTTGGAGATGATACAGGGTAGTAAACATTTTATTATTTTTTTTTTTTTTTTAGGTCAGAAGGGATTCCACAGGTCATACTGGTCCACCTCTCAGATTTTAATCTGAAGGTATTTGCTGCTGCTATTATTACCAATAATGATAATGATAGTTTTACTGCGTTTAACTTTTAAAGAGGGCCACCACACTGGGGGTGGGCCTGCTGAGGAGGGGAGGTTTGTTTATTCATCCCACAAATATTTGATGCCTGATGCTGTGATGGAACTCTGGGGATCCAAGGGTGGGCTAGACAGCCCCTGCCCTCATGGAACTTTGCATCCCGCAGGGAACAAATACTATGGGCCGGCTTCTGTCCTAAGCACTTGACAGGTTTAGCTCAGGTATTCCTCCCAACAAAACCTGGGAGGCAGGTACTGTTTAACAGTTAACCCTGTTTTCAGATGACAAGACTGAGGCAAAGTGTATCTCAAAGATGGAAAGGGATGTAGGAGGGACTTGAACGCAGGCTACTGGCTCTGAAGTTCTCCCAGGAGGCCAAGAGATCTGGGAACAGTTATACACACACCCACAGAGGCATGGAAGAAGAGACACGGATATGGAAACACCTAGAGCAGCATGGAGTTGCAGCGAGAACTGGGGATAAGAGGAGGATAGACAGCAAGCCCTGAATTCCAACTGCTGTTCTTGTTGTCCAAGGTTACAGATCGGTTGCCCGCCCCTCGCCAAGGGAAAGGGCCCGACACCAGGCCATTTCCCCAGGAGCTGGAGCCAGCCAGGACCATGGCGGTCTGCGGGCCCACAGTGACCGTCCTGGCAGGCTGGGCATCTAGGGTCACATGGCATCTCCTGAGGCATCAGATTCAGAAATGATTCTGTGTCCCCCATAACCATTCCAAGAAGAGGATCAGAAGCCGGCGGGGGGAGGGGAAGTGGGGAGCCACACTGGAAGGAAACTCGGGGTCTTTATTCTTGCCTCTGAAAATGCCAGGCTCTGAGAGAGGGCGCATACACACTCACCCCCTCTCCCCATTGAAAACCAACGACTGTACTTTCCTCAGTGCCCAGTAAACTGGGCATTCGAGTTTTGTGTGTATTATTCCTAAAGTGAAAGGAAGCAGAAAGAAGGCAGAGGTTCTGGAGTCAGAAATCCAAGCACAAGTCCTGCCTCCCCCGCGGCCTCGTCGGGGGCCCTGGCACCTGTCCTACTTGCTACGGCACCTGGCATGTGTTACAACTGTGCTTTACTTTTCTGTCCACGCCGATATGGCATCTTTTTTTCAAATTATCTTTCAAATAGGGTTTATTTTTTCGAACAGTTTCAGCGTTACAGAAGAACTGAGGACAGTGGAGCACCTTGTTGGCTCAGTCAGAGCATGTAACTCTTGATCTCGGGGTCATGAGTTCAAGCCCCACATGGGGCATGGAGCCTACTTTCTTATTATTTTTTTAATGTTTAATTATTTTTGAGAGAGAGAGAGAGCATGCTCCAGCAGGGGAGGGGCAGGGAGAGAGGGGGACAGATGATCCAAAGCGGGCTCTGCACTGACAGCGGGTGAGCCCCATGTGGGGCTCAGACTCACGAACCATAAGATCATGAGTCAGACCCTCAACTGACTGAACCACCCAGGCTCCCCAAAGCCTACTTTATTTATTTATTAAAAAAAAATTTTTTTTTTAAATTTTTTTTAACATTTATTTATTTTTGAGACAGAGAGAGACAGAGCATGAACGGGGGAGGGGCAGAGAGAGAGGGAGACACAGAATTGGAAGCAGGCTCCAGGCTCTGAGCCAACAGCCCAGAGTCCCACACGGGGCTCGAACTCATGGACCGTGAGATCGTGACCTGAGCTGAAGTCGGACGCTTAACCGACTGAGCCACCCAGGCGCCCCTAAAAATTTTTTTAATGTTTATTTTTTCGAGAGAGAGAGACAGAGACAGAATGCGAGTGGGTTAGGGGTAGAGAGAGAGGGAGACACAGAATCCAAAGCAGGCTCCAGGCTCCAAGCTGTCAGCACAGAGCCCGACGCGGGGCTCAAACTCACGAGCTGCGAGATCATGACCTGAGCCAAACTGGGACGCTCAACTGACTGAGCCACCCAGGCGCCCCTCCCCAAAGCCTACTTTAAAAAAAAAAATTGAGACGATTGTACAGAGAGTTCCTGTAGACCCCACACCCAGTTTCCCCTATTAGTAACGTCTTCAGTTAGCCTGGCACATTTGTTATGATTAACAGACTGATGTTGATACATTAACTACAGTCCACGCTTTATTCAGGTTCCCTAATTTCCTTGTCCTCTTCCGGGATCCCATCCTGGATCCCACGTGACATTTTGTTGTCAAATCTCCTTAGGTTCCTCATGGCTGGGACAGTTTCTTAGGCTTATCCCTACTGCTGATGACCTTGACAGTTTTGAGGACTGGTCAGGAATTTTCTAAAATGTCCCCTCGTCTGGCTTTGTCACATGTTTTTCTCGTAGTTAAACTGGGGTGATGTGTTCTGGGAGGAAAGACACAGAGGTGACCATGCCCTTGTCATCTCATCACGGGCCCAAGCTCTCAGTATGACTTATCACTGTCCGTGTTGACCTTGATCACTTGGCTGAACAGCACAGAGATTTTTGTCTTCATTTGGCGAATGTTTACCGACCACCTGCTAAATTCCAGATGTGTTAGGATCTTGGAGTAGAAAATTAAAGAAGTTAGGCCCAGGGCTCCTGGGTGACTCAGTCAATTGGGAGTCCAGGTCATGGCTCAGGTCATGATCTCACGGTACGTGAGCCCGAGCCCCATGTCGGGCTCTCTGCTGACAGCTCAGAGCCTGGAGCCTGCTTCAGATTCTGTGTCTCCCTCTCTCTCTGACCCTCCCCTGTTCATGCTCTGTCTGTCTCGGTCTCAAAAAATAAAAATAAACATTAAAAAAAATTAAAAAGGGGCGCCTGGGTGGCTCAGTCGATTAAGCATCCGACTTCAGCTCAGGTCACGATCTCGCGGTCCGTGAGTTTGAGCCCCGCGTCGGGCTCTGGGCTAATGGCTCAGAGCCTGGAGACTGCTTCCGATTCTGTGTCTCCCTCTCTCTCTGCCCCCCTCCCCCCGTTCATGCTGTGTCTCTCTCTGTCTCAAAAATAAATAAATGTTAAAAAAAAATTTGTTTTTTTTAAATTAAAAAAAAAAAAAAGAAGTTAGGCCCTTGCCCTCAGCACGTTCATGACCCAGTAGGGCAGGCAGGCACGTATAGAAGTAATTGCCATAGAATGTGCCTTGGGCTGGGTTGTAGGAGATATTTGCAGAGAGGAGAGAAGTGAGCCAGCGTGCTGGAGGTGGAGGTTGACGGGAACAATTTCACAGGAAAAAAAATATTCAAAATGTTGGAGAATGCCTTTCCAGCAAGAGGGAACAGCATGTGCAAAGACACAGGCAGGAAGAAGCAGGTGGTCACAGAGGGCTGAGCCTGGTGGGGCTTGGATAACAGAGAAGGGGAGGCCGGCAGGGCTGTGCACACCGGGCAAAAACATTTGGTCTCCATCTCCAAGTAGGGAGTGGCTGAAGGGTCTGGGCAAGTGCAGAGGGCTAGCGCCAGGCTTGGCCTGAGCAGGTGGGTGGAGGGCAGCGCCACAGACCCAGCGAGGCCCCTCTGCATCAGGAGGAGCAGCTGGCTTTAGGGAAGGTCTTCCTAAAATGCAAGGCCAGCCAGGCTCCTGCCTTGGTCCACAGGACCCAGTGGGGATCTGGCCTCTACAGAACTCTCCAGTCTCCTCTAGAGTAGCATGCCTCCCTCCTGCTTCTGCCCTGTGGTCCCTCTGCCATCCCATCCCACCCCATCCTATCCCTATCATCATTTTCTCTGAGCGATCATTCACATAACATAAAAGTCACCCTTTCAAAGCGAATGGTTCAATGGGTTTCAGTATACTCACAACACTGTGCAACTGTCCTCACTAATTCCAGAACAGTTCCTTGCTTCAAAAAGAAATCCCCCACTCCCCCGTTCACCCTAAGCCCTGGCCCCCGGCCACCACTACAGATATGCCTCCTCTGGACATTTCATATAAATGGAACATGTCACTTGTGGTCATTTGTGTCTGACTTCTTGTACTGAGCATGTCTTCCGGGTCCATCCACATCGTAGCAGGTGTCAGAGCCTCCTTCCTTTTTTATGGCTGAGTAATATTCCATTGTATGGATGGACCACATTTTGTTTGTCTGTTCATCCATCAACGGACATTGGGTTGTTTCACTTTTTGTTGCGAATAACACTGCTGTGAAGAGTCGTGTGCAAGTTCGCGTGTGGCCGTGCGGTTTCAATTCTTTTGGGTGGATATCTAGGAGCAGAATTGCTGGGTCATAGGGTAACTCCGTGTTTAACTTTTGAGGGAACTGCCAGATTGTTTTCTGGGCTATCTGTTCTTCCAAGCGTGCCTCTCAATCTGTAATAGAAAGTTTGGATGGTCGTTTCTTATTCTCTATGCTCTGTACGCTCCGGGAGGGCCGCGACTGCGTCGGTGTTTGCCCAGTATGGTGCCCAGCACCTCGCAGGCATTCAGCAAATATGGGTGGGTGGGCAGGTGGGTTCAATTTCTCAACTCCTATGTTGTAGGCTCAGTGCAGGGCACCACACTGGCAGGGACCCAGACAGTGGCAATTTTTACCCTGGTGGGTAATATTCAGGAGCCAGTTGGCAATCTTGGCTGGTGCTCAGGAGAAAGGGAAAGCTGGGGAGAGTGTCCCAATTGGTGGCGTTTATTTGATCATTTAAGCCTCGGCAGTGAGACCACCAGGGGCATGAAGGGACAGGGGCCGAGGCAAGGCCCGTGGAGGAAGAGGTGCCGTGTAGGACACTGAGAAGCCCAGGAAGAGAGGTGGGAGAGAAGCCAGGAGCCTGGCCTGTCTGAAGCTGGGTGGAAAAGGACTTCAAGAAGGAGGGCGCATGGCTGGCAGTGTCTAAACAGCCGGAGAGGGGGAGAGAAGTAGAAAACGCCCAGCATCTGGGCCCTTCTGCCCCCGCGCCCCCTGCCCCTAGCACACTGGCAGTCTCTTCCCACCCCTCTAGGTTGGCTTAGCCATGGGCTCAGCCTCATAAGCCATGCGCCACCCTGTGGACGTGTGGAGGGTGGGAGTGCCAGCAGGCAAAGGGGTAGGCGGCCCACTGCCTGCTCTGCAGGGTCCAGGACCCCATTCAAGTGGCTGAGGTGGGGTAGAGGCAAAGGGGTTTGAAGTGAAGGACGCTGAGAGGCTGGCACGTCAGACCCACTGGACCCGCATGTGCATCTCAGGCCGGTGGCCCCTCAGCCCTCGAAGGGACTGCCCCATCTGTGGGTCTCTGTACCTGTCAGGCAGGGGAGGCGGTGCCTCATTCGCCTATTTCCCCCCGTTTCCCTGTGCCCAGAACAGTGCCTGGCCCTCAGACGGCCCTCAGTGAGCATCAGGGAAGGACAGTGAGCCGGGAAGAGTTGGGCCTCTCTGGAGGGGAGGCAGGGCCACCCGCAGGGCTA
This sequence comes from Herpailurus yagouaroundi, assembly GCF_014898765.1. Lineage (NCBI taxonomy): Eukaryota > Metazoa > Chordata > Mammalia > Carnivora > Felidae > Herpailurus > Herpailurus yagouaroundi. The sequence goes on along the minus strand of NW_024412431.1, from coordinate 944,262 downwards.
GGAGGGTGGCGGGCCGGTGTCTGTCCCAACCTACTCAGTCCCAAGAGTGGCAAGATCTGGTCCGTGCAGGAAGTGCGTGCGTGTGTGTGTGTGTGCACACGTGAGAATGCGTGGGTGTGAGACGGACTGTAGATGCGTGTGAGTGGGCCCTGTGTCCGAGTGTGTACGCATGGGTGTGGGTGCAAGATCGTGTGTGTCGCCGTGAGTGCAGGGGGTGTGAGGTAGTGTGTGAGTGTGTGTAAGTATGTGTGGGTGTGGGCGGGTCAATTACATGAGTGTGTTAGTGTGTATGGTGTGTATGTGTGTGTGTGTGTGTGCGCATCAGGAGGATGGCTTCCAGCGCCAGGCAGTGTTTAGAGAATCTGGCGACGAGTCAAGAGAAAGTTCCTGAGGGATCAGAAGGTTCTGCCTCTCGGACTGCAAATTTCAGCCGTGTGTATTGAATCAATTTTACTTCCTGTATGAAGTCCACATTAATATGTGATAAATATCTGGACAAGCCCTGCTAGTGGCTGGTTGTGTTTTGAAATCAGAAGGCCAGAGTTGAAGCAGTCCCTCGGGTCCTTTGGGGGTGGCATCGTGGACACCAGGGCACTCCAGGCCTCCTGAGATGGCGGGCCCAGACCACCACGCTGGCCACGTGTGGTCTCTTGCTCCAGGGCTCCCACTGCTCCCCCACCCCAGCGGTGCTTAGGAGGCTCCCGTGCTCGCCTCCCCCACCTGTCTCCCACCTCCCAAGCCTGCCTTCCCAGCTCCTCCCCGCCCAGAGAGATCCTTCCAGGTCAGGGCTTCCTGTGCACAGCCCACCTCTGCCCTGGCTGGTCACAGACTTTGACTCAGTGGTAGGCCCGGAGCGGGCCCCACCTCTCTCCGGAGAGGTTAACTCCTGGCTAGACGGTGCAGAGTGGCCCGTTCTCTGGGGCAGTTGTCGCTGGCCAGCGAGGCTGTGGGAGGAAGAGCTCTTCCAGTTCTGCTGGGGTTCGCCACCCAGAGTTTGTACCGCCCACCCAAGCCAGAGCCCTCGGCACCCAACAGAATCGGAGAGCCTTGGGGAGCCAGAGGCAGAACCAGGGGCCCTGAGGAGCCACAGAGACCTGGGAAGGGAGGGTTCTGGGCCCCCTACAAGGTGAAAAAAGAATGATGCCCCCTTGCTCCCACCCCGTGACAGGGCAGCACAGGGCAAGGAGGCTGGAATCAAGTGTATGGCCAGGGTCAAGCCCAGCCACCCAGTGGGCCCTCAGGTGTCGGCTGGGGTCTGAGTTTAGGCTGCAAGTAGGCGCCCAGTGACCTGATGGCAGGTGTGAAATGGTCTACTCTTGTCCTGTCATTGTCCTTCTGCTGCCTAGGGGACCAGATGCCCCCTCTCTGGGGCCTAGCCAAGGGCCCCTCCGGGCGGAGCTGTCAGAGCTAGGTCACGTGGGGTCCAAGGGCAATAGTGGATTCCTGTCACAGACTGTGGCAGGAGAGTAGGGGGGCATGAAGGAGCCGCCCAAAGCAACAGGGAGGGGAGGAGCACTTTCTTCCCACCTCCGTGGCCCTGGAGATCCCCATCCTCTCAGACCGTTGATGCTTGGGCTTACCAGAAACATGACTGAGTGGAAAGAACACCGCCCCTGGCCCCTGCCTTCGCTCCCCTAGCCATCCCCCACCCCTAAAACCTCCCACCAGGGTGATGGCAGCTCCTGCCAGCAGTCCCCACACCAGGCATAGCAGAACCCTGGAGGCCAGCTAGACGTTGGCCCTGGCCCTGGAACGAATGATCAAGGCCACCATCTAGAGAGCAGTCATTAAGTGTCAGGCGCCGTTCTCCCACGTTCCATGTGGTGGCACACTCAGGTTCACCGCCACCTTCTGGAGCAGGTCCTGTATGATCCTCAGTCTTTGGAGACTCAGAGAGACCAGGGGACTGGCCCAAGGCCACCCAGCTGGTTGAGGGGGAACCACGATTCAGACACAGATTCGTCTGAGTCCAGAGCCCTCGCTTTCGGCACAGTGCTGAGCTCCCTCTCCTGAAGCTGGCAGAAAGCAAGAGGCTAGTGTTCTGGAAGCTGCCAGGAGGGCGGGGCCAGATCCTCCCCAAGAAAAATCAGACAAATGGGCCTGGCAGCCGCCCGGCCAAGATCGGGGTACTGACGAGAGCCTGTGGCTCTCGCTCTGCATCCACCAGGCCACACATTCCCAGCACTTTGACACGTCCATCCCCGGCTTCCCAGCCCAAGGGGAGTCGACTCTTCCGGCCATTGGCAACACCAGCCAATCAATGGTAGAGAATAATTGTTTCTGGCTGTGCCAGCCACCCACTTTGGTTGATGAGACGGGGAAGGTCGGATGCTGAGGCAGGGCTCCCAGGACAGGATCTAGCCAGAGACAGGAACCAAGGCCGTCAGGAAGGGCCACTGGAGCAGGGGCTTCTGTGCCCCCAAGGCCTGAGTGACAGGGAGCCTTTGCCCCTGGTCCTGCTGAGGACTCAGGGATGTCAAGTTGAGACCTGGCCTTTATGCCCGGGGACAGCAGGGCAGCTCGGGCCCTGGCTGCAGTCCTTCTGTCTCCGTCCATGCATCTGGACCCAGGCAGGGATCATGGTAGCTGGTGTCTTGCATAGAAGGAGCCAGCATGGCCGTCCGCTGGGCTGGAGTATGTGGGGATGGGGGGTGCACCTAGCGGACAGACCAGAGATGGGCAGCCCGAGGTGAGGAAATGTCCACAGGTGAGCAGCAGGCTCAGTCGGCCCAGAGCCAGCCAGACAGGGTAGGCGCCCCCACCCAGTGCTGACCATACATGTCTCCGGCCCCCAGACAGAGCTGTGACCTGGCCCTGCTCGCAGCAGACGAGCCTGCCCACCATGGCGAGCCCCACTCTGAGCCCCGACTCCTCATCCCAGGAGGCCCTGTCGGCCCCCACCTGCTCCCCCACCTCTGACTCCGAGAACCTCAGCCCCGATGAGCTGGAGCTGTTGGCCAAGCTTGAAGAGCAGAACCGGTGAGTTGGGGCCTGGGGGGCGGGGAGTGGCCTCAGGGGTGCAGCCTGGGCCCCACGCAGAAGTTCCCGGGGGCCCCCCCTCACACTAAGAGCTGGGCCCGGCCCTCGGCAAAGTAACAGCGCCCACCGGAGGCTTGACAAGGGACGTCTTCTGCCATCCTCCAACCCCGGATGATCGGTTTCCCCATTCCGATGAGACCAAGGTTTCAAGAGGGCCAGTGAACCTGGCCTTCGCTGGCTGAGCCTCTGTTGGAGGGAAGAACAAATCCTCTGACTCTGGAGCCAGGCCTTCCCACCTTTCTCCTCTGGCCCTTCCCCTGGTTTCAAAATGTAGGCGGTATTATTATTCGGATACAATGCGGCCAATGGACAGAGAGTTTGTGAGTCACTGCCTCTAAGAGGAGGGGGCCCGGCACACCATGTGGGGCTAACCAGGAAAGCACCAGAGTCGGTCAGGGGGCAGAGGGAATGAGGCAGGACGTGAGCAAGAGCCTTCGTTGTGGTTCCTGTAGGAAGGAACAGCGAGGCCGACTGGCTAGCTCGAGTAATCTCAGCGGGCTCGGGGGTGCAGGGCCAAGCCTAGTTGGCCTGGCACCTGGCCCTGGGGTGATCAGAGCAGGGGAAGGGGTTGGTTTGGGGGTTCTAGACTGGTTGGTCTGCATAGGAAAACTGCGCTTGGCAGGCAAGTCCTTACCCATCTCTAGGAATCTGCTAGGCTGCCAGAGGGTGGTCCCCCCCCGGGGTCAGCGAGGCCCCAGATGGCAGAGCAGCAGAAACACACGGCCACACAGCTGCTTGCCAGCTGGCTGAGTGGCTCGCCCTCCCTGCACCTGGTGCGTAGAGCGTAGATCTTAACCAACCCTGCCCTGCGGTGCTGGTACGCGACTGAGTCCGCCCATGCACGGGCTTCTCAGCCCCGTGCTGGACACAAACGGGACACAAAGATGTTAGCCTCTCTGGGGGCCCGGGAATGAGGACCACGGCTCAGAGAGGGTAGAGCACCGGCTAAGGCCCCCCAGCGAGAACAACTTAGACCCAGTCTGGGACTCCTGAGAGGAGGGGCCGGGCTTCCCCGGGGGTGCCCTGTCCCCAGAGAGTCACTAGAGCCCAGGGGCGGGGGCAGGAGTTGGCCGCAGCCGGGGCCCCGCCCCCACCAGCCCCTCTCTGCCCAGGCTCCTGGAAGCCGACTCCAAGTCGATGCGCTCCATGAACGGCTCCCGGCGGAACAGCGGCTCCTCGCTGGTGTCCAGCTCCTCGGCCTCCTCCAACCTGAGCCACCTGGAGGAGGACACGTGGATCCTGTGGGGCCGGATCGCCAACGAGTGGGAGGAGTGGAGGCGCAGGAAAGAGAAGCTGCTCAAGGTGGCGGGGCCTGTGGGGCTGGGGGGGGCCGGCCGGGTCACTGGGCCACCGGAGGGCAGCACCAGGGTCCCAGGGCCGTCTGGGGCCCCGCGGGCAGAGAGCAGAAGTGGAGATGAGCCTTGCCAGGACACGGGAGGGCCAGGGCCGCGGTGCAGGGTGGGGCCGGCCAAGCTAGTGGCTATCACGCCGGTGTCTCAGGTACCCATTTGTTTCCCACCTGCTCTGTTTCGTGACCGACTGGGGACCGCGCATTAAGCAGCATGGCTTCTGTCCGCAGCACGGGGGCTCGGCCAGCTCTGGGCCGCAACCGAGCCACAGGCCAGCCCCGTCTCAGGGCTGGACCGGGTGGCCGTGGGGAGGCCGCCCTGGGACAGGGTCCAGCCCGGCCTCCCGCCCCCCCCCCGGCCCCCCTCCCCCCGCCGTTGGCAGGAGCTGATCCGCAAGGGCATCCCCCACCATTTCCGGGCCATCGTGTGGCAACTCCTGTGCAGCGCCACGGACATGCCCGTCAAGAACCAGTACTCGGAGCTGCTCAAGATGTCCTCGCCCTGTGAGAAGCTGATCCGCAGGGACATCGCCCGCACCTACCCAGAGCACGAGTTCTTCAAGGGCCAGGACAGCCTGGGCCAGGAGGTCCTCTTCAACGTCATGAAGGTGAGGCCCAGGGCCAGCGGGTCTCCACCGCCCAGACCCCGGCCTGTGAGGGCCCGCCGGCCCGGAGGGCCCCTGCGGTAATGAGCGTGTGTCCCCTTTGCAGGCGTACTCCCTGGTGGACAGAGAGGTGGGCTACTGCCAGGGCAGCGCCTTCATCGTGGGTCTGCTCCTCATGCAGGTAGGCCAGGCACCAGCCACAAGCCCGGGAGGTGGGCCAAAGCAGAGCGTGCCCCCGTCCAGGGTCCTCCTGGGGTCAGACCTCCCTCCCCACCCACCTACGACCCCCGCCAGGCCCCAGGCCAAGCCCCCCGTGGGTGGGCTCGGAGGGGCTGGCTGCCTGTCCTGGTCCACCGTCCCCTCCGGGAGCTGCCCGGTCACCGCCCAGGGCTGGCATTCAGGCGGAGGGCTTAGGTCAGCCAGTGCGGTGTTAGCTGGGCCAAGGGTTTCCTCCAGAGAACCCAGCAGACCTAGGAGGGGAGAATGGAGACAGCTGGGGCTAAACCAGAGAGTGTCTCACCTTGGGCGCTGGAGGTGGCCAGCCCTGGGCTTCAAGTCCCAGCTCCCTGTTTCCTGCCAGGAGGCCTGTGGTCTCAGCCTCAGGAGTTTTCCCATTAATGAAACCGGGATGATGATATTTACCAGGGGTTTGTTATGAGGGTCCAGGCAGCCTACGCAGTCCGCGTTCTGTTAAGTCTAAACGTAACAGAGGCAGGCGAAGCACCACGCCCCAGGGCCATAAGAAGAGCCGCGAGCGCCCCCTCCCACCCTGCCTGTCCCCACCCACCCAGATGCCCGAGGAGGAGGCCTTCTGTGTCTTCGTGCGGCTGATGCAGGAGTACCGCCTGAGGGAGCTCTTCAAGCCCAGCATGGCCGAGCTGGGGCTCTGCATCTATCAGTTCGAGTCCATGCTACAGGTAAGCGGAGGCCCGGTGGTCTGCACCCGCTCACCCCACGCCAGTGGGTGCTAACCTAGACCTGCCCCGTTCCAGTCTCTTTAGCTGAAAGTTCCAGGGCTGGGAAATCGCACACAGAGGTTCCAGCTCAGAAGGGGGTCCTGTGCTGCGACAGGGCCGGGGCGGGGGGCAGGGGGTGGATGGGTACTGCCCCAAAGGGTGCTTCAAGCAACGGGGCAAGGGCCAACCATTGATAGTGGGCACCCCTGAGAACATGGGACTCCCAGAGCCACCAGGGCAAGAGGGGTCAGGTTGGCTCTTGTCAGGTATACCCGCAGCCCCTCCTTGTCTGCTCCCCAGTGTGGCGGAAGGAGGGAAAGTGTTGTCTGCCTGCCTTTGCTGATACTGGAGAGCAGCCGCCTCTGTTTATAAATAGCAGCCCCCGCAGGGCCCGCCCCTGGCTGGCAGACAGAGACTGGGCGTGCGTGTATGCGTGCGTGTACACACACACACACACACACACACACACACACACACGGCCTGCTTCAGAAGCTGGTCACAGGTGGGGCTGTGTAGCTCTGCACAGCAGATGGCAGGGAGGTGCTGTCGCTTGAGGGGACCGGGTCGTGTTGGCAAGCAGGTGGCCCGGGGCCACGGAGAAGAAGTGACCCCACCCTGGCTTGGGTGGCCAAGGCCTTCCCGGGTGAAGTAGCTGGACAGCACCAGAGAACCCCCAGCTGCGGAGGAAGCCCCAGGGCAGGTGGGGAGACAGCCCCAGAGTCTGTTTTGTCTTGGTGAAGGACATCCAGGGGGTCCTAACACCTGGTCCAGCCCCAGTTTCCCCGGGTCCTGTCACTTGCCAGCTGCCTGAAGTTCAGGCCAGGCAGACAGGCATCCCCTGAGCGTCGCTGGGCACAAGTACCACGCAGGGGGCGGTGGGTGGACACAGCAACCGGCGGGTCACAGAATATGGGGCTCACGCCACAGCCCACCTCTCGCTCTCTGGGTGAACTTGGGGAGTTGTGTAACCACCCACCTCCCCCGAGCCCCAGAAGCTCCCTCTTGAGCCACGGGTGGTTGTGCCAGTGCGGTCCCCCGTGCATCCCCAACACCCAGTAGCTGCTGCTGCACCTGCCGCCCCTGCCGGTGTCCCCAACTCGTGCTGCTCAGAGCCCTGGGGTACCTCAGCCTCCCCCAGAGACAGTGCCACAGGTTGTCAAGGGCAGGCGGGTAAGACCCCCCGGAGGCCGGAGCGCCGAAGCCCGGCCCTGGCTGGTGGAGGGGGCCCCGGGGGGCCCGGACAGCCATTCCTGGCGGCCTCCTCACGGCGCCTGGCCTCCCCCCCACCCCCACCCCAGGAGCAGCTCCCGGATCTGAACACCCACTTCCGCTCCCAGAGCTTCCACACATCTATGTATGCCTCGTCCTGGTTCCTCACACTCTTCCTGACCACCTTCCCGCTCCCCGTTGCCACTCGTGTCTTTGACATCTTCATGTACGAGGTGAGGACGCCGAACACCCCTTCCCCTCCCAGATCCCCAGCCAGGCCCGGGCTGAGGGAGGGCCGGGACTCGGGGAGGGGTCGGAGACCCCTGGGACGACAGGACCTGAGATGCACCGCCACCATCACCTTTGCAGGGCCTGGAGATTGTGTTCCGGGTCGGCCTCGCCCTGCTGCAGGTGAACCAGACGGAGCTAATGCAGCTGGACATGGAGGGGATGTCCCAGGTGGGCCAGAGGGGCAGGGTGGGCGGGATTCCCTTACACTAGGGGCACCAGGGCAGGTGAAGGCCTCCTGAGAGATGGCAGGGGGCGGGGGGGGGGGGGGGGGCAGTTGCAAGGGCGGAAGGTGTCCTGAGCATCCTGACCCTTTGCCATGACCTCTGTTCCCCGAGGCCTTCCTGGAGGACCCAGACAGGCTCTGAGGAGCAGCCTGGGGGAAATGACGGAAGGTCTAGGCTTAAGCCAAGCCCTGGGCGGTCCTCCTACCCCCCCCCCCCGCCCCACCGCCCCGACCTCCTGCTCCCAGCCCTGGGTCCTCCAAAGTCTAACCCGGCAAATAGTAATACCAGCCAAACTACAAGGTCTTGGGTGTGGTTTTGGTCCCAGCACGTGGGCCAGGCGAGGGCCCGGGAGGGAAGGAGGGGTCTGGGCAGACTTCACACCCGCCCTGGCCGTCCCGCCTGCTGGAGAAGAGGCCAGCCTGCTTTTCCGCCATGTCCCCATCACGCAGGCCCCTGCCCCTCCCCGCGTCTTCCAGCTGGTGCTTCGGGGAAGAATGCACAAAGGCCACGGCTGTGTCCATGAACACGGGCATCCATTGTGCGCAGCTGCCAGAGGGGGCCAGCTGGGCTGGGGAGCGGGAGCCAGCCTGGCCCCGAACCGCAGCAAGCTGTGTGCTCCGTCAGGGCTTACGCTTAACCCTTTGCCCGGGGCCCCCGGGCGCAGGCGTGCGGGCCGACCAGCGAGGGGTCTTCCCTCCAGGATGCTCCCGCCGCCCTGATTCCTCACACTCTTCCGCCTCCTCTCACTGCCCCCTGGGGGCAGCGACATGCCGGCCCCTTCCCCTGCGGGGGTCCCTGTGCTCAGACCCCTCTACCGCCCGGCCTTTGCCAGCAAGAGCTCCCGAAGCCCTGCTTTTTCCCTTCGAACTGAGGTCCGGGCTGTGGATGCTGCTTCCCCGGCCCCGCTTCTCACGCTCACTCGCTCGCTCCACACGCCCTGACAGAGCGCCCGCAACAGGCTGCACGCTGAGCTGGGCCGTGGCCGTGCCCCTGGCAGACCAGCTCCTCCTGTGGGGAAGCAGCATATAGCTCTGGCGGCCCCCGCACTCGGGGCCTCTGTGTCAGTGACCGCCTGTGCCCCCACAGTACTTCCAGAGGGTGATCCCCCACCAGTTCGACAGCTGCCCGGACAAGCTGATCCTCAAGGCCTACCAGGTCAAGTACAACCCCAAGAAGATGAAGAGGTCAGTGCCGGGCGGCCAGGGGACTGGCACACAGGGGGTCCCCGAGAGTGGGACGTGGCCTCATCTGACTCCCCTCTGCAGGCTGGAGAAGGAGTACGCAGCCATGAAGAGCAAGGAAATGGAGGAGCAGATCGAGATCAAAGTGAGTCGCGGGAGTGGGGGCAGGGACGGGGTGCCCTTGGGAGGGCAGCCTTGCCCAAGCCGCACACAGCCTGTGCTTCGAGTCCGAGGCGTCTGCCTCCACACACCTGCCCTTCCTTCACCAGCGGGCCGGCGTGTGAGCAAGGGCCCACCCCACTGTCAGAGACCGGTGGCAGATAAGGTGGATAGGTCCCCACCCTCATGGGACGCCCTCCTCATTATCGTGGGGAGATGGTCGGGGAACAAATGGTACAGGCTATGGACTCCAGAAAGTACTCTGGATAAAAACGCGCAGAAGAGAGGCGGAGCTGACCCAGGGAAGATTGCTCTGGGCCCAGGGAGTCAGTGCAAAAAGGCCGAGCAATAGCAGGCCTGATGGACCGGAGGAATATCAGGAAAGCTGGCCCTGATGGGCGGAGCCCTGAGGTCAGGGGCAGGCATGGAGGACCGAGGACGGTGCCCACTGTGGCCCCTCAGACCCAGACTCGCCTCTCTCTCCTTCCTTCTGCTTTCATCCTTCTGCATGTGATTTTAGTTATTCATGCAACAAGCATTTATTGAGCATCTACTGCGTGCCAGAGTCACAGCAGAGACCGAGGGTCTCCCCAGTCCAGTGAGAGGGACAGACACAAACCCAAACCCCAACACACCTGGCTTTGTCCTCTTCAGAATTCACTTCCCAGCTCTGCCGTGGACCAGCTGTATGACCTAGGAAGGTGGATTCACCTTTCTGAGCCTCAGTGTCCCCTTCTGCAAAATGGGAATAACATTTGCTCTGCTGTTCAAATTATTATCATTATTGTTAATTTTAGTTTTATTATCATCACCACTATCAACGTCTCTACCCCCTTTAGAGAGGCAGAGGCAGAGGCAGAATCTAGATTAGAAGCCAGGTCACCTGCCACCCATACCTGAAGGGGAAAGAGGGCATCGGTATCCTGGTCCTGTTTGTTGGTTTTCCAGAAAGTTTTGTGTCCTGAGTTTGCAAGCATCCCCCTTTCTCAAGAATGGCAGCTTGACTGATGCACAAGTCCCAACGTGTGTGCCTGTCTTGCTCATACACGGTCATGGGCCTGCACCCATCTGGTGACTGTGAGGGCGCAGTGGTAGGTACGTAGGGACACAGCGGACACTCAGACTACATGCCCAACCTGGAAATTTCCAGGAGAGGAGCCTGAGAGCCCACAGACCTTAAAGGATCCAGGCAGACACCTTCTTTCATGGATGGCCCTGCCCTTGGTGCTTTCACTTTTAGCCTGTTTCAAAATGTACCTGAAATTTGTTTTAATCAGGTGGTCAAGTGACAGACACAGAGACGACACCGCCCTTGAAAGAAGAATTTATTACTCCTAGTTGCCAAAAGGAGGGGGCACGCCCCACCACACCTGGCCACGTGGGGAAGCACCTGAGTGGGTCACAGTGGGTCAGGATGCAGAGGGTGAGAGAGGGAAAGCGTGGGCCAGCTCCTTTATTGGGCATCCCCAGGAAGGAATGGGCAAGGCAGGCAGTCAAGTTTGAGTTCAGGATTGGTTGGTCTGAACAATTTCAGCAGAAGCTGTGGGCTACAGGAGAGTCCTCGGTTGCCCTGGGACAATTTGGGGCAGGGAGAACGCTGGCTGGGTGTGCGAGTGCTATAGGGAAGGTGGGTGGCTGTGGGCTCTGTATTGGCTGGTTTGCATATGAAAGGCTAGTCGAGGGCCAGGCATTCTCTCCAAGGTTAGCAAGGTGGCTGGATATCAAAGCATCAAAAACACAGAAAATTTAAAAGAAAAAAAAAAAAGCCCAGCGTGTGCATTGACCCTGTAGTCCCTGTTCACTCCCTGTCTCTTACTTTCCCTTTGGGGTAAGCAGGAGAGAGGGGAGTTGTCAGTCGGGCACATGCGGCTTCTCAAGGATCTCTGCGATTCTGCGATTCTGCGGTGGTGGGTCCTGGCCGGAGAGAAGGCAGAGCAGTGCAGGGGCCGGGGGCGAGGATCAGGACCCTGGAGTGCAGATATGGGGCAGAGAGCCTGCCCGAAACAGATCGCACCCAGGCCAGCTGGGAGGCCCGGGCAAGCCACCACCCCCTTGGGACTCGGTTTCCCCACCCGTGACATCAGTGAATGACCCTCAATCGAGTCTGTGATTCTCTCTGACCGCAGTTGCCTCCTGGGAGTGTTCTGAGTGTTTCCATCACCTTTTTCTCCCGGGAAGAAACCAGGAAAGGTTCTTTGTGATCCACAGGGAGGCGGGGCCCTCATTAATAACGGATGAATGTGGGGCCTGGGGCTTCAGGAAGACGCAGGATCTGGTTGGTGTTCATTCAGCACACACTCTGGGTCCAACTATCTGTACCCGCTTCGTAAGGGGTGCCTAGCAGAGGCTACGATGCAAGGCATATATAAAGCTCACCTGCTTCCCAAAAGGCCACGGGGAATTTAAAACCACAAATATCTAACCCAAATCCATCAGTGCAGGAGAGAAGGCGGAAAGCGAGGGAAACTGCCTCCAGAACCGCCCCGCTGGAGGGAAGTGACAGCTTTTGAGCACAGCTGATTTTTGGTGGCTCACAGAAATGTAGCTGTCCCGCTGAAGGAAGCGTGTGTGTTCAGCAAGACCCCCTCCCCTGGACCCAGACTCTGAGAACAGTTCGTTCTGGTGCCTGAAGCAGAGCCATGAGGGGAGGGGACTGACAAACCCAGAGGAAGGGTCTGCCCAGTGATAGGTGTCACATTGGCCTTTGGCAGGCCCCTGTGTGGGGTGGAAACAGACTCCAGAGAAAGTGGGTGTGGGTGCTGACTGCTGACCCCTGAAAGCGATCACATTGTTTTAAGTGAACCAAGGATTCTTTAAAAACAAAAAATCTAATGGGCCATTCTGAACAGGGATTGGCCCTGACTGTTTTCTGGAATCACTGACCCAGAACATTTGACCACAACTCCATCTTGCCCGGAGGCGACCTGGCCTTTAAGGGGACAGACCTCTGTGTGTATGGGGAACGGGGTGGGGTTCTGACACACTCCCCCCCCCCCCCCTCCCCCCCACATAGAGGCTTCGGACGGAGAACCGGCTCCTGAAACAACGGATTGAGACCCTGGAGAAGGTTAGGAGCGTGGCCACCAGCCTGTGGCACCAACTCCTCCAGGCCCCAAGCAGGACCCAGCAGCCAGAGGGCCGGCCAGCCCCCCACCCGGGCCAGGGCCCGGGCCCCACCCTGAGCCAGCAGGCCCCGAGGAGCATGGTGTAAATCTCACGGGGCCCCCACCCCCAGCCCCACCGAGATGGGGGCTGCCATATACTCAGGGGTTCTAGGGCCGCTTCGCTTGGGATCGGGTGTGAGGTTACAACCCAGTTCACTGCACACACTGGTCCCTCCTGGGTGGCCTGCATGGGGCGGAAAGAGGCAGAACCACAGCTTTGACTGAGGTGCCCCGAATTAGGCCGCAGGCTCCCAACCGTGGAATTTGGAAGCCTCCCCCTCAAAAGAAAGGAGAGGAGAGGGGAGGCCTTACCACTGGCGCCGTGGCGGGATGCCACAACCTTGACCCTGGCCCCCAGCCTGCTTTTAAGGACAGGAGTAAAGGCGGGGGGTCCCACCTTCCTGCTCCTCTCCCCGCCTCACTTGGCCCTCCACTGCCCACAGAGAGTAGCCCCCCACCAGATTTTACTGCCCTTGCCCCAAAGTCTCAATTCTTGCTTAGACTCCACGGGAAAACACTTCGTCCTGGCCCAGCGCTGCCACCCCGCCCCTCACCCTCCGGGGATGGCGCCGCCTCCCACGCTGAGTTTTCTGGGCCCTGGAGGGTGTAGCCGTGGGCACCCCCACGTCCCCACCCACACACAGACCCCTCTCCAGGACGGAGCTAGCTCTGGCTTTGGTCTTCCTCCGGGTCCTCTCCTGCTGGTTCTTTGGTTCTCTGGTCTCACTCCTCTCTCCCCTGCTTCTAGAGATAGTCCACTGCGTTAGTGACAAGTCGTTCTTGTCTGTCTCTCCCCCTCTCCTGTCCCTGCGCGCCTTCCGCTCTGCCTCCTCCCCCTGTTGCTCGGAACCCCCTCCGCCGGGTAGGAGAGCGCTGCTCTGGCTGATAGGTTAATCCAGGTACTGTAGCTTTTCGTCTCCCTCTCCCGTTTCCTTCCCCGTCCCTGCACACCACAGCCAGGGACGGCCTCTTCCTCGGCCACTGCCATGGGGGGGGGGGGGGGCCGGCCCGCCCCCGTGCAGGGGGGGGGCTGGGGCCCGCTCCTCCGGGGAAACAAAGGTTTCTCTAGGGGGGGAAGGGGGGTGTGCGCGTGACAGCACGGTGTGTGTGGGTGCGTGTGAGCGTGTCTGAGTGTAAGCCCATGCACGTGTGCAGAAAGCCTCCGCCCTCCAGGGGACACAGGTGGGGCCCTGAGGCTATATCAGCAACAGGCCCTGGTGTGTGCACTGCACTGAGCCTCTCTACCACACACACACACACACACACACACCACCACCACCACCACCCCGCCTCTGACCCCTCACGCTCCTCTCCGCTCCTACCTGCAAGGCCTACCATCTCTCACCTGCTTCTGCTGCTGCCTCACCTTGAATGGCTTTATCTGGAAGCTTCTGCCCACCACCTGGTGGCTCCGAGCCTGGAATGGGGGGCAGCCCGAATTGGTTGGGGTGGGGGGATCAGGCTGGGGGGGGGTTCTTTGCCCTGGGTAGATGGGGGCCCCAGATGCCAGGACCGGAGAGTTGTAGAAGAGCTACGTCCCACCTCCCAGCCCTGCCCTGAGGGGCTGTCCCTCAGGGGCCCTGGGGCCCAGACTCTGCTGTGCCATCGGCCTAAGTAAGGATCCTTTCTCCCCACCTGGGGCAGGGGCCGAGAGCCAGGAGCTGGCAGGGGAAGGAGCTGCCATTTGGGCTTTCTTCATTTAGGCACCACAAAGCCTGGGCCCCGGGGTGGCTCTCCCCCTCCAGGCTCCTCCCTGGGCCCCTCCGCACGTGCCCAGGCCCGGCGGGGCTCCCCATCCCAGGCTCTGAGTGCGGGAGACCTCGTCCCCTTCCTTCCCTCTCTGGGCCGCCCCCTGAGGTGGGCCCGAGGGGGGGCCATATGTGAGTGGAGGGCCACAGCATCCGGTCCTCGCTGTGCTCAGGGCCAGGTGACGCGGGCGCAGGAGGCCGAGGAGAACTACGTCATCAAGCGGGAGCTGGCAGTGGTGCGGCAGCAGTGTAGCTCAGCGGCCGAGGACCTACAGAAGGCGCGGAGCACCATCCGGCAGCTTCAGGAGCAGCAGGTACCCGGCCGGGTGGGGCCCCGCACCACAGCCGCCCGGCCTTCCGGACCCGCCCGGTTACTTCCTAGCAGGCAGGGTAGGGGGGAGGGAGAAAGCCGGAGGGGACGCGGCTCCCCCCACGGCCCCACACCCACGTCCCACCCGCCGGTGAGGCGTCTGGCCTGCCACACTGAGAACGAGGCGGCCTCGGCGCAAGGGCCCCTGGGAACCAGGCTGCACCTGCAGTGCCCCCTCCCTCAGCTGACGTGGCTGTGATTCCCTAGGGGAATGTCCAGCATGTCCCTGAGGTCTGAAGGGCTGTGGGCTTCCCCGGGGGCCAGCCATGCGGGATGGGAGCTAGAACAAGAGACAGAGAGGGTTCCCCGCTCCAATGCCCAGCACTTTGCCCTCAGAAGAGGGTCCGGTCTGTGCTCACCGCTCAGAGCTGGCGGAGTCGGGGTGAGGGGGCAGCCCAACTCTGTTGTGGGTCATGAACTCTGGGTCAGTGGCGGGGGCGGGGGCTGCTCAAGCGAGAGCACCGTGAAGAGTCCACTTCTCCAGGAGGTGGCTTTTCGGGTTTTCCTTTGGCTCTGCCCAGGCCACCTTCCTTTTGCCATGACCTGCCAGCGGCACCGTAGCCCTGGCGGCAGCAAGGCCGATGGGGAAACAAAGCTGGGCTCATCCCGGCCTGGGCACGATGACCCCTTTCAGGCCAGAGAGACCGCCACCTGCCACCCCTGAGCTGCAGAGGCGGGTGAGGCAGGGAGATAGCTGCTGGGCCTGGGGCTGGGGCTCAGCGTGGGGCCCGGGGCCCACGCGAGCCAAGGGAGGGCCCCTCGAACCCGTGGATCTCGGAGACCTGCGGTAGCCAAGGGCGGCGAGCAGGCCCTCCCCTGGGAAGGGGCCAGCAGCCAGGAGAGGCTGGGACCACCTCCTGGAGAACCACCCTCCCGGGCCTCCAGGCATCGAGATGGGGCCATGGCTCCAACCCCACGGCTTGCTTCCCTCACCCACCAGGCGGGTATCCACTCCCCTGGGGCTCACCCTGGGGTACGTGCGTTGAGAAGCCTTCTGGGCCCTGAGCAAGAGCCTGATCCCAGCAGACTCCCCGCCCCTTTCTGTTTTGAAATGAGGGTGCGGCGAGAGGAGGGAGGTGGAGGAGGGGCAAGAATGCCCCAGCCCCATGCTGCTCCCACCCCCACTTTGTGCTTAGGCGCCGACTTCACCTTGGGGAACATGCCTGGGAGAACCCGTCCTCCGCCCCAACCCCAGCAAGCCTGGGAGCCAGCCTGAGGCCCTGGAAAGAGCCCTGCAGAAGGTCCCCACTTTGTGGCTTTCCCAGCAAAGAGGCTAAGCCAGGCGGGCTCCATCCCTAGGCACCGAGCATCAGAAGCCCCATGATGGGGTTCAGCTCCCTCCCCACGGGGGCAGAAGGCACAGGGAAGGGGATCCAGGGCTTCTCACCACCGCAGTCGCGGGCCCCCTCTGCCAGCCCAGGGGCTCTGAGAAGGGGGGTGCAGAGCCCAGGCCTGCGGCCAGCTGGCAGGAAGGCTACTGACCCCCAGCTGCAGCCCTCTGCCTGCCCCCAGGACAACCCGCGCCTCACCGAGGACTTTGTGGCCCACCTGGAGACTGAGCTGGAGCAGTCACGGCTGCGGGAGACAGAGACGCTGGGGGCCCTGCGGGAGATGCAGGACAAGGTTCTGGACATGGAGAAGGTGCGACTGGGCCGGCAAGTGGGCAGGTGTTGGGGAGACCGTGGAGGAGGGGAGGTGGAGGGACCAGATGTGCTTCTGGAGGTGCATGAGCAGGCCCTAGTTGAGAAGGGGTGACCAGACAGACCCAGTGGGGCGTGTCAAGCCCCCCTGCCCTGGATATCTACACACACACACACACACACACACACATCCAGGGCACACACAAAGCAGCGTGACTCCTCAAGGGACAGCAGTGTGGTGGCTTTCAAGGGCTTCCTGGATAGCCAGTCCCACCTGCCTGTGTCTCCACAAGCCCTGGGGTCCAGGATGGAGGTGGGAAGGAAGGCCAGGGCCCCTGGGGGTTGCTCTCCCCCTCCCCACCTCCATACAGAGACCTCCATACAGAGTAACACCTGTTACTCTGAAGGGCGCCCCAGACCTCCTGGGCCCTCCTCGACTGCTGTCACCCTGACTCCATGTTGACTCAACTCCCACAAAGCCCTGGGAGAGAGGTGCCCCAGCCAGCAGGGGGCAGCAGAACGCACTCACACCAGGCAGAAGCCACGCCCCACCTCCCTCAAGCCTGCACTATTTGGGGTGCCCTCCCAAGTGGGGTGTCTCCACCCCCCCATGGGCCTCTCAGGCTCCACCAGCTGGCCCCGAACAGGGCTTCCCTCCCACCTCCCTCCACATCAGAGGGAAATGTGCACACCAGGAGACCCTGCCACCCTCCCCCCAGCTCCCAGACTCAAACTGGGAGCGGTGAGGACCTCTAGCAGCAAGCTGGATTTTGACCCAAGGGACTGGAGCCCTTGGAACCGCCAGGCCTAGGCCTAGGCCTAGACTGTCCCTCGGCCTGTTCCAAGGAAAGGGGCTGCCTGTCCTGGTCTGGGGGAGAGAGGAACAGGGACAGGGAGCTGTGACCCACAGCCTTCTCGGCTGTTGCTGGGGCAGGTTCCAGGTCTGACCATGGGCCCCAGGGGGTGATCTCGGGTTCCCACGTGGCGGGGCACCCGCCCTATCCCATCCTACCTGGTGTTATTAGCGGTAACATTTATGGAAGACCCACGCGTTAGGGGGCCACCCTGAGACAGTCCAGTGAGAGCGGGTGCCGTTCCGCCGGCAGGATTTCTGCGGATCTAGGCCCGGGGCCACGTGGGGTCGGGTCTGCTCCCCAGGGGCCTGGGCCGCCTTCCCAGTGTATATCCCGGGGTCTGGGGGCGAACCCCTCCTCGCCGGGGTGCCCGGGGTGGAGCTCAGAAGACCGCGAGGGAGGGGTGTTGGTCCCGCAGGCAGGGCCGCCCGACGCGCGGCTTCCCCCGCCCAGGGCGCTGACCACCTC
>NW_024412431.1:879241-922006 GCF_014898765.1 Herpailurus yagouaroundi | reverse complement strand
CGGGGGACGGGCCCCGGGGCGGGCCCGGCTTCTGCCCCCCGTGACCTGGCCCGCCCCGCAGAGGGAGGAGGGCCGCATCCAGGGCCAGCTGAACCACTCCGACTCGTCGCAGTACATCCGCGAGCTCAAGGACCAGATCGAGGAGCTGAAGGCCGAGGTGAGCGCGGGGCCGCCCCGGCTGGCGCGGGACGGGCGGAAGCCCCGCGTGTCCTCGGCGGGTGACGCTCGGGCGTCGGCGCCCGGGAGGGCGCGGGAGGAGCGGCCTGGCGGGCCGGGCTCCGTCCGTGGGCGCGTCCGTCCGCGCCTTCAGCGCGCCGGTTCCCCGCCCCAGGTGAGGCTGCTGAAGGGCCCGCCGCCCTTCGAGGACCCGCTGGCCTTCGACGGGCTGGGCCTGGCGCGGCACCTGGACGAGGACTCGCTGCCGTCGTCCGACGAGGAGCTGCTCGGCGTGGGCGTGGGCGTGGGCGCGGCGCTGCAGGACGCGCTCTACCCGCTGTCCCCGCGCGACGCGCGCTTCTTCCGCCGTCTGGAGCGGCCGGCCAAGGACAGCGAGGGCAGCTCAGACAGCGACGCCGACGAGCTGGCCGCGCCCTACAGCCAGGGCCTGGACAACTGAGGCCGAGCCCCGCGCGCCGGAGCCAGGGAGCCACCACCCGCTCCGCCGCCGCCTGGGGCCACACCTGATATAAACTCCGTGCGCTCCGCTCCGTGGTCCCGCCCACCCGGGGGCTAGGCCCAGAGCGGCGTGGTGCAGAGGGTAGGGCCGCGGGCTGAGGATCCTCAGGGTCCCCCGACAGGCCCACTCTCCACAGCAGTGTTTACCCATCTTGGTCTGTACCCCTCCGGGTCCAGTTCCCGGGAGGGTCTGCCCCTCTTAACAGCCAGGGCAGGGGACGACCCGGAGGTCCCGGGACTGGACGCGCAGGAAGCTCCCTCCTCCCAGCAGTCCCTCTTCTGGGACACGGGTGGCCCTGCTGGGAAGGGCCCAGGGGCTAAAGGAGGCCTGAAGAAGAAGGGGGACGGGTCTGGGCTGGACATTACCACCCCACGATGCCCCTGGGGACCCTTGGCGGCTGGGCACAGATGGCCAGGCTGGCCTTTCCTGCCTGGTGCAGGCATCATGGCCCCTGCAGCAGAAACCAAAGTCCCCCCTACTGTGTGCAGGGCCACCTGGGGTGTGAGCGGACAGCAGAAACCAGCCCGGGCGTGGGCAGTGACTGTCCCTGCTTCTTGGGGGCCAGAGCAGCTGCAAGGAAGTGAAGAGACCCCCCTCGCCCCAGCGCCCCCCCATACTCCTGTGTGAGACACTCCCGTCACCTTGTCTTGGCCAACGATGGAGAGGCTCTCCCACCCAAGCTAGCCTGCTCTCCAAGGGGGTCCCCAGCCTCTTCATCCCTTCCTTCCCTGTGGCCCCAGCCCCACCCTCCCCAGGGGAGGACTCTTCCCAGTGGTTACCTCCCCTCCGCTGCTCATGGTGGTCCCGTGGTCTTTGCAGAGTCGGAGCTGAGAACGGTGCCAAAGTCCAACGATGCCCCCAGCCCCTTGCCCCCAGGGCCTTGCGACCCTCGGGCCTGACCCTGTCGGTGCTCCTGGAGCCCGGAGCAGCATCAAAAGCAATCTCCCTGGCGCTTCCTGGGGTGGGGACCCATGGTCAGTTCTCCCGTCCCGGTTGCCCACTCCTCAGTGTTACAAAAGCCTGGGGACCAGGGTGGGCGCCCACGGGGCTCTCCCACGTGCCCCCCACACTGCCCACCACCATTTTGCACACTGCCTGTTCACACGCCACACGTCGCCCAGGCGGGAAAGATGGAAAATAAAGTGTATTTACACAGTCACAGACAAGGTGCGACAGGCCTGGGGGGCTTGCAAGCAGCCGTGAGCCCCTTGTCCTGAAAAGCAGTGTAGAGGACATCAGACTGCCCCACGGTTTAAGAGAATCAGGGGTAGGGGACCAGCAGGGGTGCCAAAGAGGCTGCCCGGGTTGGGGGACAGCAAGGGAGAGGAAAGGTCACTCGCTGGCTCAGTGTGAACAAAAGTGTGGGGGCTGGGAGAGATAGTACGGTGGGGGCGGGGGTGGACAAGTTGCAAAGGACTCCAGGTGTCAGGCTGACAGATGGATGCTTATGTCATGCTATTTTCAGAAGGGTGGCTCTGGAGACGGTGACAGGGGGGAGGTATTGGATGGGGAGCCTGATTTTCCACCTGGACAATATGCTTGGGCCTCCCAGGAGAGACATGGAGGCATGTGGGGCCCCAGAGCTTCAGGGAGATACAGGACCTGGTTGGGGTTTGTTCAACCTCACACCCTTCCTCAGGCCTTCCAGGTGCTCTGCCTTGTGCCCAGCTCTGCGGGGTCCCCAGTGTGGCGGAGACAGACAAGGGGGTGGGGGTGGGGGGCTGAGCCTGCCTACCAGTGGGGTGAGTACCCAAAAGAATCCAGGAAGACTTCCTGGAAGGGGCGGGGTGGGGGATGGAGTTCTCTCCAAAGGCAAAAGCAGAAAGCGAGACTTGGCGGGGTCAGAGGAGGCACATGATGCCTATGAGGAAGGAACTGGAGACAGCAGGCATGGCCAGACTGAGAATTGCTTCTCCAGTCGGGAGCCAGAATTTGTGCTTTGAACTGAGGGCACTGAGGAGCCATGGAGGGCTTAGGTAGGGGAGGGGGCGCCATCAGAGGGACCACAGTGTTGGGGGTCAATCAGGAGGCCAGGGCAGAACCCAAACAGCTGGACAGTAGGGACAGTGAGTAGGCAGGAGCTCTCCTGGGGGAAGGAGGCCCGGAGAGGCAGGGTCCGTAGGGGGGTTCCGCACGGAGCTGAGTCAGGTTCCTGGGGCGGGGCGGGGGGGGGGGGGCGCGGCAGAGCCAGGGATGGCAAAGGGAGGCTTCCCAGGGAGAGAATCTTAGTTGGGTCCAGGCAGATGCCAACCAGGCCCTGCCCTCTGCACCCAAAGTGCCCCTACCCACTGCCACCTGGTACCGGCCAGGGAGCAAGGCGTGACACCGGTTATGCACCAGGACAGCCAAGTCCCACATATTGACCCATGGCTCAACAATGGTGTCTCCACGCACCATTCCCAGCCTACAGATTTAACACTGAGACACCCTCCCCCCAGGCAGGAGCTGCCACCCCTCCTGCTCCCACAGGGTCATCCACCCCAGCTGGCTCCGGGGGTGGGCAGGGCCCTGGGGGAAGTGTCTGAGGTTCTGCCCTGCTCCATCTTAGAGGCGTGGTCTGGATGCCCTGGCTGCCCAACATGTCAGGATTCAGCCCCTACCCTTGACTTTGTCCTGGCATCTGGAATCAAGGACACCTGGGTCCTTGCAGGGCCCAGCTAGAAAGGGAATCTCTGTGGCTTGCCACTGAACCGAGCTTGAGTCGGGGAGCGTGGCCCCTAGGGGTGGAGGTGCCCGGTCCCACTGGGAGAAGGCCGACTCTCTCCTAGGACTCCAGACTGACATGAGGGGTGGGGACAGGCAGGGCTTCAGGATTAGGTCTGACAGGAACGTGGCTACAGGGTGGACTACAGGGACTGGGTCTAGGGACAGAGACAGGGCTAAGGGTCCAACACAGTGTCCCACTCTGTCCTTTTACCTGCTCTGCGGATTGTGGTCCCCCCCCCACCAGGGAGGACCCTCAGGGAGAAAAGGCCTAGGGGCTGCATTTTCTGGAGTGACACTGGGGAGAACGGGTCTGGGTGGGGCTAAAGGGGTCCAGGGTCGAGGTGACTCAGTTGCAGGAGGAAGGACAGGAATTCTGATGGGGGAAACAGGTGAAGACAGATTGGCAGTTTTGTTGAGGACTCTCGACTGTGGGCCCAGGCAAGGTTGTCTGGCTGGAGGGGCTTGAGGATGACACCCTGAGATGGAGGGGAAGATGAGGTCCAGGGGTTGGGAGGCACAAAAGGGCCTCGTGAGGACTTCCTGGTCTCCCACCCCACCTTGGGAGAGGCTGCTCCTTTCCCGCAGAACCCTCTCAGCACAGTCGGCTCCCCAGGGACAAGGAAGCCTGACGCAGGAGGATCCTGTACCCTCGAGCCCCAGGGCCGGAGGAGTCCTGGGCGCAGCTGCAGACCTACCTTCTGCATCGGAACCTCCTCGGTGAGCGGAGGGCAGTGTGCCCGCGGGCTGGGAGGGCGCAGGAAGGAACGGAGATCGCCACTGGGTCTTAGACGACCCCCTCCCTTCGGCATGCGGGCACAGGGCGTGCGAGGCGTGCGAGGTCAAGGGGCGCGCACCGTGACGAGGGGGCCTCAGGAAGAGGTCCCCCACCCTCGCCCCCGGACCTGGGCGAGCCCTTCCTGCACGTCTTTCCCCCTCCCCGCAAGAGCTGCCGGCTCCCTTAGGGGAGTATAGGAAGAGCTTCGGTCGTTCAACAACGCTGGGCACGCCTCATCCGGTGGTCGGGCAATTCCACCGGGCCGCTCCTGCGCCTAACTTGTCCACCACGAGTCAGACAGGAAAAAGCCCACGTTCACGCACGTGCGTGGGGGCGCCGCGCCGGGGACTCAGCACCAGGACCCACCCCAAGCCTGCCTCACGCGCCCATTTTCCTTAGCAAAGAGGCACATCTGCGTGGGGCGCGGGAGGCCTTCAGCCGGAGCTACAACCCGCTCGCGCACAGCCTCCAGCACCGGCAGGCCCAGCCCCTCTCGCCGTCCCGCGGTAGACCCCCTAGGCGACTTCGAAGGCGTACAGGCTGCAGCGTCCCGGCTTTTATTGCAAACTCGGGCAGCGCGTGGTAGACAATACACAGGACGCGGGGCGGAGCCTAAGCGGAGGGAGGGGGCGGGGCTCGAGGGGGAGTCGGCGTGTTTCCAGGCCAAAGGGGCGGGGCTCGAGGGAAAGACCTCGGCCACAGGCGTGGGTGGGTCGAGAGCCTGACCCAAAATCTAGGGCTCTAGGGGGCTACGTCCAATCCAACGGGAGCCAGACTCCCGAAGGAGAGCAGATAGGCGGGCAGTCTAAGACACAGAGGCGTAGCCAGAGGGGCGGGTCCTAAGGCAGGGATGGGCATGGTGGGCGGGGCTAAGGGTTAGGGGCTCAGTGGAAGGTCTCCACCTCTACCACCGTCCAGTCACCCTGCGGGGAAGCCACGTCGTCCGGGGAGAAGCTGGTGACCGAGGTGATGCTGGCGCGGGACTCGTCCAGGGGAGACAACAGTTCAGCCCAGCGGCCCAGTTCGGCGTCGCTGAGCGCAGTCCGGGCACCCCCCGCGACGCCACCAGCCCCCGCAACCCCTGGGCCACCGCCGCTGCCGCCCGCGGCACCCTCGGCCGCAGCTAGCAGCAGCGTCCGGCTCAGCAGGTGCTGCACGACGCTCGCCTGCAGCGCCCCCAGCGGCAGCTCGCCCAGGCGCGCCGGCTTCGCGCCGCGCGAGGTCGCCCCCGCGTCTGCTCCAGCCACGACCTTCCCACCACCCGCGCCGGGCCCAGGACCCGAATCCAGCGCGTCTGGGGCGGGGGTCGCCGACTCGGGCCCCTCTGCCTCGTAGATGGTGCACAGGCCGTCAGCGGAGCCTGACCCGGCAGAAGGAGGCCAAGGCAGAGGCGCTCCTGCGGGGAGAGAGGCTGGACTGGGCTCAAGGGGCGGGCACCTGGGCTCCCTCCGCAAGACCCCGCCCCTCCTCCCGGTTCCGCCCCAGACCCGACTGCCCTGCCCGCGAGCTGGAAAGCCCCGCCTCCCACCCCGCCCTCCTACCATCCCCGGACTTCGCTCCTCCCACAGCTCGGCGAGGTCGGGGGGCTGCTTACCTGGGGTGCTGCGGACGGCCAGCGGCGGAGGGGGACCTCGGCTCCAGGAGGCCGGGTGGCAGGCGGCGAGCTCCGCGTCGGCGGGAGGGGAGGCGGCGGCGCCGCCCTCCGGCCCGCTGTCGTAGCCGCGCAGCTCTTCCGGCGTGCTGGTGGCACTGCTGCTGTGGCCCGCCAGATCCGGGCCGCTCAGCGTACTGGACGGGCTGCGGGAGGGCGGTGGCGGCGGAGCCGGGGCCAGCGCCAGGGTCAGCCGTGGGCCCGGGATCGGGGCATCGGGACCTGGGGTCGGGGGGCGGCGTGGGGCCTGCAGAGGGGGTGAGTCCAGGGGAGAGGGAGGGACCTGCAGCGGGGGCCAGGCCAGGGAAGGTGGAGCCTGAGGGGGTGTGGCCAGGGGCGAGGGAGGAGCCTGCAAAGGGAGAGTAGAGCCCTGCAGAGGAGGTAGGGCCAGGGAAGGTGGAGTCTGGTGAGGGGGCGTGGCCAGGGGCGGGGGAGGAGCCTGCAAAGGGAGCGTAGAGGCCTGGAGACGAGGCAAGACCAGGGAAGGTGGAGCCTGAGGAGAAAGTGTGGCCAGGGGAGAGGGAGTTGTCCGCGGAGGGGGTGAGGCAGGGGGAGAGGGAGGAACCTGAAGAGGAGGCAAGGCCAGGGAAGGTGGAGCCTGGGGAGGGGGAGTGGCCAAGGGAGTGGGAGGGTCTTGCAGAGGTGGTGAAGCCGGAGGGGAGAGAGGGGCCCGCAGAGACGGTGGGGCCTGAACTGGGAGGAAGGCCTGAGGGGGTGTGGCCTGTAGAGAGGGTGTGGCCAGGGAAATTGGAGTCTGTGGAGGAGGCGTGGTTAGGGGAGAAGGTGCCTGCAGAGGTGGTGAGGCCAGAGAGGGTGGGACCTCTGTAAAGAACCGGGTCGGAGAGGGAGAGGCCTGTGGAGGGGGTGTGGCCAGATGAGGTGGGGTCTGTGGAGGGGGCGTGTCCAGGAGAGAAGGCGGAGCCTGCAGCGACGGTGAGGCCAAAGGAAATGGAGAGCATAGAGAAGGAGAACCCTGCAGAGAGAGGGTGGTCAGAGGGCAGGGAGAGGTTTGTAGAGGGTATGTGGCCAGAGAAGTGTCCTGCGTGGGAGGTGTGGTCACTGTATAGGGCATAGCCTGAAGTGGGGAAGGAGATAGGGAAGGACTGGTCCGTGGAGGGGGAGTAGCCAAAGCAGAAAGGTCCTGCAGAGGGGGTGTGGCTTGGGGAGAGGGCGGATTCAGCAGAGAAGTTGCTGGAGTCAAAGAGGCTTGTAGAAGGGAGGTGGCTGGTGGTAGAGGAGCCGTGGCTGGTGATCCAGGAGCCGACAGAGGAGGTGTGGCCAAGGGAGAGGGGAGAGTCAGAAGAGAGGGCAAAGCTGGAGAAGCTTGGGTTGGGGGCATACTCTGCAGAGGGGGTGACACGGATGGAGAGAATGAAGCCTGAGAAGCGGCCGTAGGAGAGGTGGATGACTCCAGAAAGGAGGTACCCACGTGTGTGGGTGGGGCTTGCGAGGGGGGTGTGGCCGGAGGAGAGGGGAGGGTCTGCAGAGCGAGTGGAGCAGAGGAAGGAGGGGCTAGGAGAGGGGGCGTGGCCAAAGGGCAGGTAGGAGAGCGAGGAGGGGGCGTGGTCGGTGGAGATGGAGGGAGAGTGGCCGGCAGGGGAGTGCCTGTGATTTGCGGAGGCGGTGCCAGTTGTGCGGTCAAACCCGGTGGAGAGGGTGTGGCTAGTGGAGGAGAAATGCCCGGCGCGGGGGTAGCGCTCTTCCTTGGGGGTGTGGACTGGCGGGGGCGTAGAGCCTGCAGCCCTTTCGCCTTGGGCTGCGAGGGCTGCGAGGGCTGCCCGGGAGCCCGGGGTGTTCCACCCGGCGAGGCCCCGGAGCGGGCAGGGGAGGACAGAGAAGTGGCGTTGGAGCCTAAGGGGCGTGAGGCTGGCCTCTGGAGACCTCCGCCGGCGCTGGGTCGCCTCCTGGTGGCGGGGCTCGGCTCCGCGGCACCATGCTGCGGGGTACTGCTCACGGATTTCCTGGAGGCCTCGGTCGGAGGCCGCGGCCGGGCATTCGGAGCTGCCCGAGGGAGACCCACTTCAGCTCCTGCAGCCCGGGACCGACGGGAGGTGGCTGGGGAAGGGGCGCCTGGGGAGGGCCCGGAAGAGTCTGGGGACGAAGTAGAAGGCCAGAGGGTCACCGATACTTCCAGGCTGGTCCCCTTCACTGCCCAGGAACCCCGTTCCCCACCCCACACTCCCCAGGCCACGTACCTCTCCGTGCCCCGGCGCTCAGCGGGCTCCTTCTTGGTGTTTCTGGGGCTTTTCCTCTGGCCACGGGTTCCTCAGCTGGGGGCCGAAGCCCCTTCTGCGCAAGAGTGCCTAGCCTAGGGACAGGAGCGGCCGCGCTCAAGAAGGAACTCTTTGCTTTCTCCCAAGCCTGCATGTTCCCACCAATGCCCTCTCTGGGGACACGCAACCTGTGCCCAGCGACCTGCAAATGCACCCACTCCCCCAATTCACGTGTAAAATTGAAAGTTTCCAGTTAGTGACACTAGCCCTTGCCAAAGGGACTGGAGAGGAATTTTACCTGGTGGTCCCGCTGGCACGTCCCGGGCTAGAGACAGAGCCTGGGCCTGGGGTCTTGGCAGGGGCCCGCTCCCCTCTCCCAGCAGCTGGGGGCCTGGAGGCTGCGGGGAGAAGGCCAAGTCAAGGCGGTGCCTCCGGAAAGGAAGGGGAGGCAGCAGCCTCACGAGGAAAGGGGGGACAGAAAGACGGGGTCTGAATGGGGGCAAAGAGGGCGCGATACCTGGACTCCGGGGGCCTGTCCCAGCGCTCCGAGTTGATCCCCCCCGGGGAGCAGCCTCCGGGAGAGCGGCTGCCCGGGTACTTCCAGCTCGCTCGGCCAGGGGCCCTCGCCCTGCAGCTCCCGCTGCCCCCAGAACTCGGAGCGCCGCGCTGGTTACTGGGGGAGGGGGTCGAGGAGACCCCGGGGGTCTGGGGGTGGGAAGGCCGGGAGGGCGAGAAGCCGGAGTCCTTGTGGCGGCCCCCGCCCTGCCCTTGTCCCTCTTGTCCATCCCGCACCTGATGAGGAGACAGACAGATCAGCATCCCAGCTCCTGCGCTGCTACGCTGCCTGCAGGGACCCGGGTCCCGGCACCTCGCTGCTCCTTCCCCACCCACAGGCGCCCACACTTCGGCTTCGATCCACTTCCCTCCCACCCACACACCCACTCACCAGCCCAGCTGCTCACGGTGGTCCCCTGGTCCCACCCCCACCGCCTTCCTCCAAAGCTGAGAGGCCCTGCCTGCCCCAGCCCACCCGCCTCGGCTCCCTTTCAGGACCCGAAACCCACGCCCCTACCCCTCGCCCCTTCAGAGACCCGGACCACCAGCCTCGGGGACGGGGGTCTGCCACAGGCTCCAGCTGAGGGGGACGGGAGCGCAAGCCCTGGTCCCCTCCCCGGCCCCCAGCGCCCTCCCCGAGGATGCGGGCACCTGCCAGGAGGAGGAGCGGCCCCGGCGGCCCGCGAAGGGGCTCGCGGAGACAAAGAGCCGCGTCCGGAGCCCGTCCCCCTCCCCCAGCCGGGCCCTGGTCCGCTCCGCCCGCTCCACCTGCTCGCGCCGCGCTCACCTCGGGCTCTGGCCGCCCGCCTCTCCACGCTGGGTCGCCTGGGGTGGGGCCGGGCGGGAGCGCCGGGGCTGGCGGGAGCCGCCGGCAGGCGAGGGGAGGGGGCTGCGGGCGGTGGCGCGGGGAGCCGGGCCCGCCCCTCGGCCGCGGAAGGGGAGACGGGGGCGCGCGCGCTCGATCCAGACCCGGGAGGCGGCGGGCGGGAGCGCGCCGGGGGCGGTGGGGAGAGGCGCGGTGGAAGGAGGGGCGGCTTCTCCGCGGCCGCGCCGCAGGGCCCCAGACTCCCAGCCGCAGGGGCTTCGGGAGGGAGTCCCTTGGGGTCCCGACCGGGCCTGGCCCCTTCCTCCAAACAGACACACCTGCCTTGGCCCCCACCCCAACCACCTGGCGACCGACGCCCGCCTGGACGCGGATAGGCCGGGCCCTGGCAACCAGGGGGCGGGACCATCGTGCCTCGTGCCCAGTCAACCAATCCCGCCGCTCAGTGTCCCTGGTCCCAGTCCTCGCCTTCTCGACAGCGGAGGCCGGGCCCCCCAGGGTCCCCGCGGGCCTCCGCCCCTCTCATAGCCAAGGCTTTTCTCAGACCCCAGGAAGCCCCTACATTGGTTGCGGGAGGCGGACCACGGAGAGAATGCAGCCGTGGGAATTTAGGGGTAGGCTCGGATTTGGGAGAACACAAGAAGAGAGGAAGGCTGGGGAGGGCGGGGAGAGAGAACTGTGAGAGGCTCCGAGCCCTCGGCAGGGCAGGGCACCCCCCCCCCCCCACATGCTCCTATGTCAAGTCAGCAAAAGCATTCAAGCAGAGCCGAGCTTTGGGGGGGCGGGGGGAGTCAAATGGGGGGGGGGTCAAAACTGGTGCCTAAAGGAGCAGAGACGACCCTGTCCGAGGCTGCCCAGCACAGCCGGTGGGAGTGGGAGGTGCCTTTCCCAGCCCGCGCAGGGGTCTCCGTGGAAGGACCTCCACAGGGGACTGGGGCAAGGGGGAGGTAGGAGTGGGAAGACAGAGCCGGCCGCCCTCCTTCTTCTCTGCTTATTGCTGGGACACCTCCCCCCCACACACACACACACAGTGCTTTCTACCTCTGATACCTCCTCTGTCCAGACTGAGCCACCCCCTCCCCCATCCCAAAGAGCCAGCGCCCTGTGCCCCAACCCTTTGCCCATCACATGCCTGCATGCCCACACAGGAGCAGTTCACTACTGTCTGGAACTGGGGGGGGGGGGGGGGGCTTCGGGCACAGGACGGGGCGTGGGGGGCTTTGGCACCTGGCTGAACCTGGACAAGGAAGATAGACTCAACTAGGGTGTGGCCGGAAGCAGGGGTTTGGCTTTCTCCCCTCAGGAGTTGCGCCTGGGTTCAGTTGAGGTTCGGGGAATGGAAGAGAGAGAGGGCAAGGTCAAAACCCTTTGGAATTTATCCGTTCAATGACCCCTCCCTCCAGCCTGGGAGAGGTGCCCCCTCACCATTCCTCAGGGCGCTGCCCTCCAGAGTGGATCATTCTGGCCTCACCTCCTCCCCAAGTCTTCCGAGCATCACCTGTGTGAGCCCCTTCTGGCATGACAGCAGCCTGGTTCCCCCCCCCCCCCCGCCCACCCGCCCATTCACCAGCAGTGCCCTTCCGAGCAAGTCACAGCCACTGGCCACCGCCAGATGCTTGCTCCTCACCTTTTATAGTGCGAGGCCCCTCCGAGGCTACTCTGAACCCACTCTGCGTTTCACTGGGATCTGGGCTCCTCCTTCTTTTAAGAATGCTCTTCAAATGTCCATCAACAGGGACGGATTACACAAACCAAACCAGAGAGTACCCGACAGTAGAATACTCCTCGGCCAGAAAAAGCAACAAACTACTGGGGTGCCTGGGTGGCACATTTGGTTAAGCCTCGACTCTTGGTTTCGGCTCAGGTCATGATTTCACAGTTCATGGGTTCAAGCCCTGCGTCTGGCTCTGTGCTGACAGCACAGAGTCTGCTTGGGTTTCTCTCTCTCTCCCTCTCTCTCTCTGTCTCAAAATAAATGAATAAACTTTATTAAAAAATTTAAACATAAATAAAAAGCAACAAAGTACCAAGCCACTCAAAACAGGGAAAATCTCAAAAATATCCTGCAGAGGGGCGCCTGGGTGGCACAGTCGGTGAAGCGTCCGACTTCAGCCAGGTCACGATCTCGCGGTCCGTGAGTTCGAGCCCCGCGTCGGGCTCTGGGCTGATGGCTCAGAGCCTGGAGCCTGTTTCCGATTCTGTGTCTCCCTCTCTCTCTCTGCCCCTCCCCCGTTCATGTTCTGTCTCTCTCTGTCCCAAAAATAAATAAACGTTCCAAAAATAAATAAACGTTGGAAAAAAAAATATCCTGCAGAACAAAAGCCACACACACACACACACACACCACGCTTCATGGTTCCATTTATATAACATTCTGGAAAATCCAGGCTAATCTGTAGTGTCAGAAAGCAAATCAGTGATATCTGGGGCCAGTGGAAGAGGGAGGTGTGACCCTCCCATGGGTGTGACCACCCATGACACTCACTCTCAGGTTCCCGACCCTCAGAGATTGTGTGAGACAATAAATGCTAGCTGTGTTAAGCTGCTAGGCTTGGGGGTGATTTGTTCGGCAGCGATCGATAACTACCTCCCATTCACAAAACCTTAAAAGCTGGGTGTTAAATAACAAGTGTCGGTGAGGATGTGAAGAAATGGGAGCCCTCGTGCACGGTTGGTGGGAACATGGTGCAGGTGCAGCCGCTGTGGAAGACGGGGCGGTGGTTTCCTCGAAGAAATGAAACAGACTTCCCATACGATCCAGCAATCCCACCCCAAAGAATGGGAAGCAGGAACCTGAAGAGATATTTGCACCCCTGGGTTCAGAGCACCACTATCCACGACGGCCAAGGGGTAGAGGATCCATCGACAGATGAATGGATAAACAAAATGTGGTCCAGCCACACAATGGAATATTTTTCAGCGTTAAAAAGGAAAGATATTCTGACACCTGCTACAACACGGATAGACCCCGGCAACGCGTGCTCGGTGGCAGAAGCCGGTCACGGAAGGACGAACACGGTAGGATTCCCCTTACGCGGGCTCTCTAGGAGAGTCACATTGGTAGAGACAGACAGCAGGTGGCGGGAGGCAGGGGGCCGGGGCCGGGGTTTAATGGGGACAGTATCTCGGCGTTGGAAAATGAAAAGCATTCTGGAGTCGGACGGTGGAAATGGTTTCAGAACAACGTCAGTGCACTCAATGCCGCTGAACTGCACACTTCACCGCGGTGACAGTGGTAAGTTCTACGTCATGGTATTTTACCACAATGCTTTTTAAAGGCTGGGTGTGATCGATGGGGGGGGGGGACACTCACGCGCCACCAATGGGGGTGTGAAGCAGACGGTCCTTCGGGAGAATCACTGGAAGGCGTGGTGCGTACGTGTGTCCCGTGACCTGGCTGTTCTCCTGGGGCGTCTACACCTGTGGCAGGTGCCCCAGAGTCCCCTCTGCCCCCCCCTTCTCCAGAGCAACCCGCAGCCTGACAGGAGCTGACGGTCAGCCCTTCTCAACCCCCTCGCCCCTTGGGTTGGACAACTTGGCGGTGTATCCTCCACTGTCTCCCAGAAGAACAGAGCCCCAGCTGCCTGTGAACCTGCTCCGTTTACCCTCACGGATGCCTGCTGGCCTCCTTCCTTTCCCGGTGTCACTTCCCAGTTACCCACCCCCCTCCAGGGCGCCCTGGGATCACCTTCCGGGTGGACCGTTTGCCTCCAATTCCCCGTGTCAAGGTCTGCACCTAAAACGACACCTCAGTCGTTCACCCACCTGTCATTTACTGAATGCCCCCCCACCCCGTGTGCCAGGTACCATCCCAAGGGTTGGGGACACAGCAGTCATGGGGCTGCCGTCACAGTGACCTCGGCGATTTGTACAAGTGTGCAAAGCCATGTGTATCAGGATGGTCACCCCGGCATAAAGCTGTAGACCAGGGCATGGGCGCTCTCAGAGAGAAGAGGGCCTCCTGTCTGTCTGTCTGTCTGTCTGTCTTCGAGCTGCCTGTGGTGGAGCCCACAGACACTTGAAAGAGGCCGGGTCTCCAAGGGTCGCGCCCACTACAGGGCTTCGCAGAGGAACCCAAGCTTAGGGGGGGGTCTCAATCCTCGAGGTTTCAAGCCTCGGGTCTCGGACTGTCTCCAGTCTAGTGAACTCGTGAGCCTCCCGTGGGGGAGGGGTCTCATTCCCCCACTTTGTCAAGGTCCCCTCTCCCTTCAGTTTTGCAGACAGAACGGGTCAAAGTTCACCGGATGCCTCCAGGCTGAAAGGGTGCTTTGCCAGTGTAAGAGGCAGCTCAGGCCTTCTCGGCCAGGGAGGGATGAGTGGGGGTGGGGAGGCAGCCATCCTTTCTAGAAGCTGCCCTCCCAGACCAGACTCCAGCCCCAGATCCCAGAGCCTTCCAGCCCTTGTGCCGCCCCCCAAGACCTGGGAGCAGCTTACCCATCCCCTGAAGTCCGGAGAAGGTCTCAAGGCTGGGCAGGGCCAGACAGGTAAGCACCCCACTCTGCTCATCCTCCCTTGGCTGGGTGGTCAGAGCAGGAAGGGGAAGCCCCCTCCCTTCCCCTGGACTCTGTTCCTCTGGATTTGGTTGTGCCTCAAGGCCAGGTGGCTGCCCCTTGGGGTGGGGTTGGGGGCAAGGATGAGGAGGCCCTTCACCTGTTCCTGACAGGGTCTCTACAGCTTAGATCCTGGAAGGGGGCCCACGGGCCGGCTTTGGGAGCCACGCAGCGCCTCCGGGGGGGCCCCCCTAGTTTCCCTGGCTGCAGCCCGGCCCAAAGTTCTAAGACCTCTGCCCTCCGGCCCGCCCCTCACCCTCCACCGTCGTGGAGAGCTGGATTCGGATTGCCCTCCTCCCGCAATCCCTTGGCGTCCTGGAGTAGGGGGCGACCTGGGAGGACCCAAAGGGAGGCGGAGCCGAGACGTCCCCGGGGCGGGCGGGCGGGGCGGCTCCCGGGCTCCTGTCCCGCCCGCCCGCCCTGACTCACCCAGGCTGGCCCGGGAACTCTGCGGGAGTCCCGGCTGCTCCGCTCCCAGGGACCCAGGAGTTGGGCCCAGCGTCCCAGCCAGAGCGGTGAGTAGGAGGCTCCCCGTCCCTGGGGACCGGGTGGCGGGGTGGGGGTCTGGCCCACGTGAGGACCGCCCCAGGTGCCGCCGGCACTGCCGCCTGAGCCCGCGGCCCGCCCGCCAGGGACACAAGGAGCTGGGGAGGGGGTGGAGGCGGCGAGAGACTCGGCCTTGGCCAGACCTAGGGCGCCTGTCAGGGAGCAGGCCAGCCTGGCCAAGGACAGATCAGCAGGCTGGGGGAGACCCCCATGGGGTCTTGGCCATGTTCCCCTGGACGCCCCAGAACCCTACCACTGGGGGTCCCTACCAAGTTGCCCTCCCTGGGACTATTAAACCTCAAGACTCCCTGACTCCCAAGTCCTGGCTGGGCAGCTTGGAAAAGTACTAGGTGGAGAGTCCCCAGGCCTGGGGCCTGACCCAAGATCTGCTACTAGGGGACCCCTACCCCCACCCCCGACCTTAGTTTCTCTCTTGTGTAAAAGTCAAAGGTTGGACCTGTGTGCTTCAAAGCCCGTTTCAGGGCTGACAGTTACCCGTGTCCTCCTTGCCCTTTAGCACGGGTTGTGGGCGAGGAGGGGGGCTGGACCCCGAGCACCCACCACTGCCCCCAGGAGGCAAGCTGGGAGCCTAGGGAGGGTCTGAGCGGGGAGTTGCAGGGGTGAGGCATGGATAGCAGAGCTGAGGCTAGGTAGGGGGCACGACCCGGTCCCAGGCCGGCCAGAACCCCCAGGGCCTGCCCTGCAGAGCAGCCCTCCGCCCATCTTTTCTCTGCGAGAACATTCTCTGCTAGAACACTCTCCTCCGGTCTCCTTTTGGCAAAGATGCTGCATCCCAGCGAGAGGTTCTCACCCAAGATGAAGCAGACAGGGCGCTAGGGGACAGATGAGACTTGGGACTCACGCCTCACATACCGCTTGTAGCTGTGAAAGCTTCAGCTGGTTCCTTCCCTCCCCTTGAGTCTGGAAAATGAGGGTGTGGTGCCCTCCGTCCCCCAGAGTGGGGATTAAAGGAGGCACCGGAAGCATCTGGTGGCCATAAGTTGCGTATGGCCGTGCTGGTGTTTGCCTCCGGGCTCCCCATCCCTGGAGCCCTCTGCCCAGGGCCCTCCCGCCAGCCCTGCTCAGACAAAGGGGGGGGGGCCGGCCTTGTGTCTGTGGAAGCTTAATGGCAGGTTCAGACCATCGAGTTTGAGTCATGGAGACAGATAATGATAACCCCAGTGTCTGCCTCTGATGGCGTTGTGTATATACCTTGTTCCGTGGGAGCCACTGGGCCATCCACTGGGGACCCTCGGCGTCGCCGCCGTCTTGCCTTTGATTGTAGTCTTGACCTGGTGGATACTGCAGCTTCCGCCACTGCGAGATGGACCCAGGCAGGAAGTTGGTCCTCGCCTGTGTACGTGGCATTTCTGTCGCAGCCCCAACGGCGGAGCCGTGTCCCTCACAGGTACCCGGGGCAGGGAGAACGGTGGCTGGCTGGAACAGGTCCTGGGTCTCCCCTCAGCCCAGTGTATACGGCTCCGGGTACCCACCTGCATCCGTATGCACACTCCAGAATGCCCCCAGGTGTCCCTTTTGGTGGCTACGTTGTTCATGTGGCCCCCAGGGTGCTGCTGCTAAGATTCCCGGCTGGCTGACGGCACTGATAGGCTGGGGCACTTCTACTCAGCTTTTCTTTTAGGACAGGGCATCAAACTGAGAGTGAGGAATGGGGCATTGTGGGAGGGAGCCCGTGCTCTGTCTGTGCACCCCCTGCCTGTGCCCGGCTCTGGGTGAGTCAGGGCCTGAGTCAGGGGGGGGCCCTGCCCCTGCCATCCCGATGTGAGGGCCTTTGAAGGGATTAGAAGGTGTGGTGGACTACCTCGCCCTCAGCCCGGTGGGCAGGGCTTACAGCCCGCATCCCTGTCCGTCTCTACCTCATCCCCGCCCGGGAGTCAACCCCAGGCCTCAGGGACCTGGGGACTGC
This sequence comes from Herpailurus yagouaroundi, assembly GCF_014898765.1. Taxonomy (NCBI): domain Eukaryota; kingdom Metazoa; phylum Chordata; class Mammalia; order Carnivora; family Felidae; genus Herpailurus; species Herpailurus yagouaroundi. The sequence continues at coordinate 905,584 of NW_024412431.1, read as the reverse complement.
AAAGGGAGGCAGGGTGCTGTGAGAGGCAGTCCGGCCTGGGAGCCCCCTCAAAAGGCAGTGGGGGCCTTGCGGCCTCCCTTTCCTTCCGTCCAGCCTCCGGGAGAGGGGGAGGGAGGCTCCCCAGCTGCCTGTTCTGGGAGGGTGATGTCCCAGCTTGTGGCCCATGCCCCCACGTGACTCGCTCCTAGCTGTCCCGTATCTGAAATAATGATACCTTGGTCTAAAGTGAAACCCAGGGACAGACAGAGCGGGCTGGCCGCCCAGGAGCCTGAGAGCCCAGCCCCAGCCCAGACAGTAGGTGTCACTCTGGCTTTGTCCCTGAGTTTTCCATTTCCTGATCCTCTGCCCTCCGGCCATCCTGGCGACCCCCCACCCTCCCAGTCAGAGCCCGGGTTTCTCTGTCATCTGCCTCAGTTTCTGGGCACCGATCCCTCTAGAAACCCAGGTGTTCTAGTCCTCCTTCCCCTCCACTGACCAGCCTTCAGCTTTGCCCCTCCCTGCCCCTCAGGCCCTGTAACCAGAGCCAGGCTCCAGCCGGCTTTTCCGGTTGGAGGTTGGAGGTGGTGCCCGGAGCGCCCCTGAAGGGGGTGGGGGGCCCACACCCCGGAAGTCCTCAGCCTCAGACGCTCTCTCTGGCCCAGTGGCAGAGACAGCAGAGGCTAGCGGTCCGGACAGCAGGTGTCTGGAGTCAGAGCGGCAGAGCGAGTGGTTTGGGCTCGTCATCAAGGGTGGGAGATGGCTGGGTTCTGGGAGAAGGCCACTCGGGCAAGCTGGGGGACAGCGGCTCCGTGGACTGCCCTTCCTGACCTCTGAAAGGGCGAGCGGCGTCAGAGGGGGGGCAGGGATCCCGGGGAGCAGATGTGGTGAGACCGGTAGTAGCTTGGCTTCAGGAAGGAGGTGAGGTCTGGGGGAGAGAGGGGGCACACAGCTCGTGCCTTCTGCCAGATTCGGGCAGGGCAGAGCACAAACTGGGAGCAGAGGCGTGTGTCTGGCTCCTCTGGGGGTCCACCACCAGACGCCCCTTCTTGAGGGTCTCTGCAACCCCTGCCTCCTCGTCTCCCATAGGAAAGATGATTCCGGTGGCCGAGTTCAAGCAGTTCACGGAGCAGCAGCCCGCGTTCAAGGTGCTCAAACCCTGGTGGGACGTGCTGGCGGAGTACCTCACCGTGGCTATGCTCATGATCGGGGTCTTCGGCTGCACCCTGCAGGTGAGGCGCGAGGCAGGAGCGGGGCCTGGATGGAGCGCGGCCTGCAGGGGTTGGGGCCTGGGTGCGTGGAGAGGGGCGGGGCCCGGATGAGCGGGCAGTTGGCGGGGCACGTAGGGGGCGGGGCCCGGGTGTGGCCCGCCTATGGGGGGGCGGGACCTACAGGGGCGGGGCCTGTTTGAGCGGGTCGGAGAGGCGGGGCGTGTGGGGTCGCAGCCCGGATATTCGGATATTCCGGAGGGCTACCTGCTCTGATCCCACAGTTCCGGAGACTGAGCGTGTGAGGTCAAAGGGTTGACAGGGTTGTGTGTTTCTACGGGCTGTGAGGGAGCATGTATGTGTCCCATGCCTCTCACCTGGCTTCTGGTGGCCTCAGGCCTTCTTTCATCTCCCTTCTGCGCACGGGTCTCTGTGCAAATGGCTCCTTTTTATACGGACACGGTCGCACTGGATTAGAGCCCACCTTAATGACCCCACCTTAACTTGATCACATCTGTTTTGCAAAGACTATCTGTCCACAGGTATTAAGGATTAGGAGGTCAGTATCTTTCGGCGGGGGGGGGAGGGGGGGTGGGCGCCGGAGGGAGAAGGAAGATGCAATTCAACCTAACTCCTTTTTTTCAGACAAAGATTGATTCTCAGAAGTTTAGTGACTCTTCCAAAGTCACAGCCCGCTGGGGACAGTCAGGGATTGGGGTCTCCCACCTTCAGCCTGCCTTTCTGCCCCCAACCGTGCAGGCCATCCCAGCTCCTTGGCCCTCTTTCCCCCTCATTCCCAGGTGACACAGGACAAGATCATCTGTCTGCCCAGTCACGAACTCCGGGAGAATTTCTCAGAGGCCCCCTGCCAGCAACTGCTGCCTCGGGGCGTCTCCGAGCAGATGGGGGGCCTCCGGGAGGTAAGCGGCCTCAAAAACAATCTGGACCTCCAGCAGTACAGCTTCATTAACCAGCTCTGCTACGAGACAGCCCTCCACTGGTACGCCAAGTACTTCCCCTACCTGGTCGTCATTCACACGCTCATCTTCATGGTCTGCACCAGCTTCTGGTTCAAGTTCCCCGGCACCAGCTCCAAGATCGAGCACTTCATCTCCATTCTGGGCAAGTGTTTCGACTCTCCGTGGACCACGCGGGCCCTGTCCGAGGTCTCTGGGGAGAACCAGAAGGGCCCCACCACCGGGCGGGCGACGGCGACAGTGGAGGCCTCGGCGGGGCCGGGAAAAGCCAATGAGGGTGAGAAGGAAAAGGTGCTGGTGGAGCCCGAGAAGGTGGTGACTGAGCCACCAGCCGTCACCCTACTGGACAAGAAGGAGGGTGAGCAGGCCAAAGCCCTGTTTGAGAAGGTCAAGAAGTTCCGCGTGCACGTGGAAGAGGGGGACATCTTGTACACCATGTACATCCGGCAGACGGTGCTCAAAGTCTGCAAGTTCTTTGCCATCCTGGTCTACAACCTGGTCTACGTGGAGAAGATCAGCTTCCTGGTGGCCTGCAGGGTGGAGACCTCGGAGGTCACGGGCTACGCCAGCTTCTGCTGCAACCACACGAAGGCCCACCTCTTCTCCAAGCTGGCTTTCTGCTACATCTCCTTCGTGTGCGTCTACGGGATCACCTGTCTCTACACCCTCTACTGGCTCTTCCACCGGCCCCTCAAGGAGTACTCCTTCCGTTCTGTGCGGGAGGAGACGGGCATGGGTGACATCCCCGACGTCAAGAACGACTTTGCTTTCATGCTGCACCTCATCGACCAGTATGACTCCCTCTACTCCAAGCGCTTTGCCGTCTTCCTCTCCGAGGTCAGCGAGAGCCGCCTGAAGCAGCTCAACCTGAACCACGAGTGGACGCCCGAGAAGCTGCGGCAGAAGCTGCAGCGCAACGCCCGCGGCCGGCTCGAGCTGGCCCTCTGCATGCTCCCGGGGCTGCCCGACACCGTCTTCGAGCTCAGCGAGGTGGAGGCGCTCCGGCTGGAGGCCATCTGCGACATCACCTTCCCCCCGGGCCTCTCGCAGCTGGTGCACCTGCAAGAGCTCAGCCTGCTTCACTCGCCCGCCCGGCTGCCCTTCTCCTCGCAGATCTTCCTGCGGGACCGCCTGAAGGTCATCCGGGTCAAGTGTGAGGAGCTCCGCGAGGTGCCCCTGTGGGTGTTCGGGCTGCGTGGCCTGGAGGAGCTGCACCTCGAGGGGCTCTTCCCCCCGGAGCTGGCTCGGGCGGCGACCCTCGAGAGCCTCCGGGAGCTGAAGCAGCTCAAGGTGCTGTCTCTGCGGAGCAATGCCAGCAAGGTGCCAGCCAGCGTGACCGACGTGGCCGGGCATCTGCAGCGGCTTAGTCTGCACAACGACGGGGCCCGCCTGCTGGCCCTGAACAGCCTCAAGAAGCTGGCGGCGCTGCGGGAGCTGGAGCTGGTGGCCTGCGGGCTGGAGCGCATCCCCCATGCCATCTTCAGCCTGGGGGCGCTGCAGGAACTTGACCTCAAGGACAACCGCTTGCGGTCCATCGAAGAGATCCTCAGCTTCCAGCACTGTCGCAAGCTGGTCACGCTCAGGCTATGGCACAACCAGATCGCCTACGTCCCCGAGCACGTGCGCAAGCTCCGGGGCCTCGAGCAGCTCTACCTCGGCCACAACAAGCTGGAGACCCTGCCCACCCAGCTCGGCCTTTGCTCTGGCCTCCGCCTGCTGGACGTCTCCCACAACGGGCTGCGCTCCCTGCCGCCCGAGCTGGGCCTCCTCCAGAGCCTGCAGCACCTGGCGGTGTCCTACAACGCCCTGGAGGCCCTGCCGGAGGAGCTCTTCTTCTGCCGCAAGCTGCGGACGTTGCTCCTGGGCTACAACCACTTGAGCCAGCTCTCGCCCCAGGTGGGGGCCCTCAGGGCCCTCAGCCGCCTGGAGCTCAAGGGCAACCGCTTGGAGGCTCTGCCAGAAGAACTTGGCAACTGTGTGGGGCTCAAGAGAGTGGGGCTCCTGGTGGAGGACACCCTTTACGAGGGCCTGCCAGCGGAGGTGCGGGAAAAAATGGAGGAGGAATGAAGCGAAAGGTGGGGCAGGTTGGGGTAGAGGCCTTCTGGATGCTTCCACCCCAGAATCTCTACTATCGTCTTCAAGCGAGGTGGCCGACAGGGCCCAGGCCAGGAGACGAGGAGCAGACACATCAGCCTTGGGGGGGGGCCGCGGGCGGGCGGGCGGAGGGGAGGGTCCAGACAAGATCCTGGGATTGGTTTGTCCGAGAAGAGACAGGAGGCTGTGGATTTGGGGTGGACCGTCGTAGAGGGATCAACTCAGTCACAGGAGTCTCAGACCAAAAGCACACCTGTGTCTTTGGCTGGCTGTCCTGCCCTCCCCCCGGACATTCTAGCTCAATTAGTGCCGTATGTGGGGGTGAGGCACATCCCAATGGGATTTCAACCCTTTCTCCCCCAACCCAAACAGCTTACATCTGCGGTTCTCTCCCAAGGAGGGGACACAGACACAAGGGACCAGCGACCCCTGCCCCCAACTTTGATGCCAATCCCTTATTTATAAGTTGTTTGCTATGGACACGTGAACTCAGTAAAATGGTCCTCATGTTTGGCCTTGCATCAAAATCAACAGCCCCAGAACAAAACATCCCAGGCCCCACCCCTGAAAGACTGACTCAGGTCTGGCTGGAGGCCAGGAACTTGTCTGTAAATCAGCATCCCAGGTAATTCTGATGCGGGTGGTCCTAGGCCTGGATGTTGGGAAACGCTGACCTACAGAATCTGGATGTTCAGAGCCGGGGTTCTGAACCCTTTTGAAGACCTAGGACTTTTGAACATCTTATAAAAGTTGGGCACCTCCTTGCCCAGGAAAATGTACACACACATGCAAAATTCCAAAGCTACTTCAGGCCGGCAACAGATTCCCCCAGATTTCCCAGAGGGCCATTCACGGACATCCTAAGGATAGCAGACTCCAGGGTTAAGAACACCTGCTGTGGAATTTACACGTTTCTGAGAACAGGCAGGGACTTTGTGTCTTTCAAATGTTCTCTGTGTGAGGGAGCATCTATCAGTGGGTGGTTAATAAATAATACTAGGAGAACTAAAATTCTGATCTCTGGTATCCACTCCTGTTGTCTAAGCCTTCCATTTCATCCAGACCAATGACAGGCAAGCAGTGACACTAACGTGCCAGAATGAAGGGTATGAGATCCGTCCTGGGAGCAAAGACAGACCTCAGCAGGAGAAATCAGGTGGCGTCTTCTGCTCAGCTTTTTTCCTGGAGAACCCCTTTTCCTCTCCATTCCTTGTTATTCTCCGGACTCCAGTCTTTTATCTGTTCCACCCGTAAGTTGTCACCATAGGAGTCCCCACGAGCCTTCAATGCCCACCAGTGATCCCGTGCGGGCCCGGGAGTAGGCAGGGCGTATGGCACAGCCTGCCTGACCCTGACTTCCTGGGACTGGACACCTCGAGATGTCTGCAAAATGTGAGCCTCTTCCTGGCAACTGAGAGCAGAGACAAGCTGCTTTCCGAAAACCAGGACTGCAGATGGGGACGTTTTCCCGGCACCCACCATGCCAGTTAAGCCGCGAGGATGACAGGCTGAGGGGCATTAACACCAAAGCCCATCTACTGCACTGTCCAGACGCTGGGCTCACATCCCGGGGCGGGAAGATGAGGGAACGTCTTAAAATGTCCCAGGTGGGTCTGGCCTGGAACTCTCTGGCCATGACCCTGGCCCTGTGGTCGAGGTCAGGGGTCATGCCGCTGGACTCCTAAGGCCGCTACAGTGACCTGAGCCCTACCCCGTCCCTCCCGCCGGTCCTTAGCCACCCCCGAGTTTGCTGAAATAGAAAGGGCTCCCCACGGGTGCCTAATTATGGGGAGGAGGCAGCAATTAGGCATAACAGCGATCCTAATGAAACACTGTCCCGTAAGAGAAAGGCAGTCCTGAGGGAGCGTGGGTGCCAGAGAACAGGCCGGGCGGGGAACAGCGAAAACGAGGCTGAGGACACATAGCAAGAGCTACTCCCAGCAACAGCGGCCGCGGAAAGAGCCAAGGCTGCGCATGCGCAGCAAAGGCAAAGCGCGGGATTGCGTCTACCCCTCTGCACGCAGGCGCGCCGCTTTCCCCGCCTGCCGCGGTCTGCAGAACCGTGAATGGATTTCAACACAGCGCCTCTCGAGAAAGGGCTCCGACTCCGCGCATGCGCATCACGATGAGCGGCTTTGCACGTTGTCCGACGCGAACTCTAGGTGGCGTCATCTCTCCGGCCGGGAAGAAGCACGCATGCGCGGAGGTTAGCACGAGGGATGGGCGAGTGCGCGCCGCGGACATGCGCCGTGCAGGGAGAGACGGCGGCTCGGCGGGGTCATCCAGGCGCAGGCGCAGTGCGGTGTTTGTCTGCCGGACTGACGGGCGGCCGGGCGGTGCGCGGCGGCGGCGGGGAAGATGGCGGCGTCCTCCCTGGAGCAGAAGCTGTCCCGCCTGGAAGCAAAGCTGAAGCAGGAGAACCGCGAGGCCCGGCGGAGGATCGACCTCAACCTGGATATCAGCCCCCAGCGGCCCAGGCCCAGTAAGCACGGCGGCGTGGGGGAGGGGGCGGGCGGGCGGGGCGCGCGCCGCGGGAAGCCCCGCCCCCGCCGTCAGGCCCCGCCCTCGCTTCCGGGGCGCTCTTGCTCCTCCTTCTCTCCACCCTATACCCCCTGCTGTCGGCTCGCGGGGAGAGGGTCACGGTGACCCAGGGGGGCGTGGGGCCGGCGGGCTCCCGGGCGGCCCTCCCCCAGCCTAGGGGGATCCCCCTTACGGGGCCTATGAGCCTAGTCACCCGGCCCTAGGGCAAGGCCTCCCCATCTGATGACCCGCCCCCTCACCGTGATCCTCGGAGCCCGTGTCACCGTCACGTACTCTAGGAGCCGGGCTCCCCTTAATCCGAGCGACTGTGATCACATCCAGATCCCCCGCAAACATGTACACGTCCCTTCCGACCAGATGATTTCACTCCTGCCATCTCAGTGACTGGCGGGGGGCCCCTTCTCCCGACCTCTGCACCTGGGTCCTTGTCATATGGTTCAGTGGATGGTCCACTCGCATTCATACACGCACACTTGGCCCGGCTGACACCTGAGATTATTTGACCACATATAACCCCCTATTCCTCTGATCTCCCTTTTCTGTGACTGTGTCTGGTGATCCCTTTTTACTAGGCTGGGACCTTGTCCTTCGGCCTCGCAGACCCCCTCCCGCACACACCCTACCCACATACACCAGGCCCCCTCCTACTTCATCTTGGCGACTGTCTGGCCTTTCCGAAAACACACACCCAGCCTCCAGCCTGGCAACGTCGTCACCTGGACTCAAGTGACTTCCTGCACACCCACATTCACCTGGCCTAGGGATACCTGAGGCCAGTGTGGTGCTATCCCAGCCCATGTACACCTCACCTCTGATCCCACCGTCTCTGTGACTACCTGCCTGGCATCTTATTGTTTGGAGTCAAAAGCTGCCTCTCCCTGGCACTCAACACCTGGCCAGGGATTGCCATGACACTACCACTGTCTAGTCTCTTTGTTTTGTCCCACAGAACCCCTTCCCCAAATCTCTCAGCTGGAGGGCATGAGGCCTTCACCCTCCCCCCCAGACCTGATGAGGAGCACCCCGCTCTCTTGAGCTAACACCCGGCCCTCCTTTGTGATTCTTCCGCGATCCATGTAGCTTATGCAGCTCCCCGTGGGGTCATCCTGATAGGAGGGGGACATGCGCCCACATCGGGGTATTCCAGTCTCTCCCTGCTCACCCAGCCTGACCTTCACAGCCTGAGTGCCCCCACCATCCCTGTGTGCAGTCCACTCCTCCCTTCCTCTTCTGACCTGGGGTAGTGTGGGCTCCTCCCTGGGGCAGATACCCTCCCGACACCGGAGGGTCCCTGCTGGGCTCTGCGATGCTGCCTCCCGCAGCCCCAGCTTGGATGAGACAGGGCTGGGCATGGGGCCTGCGGTGCCTTACGGGGTGGCTGTCCCAGGTGCAGAGTGAGGTACGGTGAGGCCCGTGGTGGGCAGGCCCCCGAGGAGCCCCCTCCAGGCGTCTGTGTCTGTGTCATCCTCCTGGTCCTCCCACCTCTGTGGTTTCTACCCGTCTCTGCACTTTGGTGCCTCGCGCCTCCCCCTCTTCCTTGTTATGATTTGATTTCTTTTCTTTTGGACACATCAGTTGTTTCTGTTGTGATTTATCGTGGTGTTGTTTTTTTTCTTCCTTTTCCCCATCCAGTTATTGTGATCACTCTAAGCCCTGCTCCTGCCCCGTCCCAACGAGCAGGTACCAGCCTTTTTATCATTGCCGCTTGGACATCTGCACCATTGACCTAACCGCTGCCCCGGCCGCAGAATGCCCTCCCCCATTGCCCCATGCTGTGTGTGCGGTGTGTGTGTGCGTGCCCGCGCCTGTCACTCTTACTCTCTGTCCTTCCACCCGATCCGTGATCAGTGATGTTCGGCCCACTTGGCCTCTTCTGTGTTCTCTCACCTTCCGCTCCTCCCTTCCTGGTGAGCTCAGGTTTGGACTCCCCTGAAGAGGAAATGGGCTCCTTCACCGGCCAGGAGTCTGCCACCCGTGAGAGATCACGTGTGTGTGTGTGTGTGTGTGTGTGTGTGTGTGTGCGCGCGTGCGCGCGCACAAGAGGGAAAGCGGGGCCAAGGCCATCGGGCTACATCTGTTGGTCCGTTCCGACAGTACGGCGAACATGTATTGCCTGCCGCGTGCCGTGTCTGTTTTAGGTGCTAGGGACACGGCGGCAGACAGAATATGGACCAAGGCCCCTTCCTTCTGCGGCTGACGCTCCCTGACAGGGAGCATCCTCCTGGTCTGGGAGAAGTGGAGAAAGCGGTGATGCCTTGCAGAAAAGGCAGAGTAGAGCTGGGTTGGGGTTCTGCAGCGGGGGCCCAGTTGGGGAAGCCTCTGGAGAAGCTGCGATCTGAGCGCAGTCTCATGGGAGGTGGGGAGCATGTGAAGGAAGGTAGAGAAGGCAGCCAGCTGAGGCCTGAGTGCGTTGCCGGTGGGTCTGGGAGCAGACGTGTGTGGGGGGTGTGTGTGTGTGTGTGTGTGTGTGTGTGCACGTGAGTGCACATGTGTTGGGCTGGCAGCCTAGTACATCTGTGGCTCCTGTTGGCCATGTGCTTTCATGCCCTCTCTTGTTCTGTTTCATTCTCTCTTTTTCTCTCTTTCAGCCTCTTGCTCTCACTGTGCCCTCCTGACCTGCCGCGTGGCCTGTCCCCACCTCTGTGACCTCTGTTTTCAGGGCCTTTGTGTACCTGCCCCTTTCCCCCCACCTTAGCCACCCCACACTGGCCCCACTCAGATCTCCACCATGCTTCAGTCTGAGGGGCCCCAGGAAGCGTCTGCACCCCCCTGAGAAGTACGGAGGGGGTAGGGTGTGGTCCTCACCCCACACACCTGACAGTGCAGGGCAGAAAGGGGGCCCAGATATCCTCCAGGGGGTGAGAGCCTGGCAGTGTCTCCCGAGAGCCCAGGTACAGGGACAGCATGGGGGGCCCTCAAGTGTCCCTGAGGTGGTTGGGCCAGGGAGGGAGGGATGAGGATTCTGCCTCTGGCCGTGGCAGTGTAATGAAGTAGGGGATTACAAAGCAAGGGGCTGGAACAGCAGGGAGGGGGCCCAGGAGGTCAGGCCCCCAGGCCAGTGCAGGCTGATGGGCACTGGTCCCCAGGGCCTTTCCTTTGCTCTTACCAGCCCTTAGCAAGACCCGCGTCCCATTCTCAATTGTAGGCAAGGGTCACATGCCTGCCCCCTCACTCTAGATGTGGTCAGGGTCCCAGGCTGGCAGGGCAGGGAAAGTGCCCAGATGCCAGCAATTCAGGCGTATTTGTCTCTGGACGTTGGTCACTGGGCCCACATCACCAGGTGCTTACAGAACTGGAGGAGGAAGGGGTGGGCCGTGGCAGGAGGTGTAGGTGGGGTGCGGGGGGAGGCCAGGGGCAGGGCGGCAGGCCCCAGGCCTCCTGGCCGTTCTCCACGAAACGTCCTCTTCTGGCCCCTTAGCTCGTGGAGCCAGTGCCCTACCCAGCTAGGGACCCCTTCTGGAGCACTTCCAGGGCCTCTGGGGGTATGAGGGTTCAGTGGAGGGTCATGTGTCTTCTCCAGGGACCACACCGGTCTCTGCTCCTCGACCCTATTGCCAGCCCAGCCAGGGAGGATTCTAGCCCCTCAGAGAGCCTCCTGTCCTGTCCCGGGCCCCTGTCTGGCCTGTCTCTGCAGTGCCTCCTGGGCAGCTGGGCTCCAAGTCTTGGCTCCCATTTGTCTGTCTGTCTCCTGCCCTCCCGATCCCCGAATGCCGCCTGCCCATCCTGGGGTGACCGCTGCCTGCCCGCCGCCTGCCTGCCTGCCTGTAGCATGCCCAAGCTGTCCGCATGCAGGCTGCTGAGAAGAACCAAACCCCGCTGCCTGGCCCATTCCCCACCTCCCGTCCCACCAGCCCTTGGAGGGGCTGTGCCGCCTGGATCCCCTCACCCAAAGGACACAGGCCCAGCCTGGGGTCCTACCCCCACCCGTTGGCCCCAGCCTTGTAGGCCGAGCTGGGAGGCTCAGAAACGAGCCTGCTGGCTAGAGGATGGCCCTCCCTGACCCTGGAACAGAATGTGCGGCAAGGCAGCTGGAAGCTTGCGTCCCTCGCTCATTGTCTCCCTGGGGTGGCCTGCTTGATTCTTATTGGGCAGCCACGTGCAGTGCTCCCAACAGGGCCAGAGCCCAGGCTGATCCTGGCGGGCGTTCCTTCCTCACGTGGTCCGGAGCGTGGGCACCGTGGCCCTGGGCCTGCTCCTGGGCAGAGGTGGGGCAGAAAGGGACACATAAGGAAGACTGCTTGGCTGAAGGGTGCCATCAGCCTCTGGGCCTTGATCCTGTGTCAGCATACACTTGGGGACAATCCCTCAGCCTCTGGGGACCACCCCTCCCTGCCAGCCCACTCCATCTTCTTCCAGGTCAGGGGGGCAGGAGAAGGCACCCTGAGAGTGGTTGGGGGTGGGAGGGAGACCTTAGCTCCTCCAGCCCATGTCTGTGTTGGCCTACCTGATGCCAGGGAGGGGAAGACCGGAGTCCCCCGAAGACCCCACAGTGCCAGCTAACCCCTCTCACCCCTGGCTCTCACCCCCCCCCCCCCCCCCCCCCCCCCCCCCCCGCCGGCCAATGGGGGGGGCAGCCGCTCACCGTCCTCCGAGAGCTCCCCACAGCACCCCACACCCCCTGCCCGGCCCCGCCACATGCTGGGGCTTCCGTCAACCTTGTTCACACCCCGCAGCATGGAGAGGTGAGCTGTCGAATGGGGCCAGCTGGCCAGTGCGGGGGTCAGGAGGTCAGTGTGGGGAGGCCGCTTTGCCCGCCCCAGGGAGGAGGGGGGTGAAATCTGTGGGAACCCCTGTGTGACGGGGACTGGGGTGGCCTCAGTTTGGTTGGGACCCTCCTCCACCGGGACCTCCTCCCTGTTCCCTCAGCATCGAGATTGACCAGAAGCTACAGGAGATTATGAAGCAGACGGGCTACCTGACCATCGGGGGCCAGGTACCACCTCGCCCTGACCCCTGGGGGGCGGGCAGGACACGTGGCGGGGCTAGGTCTTTGTCAGGGGCAGGCGGAGACCCGGCAGAGCCTCCAGCTCTGGCTGTCTTCGACAGCGGTACCAGGCAGAAATCCACGATCTGGAGAACCTGGGCGAGATGGGCAGCGGCACTTGCGGCCAGGTGTGGAAGATGCGCTTCAGGAAGACGGGCCATGTCATTGCCGTCAAGGTGAGCCCCGCCCCCGTCCCCAGCGGGCGCCCCGCCCCGCCCCGAGACCGGGCACTAAGGCTCCCCCGGCCGTCCCGTGCAGCAAATGCGGCGCTCGGGGAACAAGGAGGAGAACAAGCGGATCCTCATGGACCTGGACGTGGTCCTCAAGAGCCACGACTGCCCCTACATCGTGCAGTGTTTCGGGACCTTCATCACTAATGTGAGTCCAGGCCTCTGGTGTTCCCCTGCCTCTCTGTGGGTTCCCCAGGTGTCCTTGCTGGTCTCCGGGTGTGCCCCCTGCTGCTGGGCTGTGTGGGGTGGGCCGGAGGGTGCGGCTGCCCCCCGAGCCGGCACATGCCGCCCCCGCAGACGGATGTTTTCATCGCCATGGAGCTCATGGGCACGTGCGCTGAGAAGCTCAAGAAGCGGGTGCAGGGCCCCATTCCCGAGCGGATCCTGGGCAAGATGACGGTGGCGGTGAGCAGCCCGACAGGGGTGCGGCCGGGCGGGTGGCCCCTGGGCCCCCATCCTCCCATCACGGGTGCCCTCCGCTGTCCTCGCCGCAGATCGTGAAGGCGCTGTACTACCTGAAGGAGAAGCACGGCGTGATCCACCGTGACGTCAAGCCCTCCAACATCCTTCTGGACGAGCGGGGCCAAATCAAGCTCTGCGACTTCGGCATCAGCGGCCGTCTCGTCGACTCCAAGGCCAAGACGCGCAGCGCGGGCTGTGCCGCCTACATGGCAGTGAGTGGGGGTCTGGCGGCGCCCCGGCGGGCGAGCGTGGGGATCTGGGCGGCACGCCTGCCGCAGCCCTGGGGGTACATCGTCCCCTTCTCCCACCGGCAGCCTGAGCGCATAGACCCTCCGGACCCCACCAAGCCAGACTACGACATCCGGGCCGACGTGTGGAGCCTTGGCATCTCCTTGGTGAGTTGCGGGGCCCCTGCCAGCGTCTTCTTGGGATACAGACGAGGGCGGTAAGGGAGGGCGGGGACCAGTCCTCGGCCCACCCAGCCCGCCTGCTTCTCTCCTAGGTGGAGCTGGCGACGGGACAGTTTCCCTACAAGAACTGCAAGACAGACTTTGAGGTCCTCACCAAAGTCCTGCAGGAAGAGCCCCCGCTCTTGCCCGGTCACATGGGCTTCTCGGGGGACTTTCAGTCCTTCGTCAAAGACTGGTGAGGAGCCCCACCCCCCCCACCCCCCCGTGCTGTGCTCTGGGAGGCAGGGCGGGGTCAGGTGTGGCCCTGCGCTCAGAACAGCCAGGGAGATTTGGGGCTGGTGGGACGCCCCCCCTCCCCGATGGGGGGTGGGGGCAGCCGTGGGCGAGAAGGCTGCAGTCAGGGTGGGGATGTGGGCGGCAGCTGGAACCCGAGGCCCGAGTTGGCCCTGTGGGCAACTGGCAGGATGGCCCTCGGGCTTGGCCACAGGAGGTTGTGAACAAGCCGATGTGCCCCGGGGCCTAGGGGTCTGTGTGTCCCGCGGCGACAAGCAGAATGATGCCCGTGTGGCGTCCCCATTTGATTGTCGTGCGGGAGAGCCCCAGTCCACCTCTCCCGTGGGCCCCTCCCAGCCCAGGTGGGGCTTCCGCCGCAGGTGGGATTTGTGCAGGCCCTGGGTCCTCTGGCTTCTCAGCCAGCAGCACAGGGCTGTGAACACACAGCAGCCGCTTCCCTCCAGATTCTGAAGACCCCTGTCTCAGAGGGAGGACAGTTGTGTCCCCGGGACAGCCAGGCCCCTCTTCCCAAGCTCTGATTTCTGTTTCCTCCCTCTCCTCTGTTAGCCTTACTAAGGATCACAGGAAGAGACCAAAGTATAATAAGCTACTTGTGAGTATCTGGGGCCCCTGCCTCCCCTCCCCCCCCCCCCCCCCCCCCCCCCCCCCACCCCATCTGGACATCCAGGGGCCTGTTTCCCCGCTGGGGCTCCTCCCTGGTCCTAAGCCCTACCCCTCGGGCCCGCAGGAACACAGTTTCATCAAGCGCTACGAGATGCTGGAGGTAGACGTGGCATCCTGGTTCAAGGATGTCATGGCGAAGACCGAGTCACCGAGGACTAGCGGAGTCCTGAGCCAGCACCACCTGCCCTTCTTCAGGTAGCCACGTGGTGGCGGCCAGCCCCACCGGGGGCCGGGGGCATGGCCACAGGCCCCCCCTTCCCCACCTGGCCAGCCAGCTGCCCGCCAGGGGAGACCTGGGATCTGGATGGCTGCTGAGGGCTGAGGACAGAAAGTAGGGGGCGCCGACCCACCCCCGACTCCCTGCCCACCAGCTGTGGACAGATGGGCTCGCCAGGCCCCAGCCCTTCCCGTCCCGGGGTCAGCCGGCCGTGCGCGTCCCCCTGACAGACACTGTGAACGGAAGACAGCAGGCCACGAGCAGACTCGCTATTTATTCAGTCGTAACCTCTGGGCTGGGGCGGCCCCCAGGGCCCGGGAGAGAGCCGCCCGTCCTGCCCCTTCCCTCCCCACCCCACCCGCTGTGTGTTGTCCCCTCTGCCTCCCCTCTGCAAACACGTTCCTTGTGTCTATCCCCTCTCTCATCCCTCGTGTACCTCTCTGGCTTTCCCCACCTCCTTCCCTGCCTCTGCCTCTGCCTCTCTCCTGGCCCAGATCTGGGCTCTGCCACCCCCAGGGGTGAGGGGGGGACCCCTGGGTCCACTTAGGTCTCCAGCAACGGCGAGTCGGTCGGCTGGTGTCTTCGCCCCAGGAAGGCGGGCTGGGCGTTATGACTACAGCTGGACCTGGGCTGGTCTTTCTCTCTCTCTCTCTCTCTCTCTCTGTCTTTCTCTGTCTCTCTTTGATCTCAGGGGGTCCTTTTTGGAGTTTATTGTATTTTATTGTACTTGGTGGGGTGTTTGGGGGGTGGGGGGAGAAGACCTTGTTCTCACGGGGTTTGTCGGTACCTTCAGAAACTTTTACCAAAGTCATGTTTAGCTGCTTGCGGTGGAGCCCCTGACCGCCTGTGGGCACGGGCGTCTGGGGCTGGGGGCCAAGCCCCAAAGGTGGGCTCTGGGGGCGTTCCTCCTCCCTCGGGGCCAGCCCTCGGGGCTGGAGACTGGCCACAGCTTGGGGGGTGAGTTGAGGACCTCAGGGGGCATGGAGGGAGCCCAAGGGGCCGCGGCCACACAGGGTGGCCTTCAGGGAAGGCGGGCACAGGGCACGCCGAGGGCAGCAGGCGCTGCCGCGGCAGGGAGGTGGTGGAAGGAGTCGGTGGCAGAAGTGGGGCCGTGGAGCCCCGGGGAGGCAGGGATTGAGGGTGCAAGCGGTGAGCGTGGGGGTTCGAGGACGTGTGACGGGACAGAGGTGGGGCTGGCTGAGGGCTGGGCGTGTGCAGGCAGTCACGCCCTCGTAGTGCCCCTGAGCGCCCCTCGACTCCCCCAGAGCTGGCCAGTCCGCCCGAGCCCTGTGCAGCAGCCGGAACGGGAGGGGGTGTGTTTCCTTTTTGTTGGTGATGCATGCAAACCAAGTGGACGACAAAACAAAACAAAACAAAATGAAAAAAAACAAAAAACCCACCAACACCAAAGGTGAGGAACTTGGCCGGATGTAGCTGAAGCAGTCTAGACCTAGGCATCCCTGTATTCTCTTGTTCCTGTCCATACTCACGAAATGCCGCATGTTTAAAAGTACGCAAGTTCTCTGCTCTTTGCCCCCCCCTCCCCGGGAGGGGAACGGCCACCTTCTCCCACCCCGGTCTCCTTTGTGAGGGGATGGGCGCAGGGTGGGGGGCCGACAGGCCTGGTCCCCCATCCTCCCTCGCCTGGCCCGGCCAGGGGGGCCTTTGCGGGTAGCTGGAAGGTTCCATGGCTGGTCCCAGGGCCAGCGCAGGCCCTAGGCCGGCCACCTGGATTTACTTTTATTTAACTATTTTCTGTTTTGTGAATGTGTCTGCCCACCCCTGCCCTCCTTCAGTGTTAAGTGGGAGTTCTGGGGGAACCTCTTCCCCTCTGCCTCTTTCCTGGCCTGCCCTCCGTCACCGGTCACCAGCCCTCCCTCTTGACCAGGCAGAGGGTGGAGCGGGCGGGCAGGGGCCTGGGGTGGCCCACAGCCCCCTTCTCTGGTCGCCAGTATTCCCCTGTCCCTTTTTAAAATGAAATGCCCTCGTTTGTAAATCCTTAGACGCTTGAGAATAAAACCCCTCCCTTTTCTTCCATCGTGTCTCTGTGTGTCTAGAGCTCAGCAGGACCGGGCGGGAAGGGGCTGTGAGCCCTGAGCTGGGGGGCCGCGGGCGTCGTGCCTTCCTCTGCGTGGAGGGGAGACTGGAGCCGGGCCAGGGCCTGGTAGGGCGGTATTTGTAGTGAGCTGCCCGATGCCGAGCGACCGGGGTGAGGGACCTCCCCCCACCCCCAACCCCGATGGCCACAGGTTGGCCAGAGAGGAGCCCTTAATCCCCGGCAGGCCTTGGGTGCTGGCTCTGATGTACACCCTTCAGTCCACCGCCCCCGCGCCCTGCCTCCTGGGGTGGCCGCTCAGCCAAGGACAGGGCTGCCTGCCCACCTGCCAGGCCTGGGTGCCGCCCGCCGGCGCCTCGGCTGCTGGGGCACACCTGACTGCCAGTCCAGCATGCCAGGTGCCGCACTCCTGCTCCTGGCCCTGCTCTCGGGGGTCTCCACTTTACCCAGGGGGCCACCTGGTACGTAGAGGCTGGGGACGGGACCTGTCACGCTGCCATCCCTGTGCTGCCCTTTCTCATCCCTGCCTGGGGGAGCGGGTGGGGTCTGCCTCTCTGTCCAGATGCTCCTGGATCCCCGACTTCTTCAGAGTCCCTGGCAGGCTAAGGCCGATGGCTGCAGGGGAGGAGTGTTCAAATGCGTTTAGGAAACGGGGGTGGGGGTGGGGGGTGTCCTGAATGAGAACACTTGACAAGGATGCCGGCCGAGTGCCTCCCCAAGGCGGAGGGCGCGTACGTGTGTGTGTCCCCACCCTTTGCTACTGCTGCTCTCGGTGAGGAACCTGGACGAATGGAGAAGCCAGAGACCCCTGCAGCCTGGCTGAGCTTCAGCTGTGCCAAAGGGCAAGGGGACAGCACCCTCCCTACTGGTCACAGTACCCTTGGAAAGGAAGAGGTGGGGCCAGCACCCTCCCTGAAAGCTGATGCCCCCACAGAGCAGCCTGGGCCCCTGGGGTTGCTGACCGCCCCCCCCCATCAGGCACCCCTCAACTTCCCAGCCAGGGATTCCCTGGCCCACTCTGGGTGGAGAAATCGAGGCCCGGGAAGGGGGTCTCCTGCAGAGGCGAGTGGCTTTGCGCCCAGCCTTGGTTGCTGGACTGTGGACAGCCCCTGGGTCTTCAGGGGACGCACAGCGACTCTGCCAGCAGTGAGGCAGGAGCGGGGCGTGGGTGCACCCCTCACCGAAACAGCACCCGTTTTCCCAAGGAGGCGGCAGAGGCGGGGAGGTTGGGTCACTCGCCTGGAGGGTCTAAGGGAGAGCGCGGCCTCGTCCTTCGGGCTGCCCTTTCTCCCCGCCAGCGCCCCCATTCCCGGCGGCGCCCGGGCCCTGGCTGCGCCGACCCCTTTTCAGCCTGGAGCTGTCCGACGCGGAGGACGCCTTCCCGCGCCGCGCGGGGCCGCTTGAGATCCCGGCCGACAGCCGCGTGTTCGTGCAGGTGTGGACGCGGGGCGCGCCGGGGAGGGGGGAGCCGGGCCTGATGCGGGGCTGATGGCGACCCCGCCTCCTAGGCGGCCCTGGCCCGTCCCTCTCCGCGCTGGGACCTCGTCCTGCACCGCTGCTCAGTGACACCGTCCTCCCGGCCGGCCCCGGGGCCCGCCCTGGCGCTGCTGCGCGGGGGCTGCCCCGCCGACTCCTCGGTCGTCTTCCCGCCGCCGCCGCCGCCGCTCCCGGGTGCTGCCCGTCCCGCGCGCTTCAGCTTCAGCTTCCGCCTGCGCCCGGTCTTCAACGCCTCGGTGCAGTTCCTGCACTGCCAGCTGAGTCGCTGCCGCCGCCTCCGGGGAGCCCGCCGGACGCCCGCGCCTCTGACGCTGCCCCCGCCCTCGCTGGTGCGCGGGCACCCGGCCGGAAATCTGGGCGCCTGGGCCAGTCGGGGGTTGGGCATGGACCCTCTGGCCTCTAAAGGAGGAGCCCCTCGGAGTTTGTGGATCTAGGGGGCCGACGCTATGGAGCCTGGAGACAAGGGCCCCTCGGGGCTGGGGATAGTCACTGGGTCTCTCAGTCTGGTGGCTGGGCACAAGGACCGAGAGGGGGGCCTGTGGGTCTCTGCACCAGGGTTCCTCAGCGGGCGGGGAAGGAGCACTGGGCTTGCTTTGGGAGGGGCTGGGTGGCTGGATGCAGACGGCGGCTAAGGGGCCAAATTTCTGGTTATCCAATGTTCTCAGAGAATCGGGTCGTGTGACTTTGAGGGGCTGAAATTTGGAGTCCTCAGGCCGAGTGGCTGGCTGCTTGTACATCTTGGGCGCTGGGCTCGGGGACCTCTCAGGGGGTCGGGTTTCCAGGGGCTTATTGGTGCGCCTCCCGGTTGCAACAGAGAGCTGGACACTTAGATCTCTTGGGGGCCCTGGGGACAGGCCCCTGAACCCTGGGGCCTGACATCCCCATCCCTTGCCTCCTCCTGCCCACAGTGTCTGCCTCGGGATGAGGCGTGCGCGGGCGCCGGCAGCGGCAGCGGCGAGAGCCCGGGTGCCGACAGCCCCCACCTGCACACGCTGACGCAGCCCATCGTGGTCACGGTGCCGCGGCCACCCCCCAGTGAGCGCGCAGTTCTCCTCCGCACGGGTCCTTGGGGTCGGGGGAGGGGGGTGGGAAGGACAGCTGGGGCCCGAGCCCAGTCTCCGTGTTGTGTTCCCCACAGGGCCGTCCAAGGGCGTCCCCGGCCGAGCCGTGCTCCCCGAGCCGCCTGCGCCGGCCCCGGCGGCCCTGGAGCCCGCGCCGGTGGTGGCGCTGGTGGTGGCGGCCTTCGTGCTGGGCGCCGCGCTGGCTGCCGGCCTCGGCCTCGTCTGTGCGCGTTCAGGTAGCATCCTCCGCCGAGGCCCGCAGCCTATTCCAGCGAGTCCGGACCCCGGGGCTCCGCGACCCAGCGGGTGGGGCTGGACCATCCCTAGACCCGCCTCCGCTACGCCCGCAGCAGCCCCCAGGGGGCGCTCTTGGCCCGACCCAATGAGCGGCAACCCCTACCGCTCTGGAGCCTGCCTCTCCTTTCCAGCACCCCCAGCCCCCGGCGCCCTCCCGAGAGACTCGGCCGGCGACCCCCAGCCCAGGAGGCCCCAGTGAGGTAGGTAAATTTGGTGACGGGGGTGGGGGGAGGCTGTAACGTGGGGCCAGCTGGAAGAGGGGGGTGCTGAGAATGACTCTTCATAGGCTTTCCCTTGTGCCAGGGAGTGTTCTGAAGGCTTCACGCCTATTAACTTCATTCATCCTCGCAACAACTTCCAGGTAGCTCCTATCATAAACCCCATATTAGAAATGAGAAACATGAGACACTCTCTGAAGTTGTCGAAGGTCACAAAATTGGGTGGAGCTGGATTCAAACTCAGGCACTGGGTCACCCACGGCCAACTTCGGGCCCTGTGTCACAAAAGGGGTCCTCAAACCTCGGACAGACCCAACACCCGCCCTCACTCCGGCACACAGATCGATGGATGAGGCGGATGATCAGCTGGGAAGGGGGTGTCCTCTACTTCGTTCGGCCTGGGTAGCCTCTCCCCAGGGCTGGCACACCCCCAGCGGGGTCCTGAGACACACCAGCCACGCCTCGAACCAGGTCCGCCAGGACTGGATCGGCCGAGGTCGACCTCTGACCCGATGGGACCGCCATCCCAGCGTCCTGCACCCTCCCGCCTCCGACCCGCTGCTCCGCACACCCTCCCACCT
Organism: Herpailurus yagouaroundi; assembly: GCF_014898765.1. Lineage (NCBI taxonomy): Eukaryota > Metazoa > Chordata > Mammalia > Carnivora > Felidae > Herpailurus > Herpailurus yagouaroundi. The sequence continues at coordinate 885,818 of NW_024412431.1, read as the reverse complement.
GGGCTCAAAATAAACATCTGGTCTGACCTGCTGAGTTTCAAGTCTGCGTGTGCGCTTGGCGCAGGTGTAGGGGGCAGGAAGCAGAGGCCTCGGGACCAGGACTTACGGGGGTCTGGGCTGAAAGAGGTCCAGACCGATACCCTTATGTACGTGTGCCAGGGGAGATTCAAGTGTTGTCCTAAACAGAAAGGGATACCCAACCCCACCTGCTTAAGTTTTAAGTAAGCCCCGCCTCCTTCCTCAACCCCTGCGCCTGCCCACCTGCCTCGTGCGATCTTCCCAAAGCCAGGCCTTCTCCGCTCTCCACCCCCACCACTTGGACCCTGCTCTCGCCAGGGCCTCGACCTCTGGCCTCTGCTCCAGGCTACTCTCCGCCTAGTCCAGAGCTCTTTAAAAAAATTTTTTTATGTTTATTTTGAGACAGAGCGTGGGCGGGGGAGGGGAAGGGAGAGAGAGGCACACAGAATCCTCAGCAGGCTCCAGGATGTGAGCTGTCAGCACAGAGCCCAAGGCGAGGCTTGAACTCACTAATCGTGAGATCATGACCTGAGCCGAAATCCGACCGCTTAACCGACTGAGCCACCCAGGCACCCCTCCTCTCCCCCTACTCTAGAGCTCTTAAATAAACGTCTCCTGTCCCAGTTCTTCCCTTCCCTTGAGCGGGATACTACGTCATTTTACAAATGAGTAAACTGAGGTTCGGCTCGGCCAAATCACTTGCTCTAGGTCACCAGGGCTGGCCGACCCCACAGCCCAGGTTCTTGGCTACCACTGGACAAGCTGCCTTCCGGCCAGGGTCCACCCCTTTTGGAGAAGCAAAGCACACAGTAGGAGCTCCTAGACTTAGTCCAGGAATGGAAGGGACGGCACGAGATCTACGGTCTCGGATCCAGTTCCCGAAGGAGATAAAATGCAGGCGGGGAGGGCGGGTGTGTCTCATTCGCCCCCGCCACAGTTCTCAGGCGGGTCCCTCCAGCCTCTCCCACCCAGATGGTTGCTTCGGGCCGCAAACGCGGAGCCACGCCCCCATCTGTTTCCGCCTCCGCACCGCCCTTTCTGATCCCAGCGGCCTCCGTAACCCCGCCTACCAGGAAAGCCAGCCCGGAACGCCGACTCCGCCCTCGCCGGCATGAAGCCTCCACAGCGGCGGCGAGCGGCCCCGGCGCGCTACCTGGGCGAGGTGACCGGCCCCGCGGCCTGGAGCCCCCGCGAGAAGCGGCAGCTGCTACGACTACTGCAGGCGCGGCAGGGCCAGCCGGAGCCGGACGCCACTGAGCTGGCCCGAGAACTGCCGGGCCGCAGCGAGGCCGAGGTGAGGAATCCTGGCAAGGAATCGGGGGGGGGGGGGGGGGGGGGGGGGGCGGGGCTAGGATGTGGGCGGAGAATCCTTGCGGTCGAGGGGCGGGGCGTGGGAGATGCTGGGGGCGGGACGAACTTGGGAGCTAGGATGGGGTGGGCGGGGCGTACGTGAAGATGAGGGGCGGGGCGAGGTGGAGCCCGAGAGTGCGAGAGGTTAAGTCGGACTCCTGATAAGGCGGAGCGGGGAGCGGAGGCCGGGGACCGGGCGGAAAGGGCAGCGGGACCTGGCGGGAGTGAGGCGGAAGTGAGAGTCAGGAAACGGAGCCGAATGGGTGAAGCGGGAAGGTGAATGGGGTGGTACTTAGCGGGGGGTGGGCCCTGGCTGCGGGGAGGAGCCCGAGCTGACCTGGGTCTTAGCACTTTATTGAGTGGCCGGTCACACCTGGGGCCTTGGCCCTCGTCCCCGTGCAGAATCACTGAGACCCCTAACGCCTAGCGGGAGGCTAGGGAGCGGTGCCGGTCCTGGGGCAGGCAGTCGGCTTTGGCTTCTCTCCCCAGCCCTGGGCGTATAGAAGGCTCATTTGGCCTCCTCCTCTCTTCCCCAGATCCGGGACTTCCTGCGGCAGCTCAAGGGCCGCGTGGTCCGGGAGGCCATTCAGAGGGTGCATCCAGGTGGCCCGCAGGGTCCAAGGCGCCGGGAAACACAGACCCCGGCCCCCATCGAGGTGAGGCAGGACTAGACCCACCCACCACCCACCACCCACCCCCCACGGCCGGGCCCTGGGGCATGGTGTGGGTGTTGCGGGGGTTGGAGAGTGATAATCTGGCCAGGGGCTCCCCAGGAGGGGCAGGGCTTGGATCAACCCCTGAGGGTTGATCCCTAGGCTGACCGTGTACCTTCTGGTCTCCCCATCCAGGTATGGATGGATCTGGCTGAGAAGATAACAGGCCCGCTGGAGGAAGCCCTGACTGTGGCTTTTTCACAGGTACGGCCCTCCCCCAGGCAGGATGGGGGTGTTACGTGTAAGGCTAAATACGGTGGATTGGGGTCTTGGAACCTTCCCCTGGCCAGCTCTGTGACTCCAGCCAGCCACTGAGCACCCTGAGCCCCAGTGACCCCGCTGCCGAAGCATCTCGTGCATGTTACGTCTAACAGGGGGGATTTGGTGAGCAGGTGGGGGTGGAGGGCTCAGCCTTGTGCAGGGCAGAGGGCTGGCTGATGGGAGGACTTCTGCCTTCCCCTCCCCGATCTCTCTTCCTGCCAGGTACTCACCATCGCGGCCACAGAGCCCGTCAGCCTCCTGCACTCCAAGCCCCCCAAGCCCACACAGGCGCGTGGAAAGCAGCTGCTGCTCAGCGCCCCTGGAGGGCGGGAGGACTCGAGCCCTGAGACCCCGGAGACCCCTGGCCCCGCCCCCAAGACAAGTGACCCCGCCCCTGAGGCACCTTCCGAATCCCTGGCTGATGCCGCGGCTGAAGGAGATCTCTCCGTGGACTTTGAGAAGATCTACAAGTATCTGTCAGCCATCTCCCGCAGTTGCCAGGGCCCTGAACTTTCTGCAGCTGGTGAGGATAACGGGAAGGGGCTGTGAGGGAGTCCCAGGTAGCAAGCCCCGCCCCACCTCACTCTTCTCTCCTCTCTATCCTTTACCAGAGTCAGCTGTGGTCCTTGACCTGCTGCTGGCACTTCCGGAGGAGCTCCCCCGCCTGCCCTGCGAGGCCCTGGTTAAACATATGTCGGATACGTACCTGCGCCTGACCGCCCCCCAGCCGGACCCAGCTGGTGAGGGCCTGGGGCCCAGAGCTGAGACCGGCGGGACAAGCCCCAGGGGGCGGGAGGAGGCCAGCCAGGCCATGCCCCAGGCCCCAGAGAGTGCTGGGCCCAGTGAACCGAGATCTGCTTGGCAAGCAGCTGGGGTCTGCCCCCTGAACCCATTCCTGGTGCCCCTGGAATTTCTAGGCCAGGCAGCCACCCCTGCACGTTGAAGGCCTGGCAGGCAGAGGACACACCAGACATCTGTGAACCCCCTGGCCCTCAGTCCTGCGTGGGCTGGCACTGGGTTGTCATGAGTCGCGGCGGAAGGTACCGGACACGGTGGGCGTTATGGGGCGGCTTTTAAGATGACTGATCCCGCGGGGCTCTCCGAAACAAGCAGCACAGTTGTACAGGCATTTGGCCACAGAACTGAGGTGGGGGCGGCCAGGCAGGCTTGGCTAAAGCCACTGTCAAATCCAAACCCTCCCCCCTGGGCTCCCCCCCCCCCCCCCCCCAGCTCCTGTGTCTTCCAACATCCTGTATCCTATGTCCTGTAACTGTGAGTAAAGTTCTTGTCAATCTCTCTTGCTCCCTTTTTTCTGTGAGTTAAAGATGGGGGTCGAGGCCCAAAGTGCCAGAAAGAAGTCAGGGGTAGGAGTGCCAGAGCCGGGTCCCAGGGACCGAATCGAGGGGCACACAGGGAGGAAGGCCAGCAGCTAAACGCTGCTGCGACCAGGTCTGGTTCGGTGCCACCTGGAGTGACCTTGGGCTGGCCGTGAGAGGGACCTTTGGTGACAGTATGGAGGATAGAGGCCTGATCCTGACAGGTGTGAGTGGAAGGTTCTTGGAGCAGGTGACCTCACGTCACACAGATGAAGGGGAGAAGCCATCAGAGTGGCCAGATGGGAGGGGCCAGGCCCCAGGTAGGGGTGGGAGGGAGGGAGTCCCTGAGGTGGCCTTAGGGAAGCAAGGAGGGGGAGGGAGGGGGAGCTGGAGGGGCCTTAGGAGCAGGGAGGGAGGAGCTGAGCTGGGTAGAGGCAGGGGCCTGGCTGCTGGGTCTCCCAGCAAGGGGTCCCCCTTCATCAGGGGGTCTGAGGGTGTGGATTCAGGGGCAGGTTGGGGAGAGGAACGGCAGGGGAACCAAGCATCCTCCTACAGCACTGCCTCCCCCCGCCTCCCCCCCCCCCCCAAGCCTAACTAGTCTTCTGGGAGCTGGTAAATTTTGTTCGCAGAGCCCGTGCATTCACACAGCCTTCCTTTTATAGAAGCGCTCGCTTCTCCCCACACACATTGCACACGGCTCCCCCGGGGCACAAACATATCTCCCAGGCGGGTGTGGAGCAGAGCCAGCCCACTCCATGCCACCAGTCCCACAGTTTCCAGTGTGCACGTGTTCACGGTGGGCAGGAGGCACCAGGCTGAGGTGTTTCAGGCTGCAGATGTGGTCAGTGCCAGATCATGCCACCTCTTGGTGACACCCTCCAGCTCCCCACTCCAGCGAAGTCCGTGTATTCCCCAGCCCCCAGTCCCCTGAAGTCAAGGGAAAGAAGGGGGATGGGTCTTGGCTCTGCATGGAGCTGGCGGGATCCAGGTTGCACATCAATCGCCCCCAGAATGCGGCCTGGGTGTCTCGGCAGCATGGGGCTCACGGACAGCAGGTGGAAATCAGGCCTGGGTTCAAATTCCAGCCACTTAGTACAGGCTAGTCACTTAGGCTGCCTGGACCTTTGTCCCTTTGCCTGTAGAACAGGGATGCTAACAGGCCTCACTCTGGGTCCTGAAGAAGGAACAGGCCATGCGCAGGACGCTCTAACTCACACGCTGCTTGGCATGTAGTAAGCGCTCAATAATAGCTTTTATTTTCACCAATGGCTCGGGGGCTGGGAGGAGGGAGAAGGCGTGGGTGAGGCCAGGCGGGGGTGGGAGCAGGGATCCGGGGGAAATGGCAGGAGCGCCAGTGCAGGGCGGAGGTGGTGACTGGGGGAAGGGCGCTGACCTGTACTGGGGCCGGGCCGGGGCTGGAGCGGAAGGGAACCTGCCCGCACTCTCCTCCCACCGCAGGCGTCACGCATCCCGGACACAACAGCCATCGTTGCTCTCCAGTCTCGGTCTCCGGGGGCAGGCCACGCCGGGCATATTGCTAGGCAGCGTCCACCCCGTGGGCCCAGAAGAGCCTGTCCCGCAGGAGCAGCTCAACACTTAAGGGTGGGGGGCGAGGCGACGGGTCGGGGTTGGGGGAGTGAGGATGGCCAGACCACAGGGGAGGGAGGGGGACACGGGGGTCCCCCGCATCCAGGAATGGACACGACAGTCATGCTCGGCGGCGGCAGGACAGTAGCAGAGCCACCCATACGCCTTGGGGTGGGGGAGGGGTCCTCTTCCCCGTCGGGGAGCCAGTAGGGGACCAGCCGGGCCGGTGAGTCACGGAGCGAGGACGGGGCGGGATAAAGGCACGAAGTGGGGCTCCGGCCAGGCCGGGAGGAAAGATGGGAGGGGTCTGAGGGGGAGGAGCCGGACTTCTAACGCCCTGCCCCCTCGGGCTAGGATCTGGGGTGGGATCCTGAGCGCCATGCCGGCCAGGCGGCGCCCCCGTCGGGTCGGCCCTCGGCGAGAAACCCCGCTCGGCTCAGACCAGCGCGTAGTCGAACTGCCCGCGCTCGAGCGCCTCCTTGTGGTCGGTCCAGGACGAGGCGGGCATGCGGCTGTAGGGGTCGAGCAGGATGCGCACGCAGCGCACCATCAGCAGCACCAGCACCACGAGCAGGCAGAGTACGAAGGCGAACACTGTGCGCTGCTCCGCGTCCAGGCCCGCGCCCACCGGGGGCCCCGTCGACGGCGGCAGCGGCTCGGGGGACAGCGTCCACGTCGCGCTCATGGCTCACATCGCCGCGCGCCCTGCGGAGGAGGGGCCCGCCCGGGGCGCGGGGATGAGGCTGCGCCTTCCCTTCCCCGCGCCGCCCCCTCCTGCCGCGGCCCCCTGACCTTGCCGGGATCCAGCCCCCGCCCGGGCCTCCGTCCCCCCCGGCTACGCCCAAGCCCGGGCCGCAGGCACGCCACCACAGGCACTCAGGGACCCAACTCCGGCCATGCGCGCAGGTGGGGGTGCTGACAGTGGGGAGAGGGAGCCCGGGCCCTGCCGGCCCGCGTACAACAGGTGCGAACGCACAGCCCGGGCGGCGCGGCGAAACCCTGTCCCCCGCCCCGCTCCCTTTGTTCCCGGCGTCCCGGGGACCCCTCCCCCACCACCCCCGCCCCGCCGCGCCCCTCACCCTGGCCTCGACCGGGACGGGAACCGAGCGTCCGGCGGCTGCGCTCTCTTCCGGGACCCGCGCCGGCTCTGCTCTCGGCCTCTCTCCCGCGGAGGCAGCGGCGGCGGCGGCCCCGGCTCAGCCCACCCCACCCGCCCCTGGAGCGCCCGAGACCGAGGCAGGCGAGCCGCGCGCTAGCCGGGCCGCCGCGGCTGTTCCCATGGCGACGGGGGGCGGGGCCGCCGCGGGGGGGCGGAGGCTGCGCAGGGAGCGG
>NW_024412431.1:802418-878841 GCF_014898765.1 Herpailurus yagouaroundi | reverse complement strand
GGCGGAGGCTGCGCAGGGAGCGGCGCGCGGGCTCGCGACCCCGCCCCGGCCTCCGGGAGAAGAGCGCTCCCGCCCGCAGGCGCCTGGGAGACCCTGGGCGTGGGGCGCATCAGCACCCAGGACCTCGCCCACCCCACCCCGACAAGCACCCCAGGTAGCCCCAGCGCGACTCCGGCACCTGTCTATGCGACAGACCCCTCAAGCAGACGACCTGTTTGGGGAATCCCGATGCCTCCCAAATCACTCATACTGACGCTCGAGCTCCTCCAGTTGTAGGGACCCCAACCTTCCGAGATCCCAGCCAGGCCTCGGAAAAGCTCCCTAGCTCTTGTGGAGGACCCCCGACCCAGGGAGGGCAGGGTCCTGAGCAGGCATGGTCTAGGGCTGCAGTTCCTTCAGTGACCTTGACCGCCTCCTGTGACCACCCGGCCAGCTCCCACCACCCATCCTCGGTCCCAGCTGCCCCCTACCCCAGTGACAAACACCTCAGACCACCCGAGTTGCTGTCCTGCACTTTGGCGTTTTATTATTATTTCCAAATCTCAGGCATATATACAGGATAGTAAGGGCACTGTTAAAAAACGGAGCCAAAATGGCCGGGCTGAAGCGGCTCGTATGCTACTCTGAGCAGCAGGTCCTAGGCCTGCCGTCCTGCCCCCTGGATCGTCCCTGGGCCACGGGGGTGGCCTCTTGGCACCATCCGGCAGGTGCACCATATTGACCCCGGCTGCTGGCGGAGGGGCGTGGGAGCAGTGCAGGAGCCCCCCCCCCCCCCCGATGGGGAGCCGCCCGTCCCCATCCAGCTGGTTTTGTAGCGGCCCTGGTAGAGATCCGACAGTCCCGTCTTCCCCAGAGGTCTAGTTGTGACAGGCAGACACCAGTCCTGTGTGACCACCGCGCGCTGATCCAGCCCAGAAGCCTCTGCTCGTGGCCACCACGCTCAGAGGACCTGCTCCGTGCTGGACGCTGAGATGTCCAGGAGCCGCCAGGCCGCGTAGGGGTTGAGCTCGTCCTGGTCTCGACAGAGAGCCCACACGTACAGCATGCGCAGCACCTTGTCCTGCAGAAGCAGGGACGGTGAGGGCCGCGACAAGGGACTGTGGGGAGGGGCAGGGCAGAACACAAAGGGGACGCCAGGAGGGACCAGGGAGCAGAGCTGGGAGTCAGCCTGGGTCCAGAGTCGACAACTCAGGCCTCTGCACAGCCAGATGAGTGAGTCACCCTCCAACCCCCACCAGCACCCACAGGGCCCCAGGCTTCTCAAGACACTGCCCTGCTGTTGCTGCACAGTCACAAAACCTCCTGGCTCTGTCGGCGCGAGGCGGCTGGAGGCGGCCATCAGCCAGTCTCGCACCGGCCACCCGCGAGGCCCGATCCCTCCTGGACTCACCGGGTCGCCCTCCACCACCTCGCCTTTGGGGTTCTTGATCACCATCACCAGCTGGGCCTGGAAGGTGATGATCAGCACAGGCCCCTGCTCCATCATCTTGCCCATGGCCAGCTGCAGGGGGAGCGACAAGGTGGGCGGGCCTCAGAGAGTGGCCTTGCCCCTCCCCTGACAGTCGCCTCCCGGCTGGTGCCGACCCTGGCTTCCCAGGAGGCAGTCCCAGCCACCCCACTTGTCCTACTCGTCGGGCCAGGCCCCAGAAGGACCTGTGGGGGGTTCCCGCGGGACCCCTCCCAATGCGAGCCAGAGTCTGAACTAACAATCCATGCAGTCTCCCTGGACCCTGGTGGCTTCTTGTTCCCCAGAGGGGGCTGGGTGGGCATGTAAGGCCTCACAGAGGGACCCCTGCACACGGGCAGGGGTAACCAGCACCGGCACTCGTCCGGCTCTCCTCGTCCGCTCTCCACAGGGGCAAAGCTCTCGCCCTGCCCAGTGAAGGCAGAGGGACAGCACTGCCTCCAGGGGCCCCGAGGTCCGGGCGGCAACAGCACCCCCTGCGTCCGCCGCCTGCCCAAGAACTCCCCCACCACAGGCTTATGGGAACCCTCTGCTGAAAGGGACCCTGAGGTCATTTCACCCCAGTCCCCGTCTGTCCGTGCCGCCGCTCCCCCAGGGACGGGCGCCCCTCTGACCAGCGCCCCCCCGACGCCAAGAAGAGCCGCTCACGTCGATGTTGTCGATGTCCAGAATGCGGGAGTGGGACTGCAGGCCCAGCGCCTTGGCCTGCTGGATCGGGTGCGCCAGCTGGCTGTAGGTCTGCGAAGAGAAGCCAGACACATCCCTGCGGCTGGACCCGCGCGCGCAAGCCCCACCAAGGTGCTGCGGTGCACCTGCTGGCGAACCCCAGGGGCTGCACTGTCCTGGGAAACTCTCCCCGCAGACAGGCTCACCGCCCTATCCCGTGCTTTCTGCACCCGCACCTTCCAGAAACGGCTGCTATCGCCTGCGTGTGCTTTGCCAGGAGCAGCAGATGCCAGGAGCACAGGTCCAAGCAGGGAGGCCAGTGCCGCCCATTTGCTGGCCCGAATCACACCCCCCTTGTTATAAAGACAGCGCTGCATCGAGACGCCCAAATGAAAGTGGTATTAATCAGTAAAGTAGGTAATTTTCCTGCAACAGGATCTGAAATACACGCCCAGAGGGAAGTTGAGGCCTCTCTGGCTGATCTTGGACTTCCCCGTATTCACCGCACTCAGAATCTTGGCCTGGAATCAAACGCGTTTTCTAGGATTCGCCCTAACCCACAGCCGCTCTGAAATGAGCTCCCTCGGTCGGCCTCCTCCTCACTGACCAGCCCCGATGGGAGGCCGCTGGCCACACGCAGCCCGTTTTTCCCGCGGGGCGGTGACGCCCCAATGACACCTCCAGCCCCCTTGAGCCTACTCCCAGGCCCAGGACACAGGTGACACCTGGTACCTTTTCACTGGAGGCTTCTCTGGACTCAGCAGCTATGGTGGAAGACATTCCAATAACACTTACTTTTTATGGAAATAACTGATCTACCAAGAAAAAAAATGGTGCCAACCCTATTTCCTGTGTGGTTCTTAAAAATGGCATCTAAGAAACACCTCTGGGGGCGCCTGGGTGACTCAGTCGGTTGAGCATTCAACTTCGGCTCAGGTCACGATCTCACAGTTCGTGGGTTCGAGCCCCGCGTCGGGCTCTGTGCTGACAGCTCTGAGCCTGGAGCCTGCTTCGGATTCTGTGTCTCCCTCTCTCTCTCTGCTCCTCCCCCACTCACGCTCTGTCTCTCTCGAAGAGAAACAAACATTTAAATAAATAAATACACACACACACAACACACACATACATACACACATACACCTCTGTGAAAGCACCTGCAATTTCAGGAGCATTTCCAGGGGCCCCAGCAGCTCTTTGGCAAAGATAATCAACCACAGCCTAATGGTCCCAAAGCATTAAAAAAAAAAAAAAAAAAAAAAAAAAAACCACGCTCCAAAAACCCCCCTGGTTTAGTCACCATGCAGGGGGGTATTAAAAAAAAAAAAAACACAAAAAACTGACATCTTCTCCTCTGCTTTCTCCAAGTTGTTTGTGAGCTGGAAGCAGAATAGATCAGCCAAAAAGGCTCTGGATTGCTCAATACAAACAAGCTAGAAAAAACCCCATGAAGACACAGGTCAGGGAGTGAGCAGGGTGAGTCGAGGTGGCCGACAGAGTCCTGCAGGGCCGGGGAGGCTGCCAGGACTGGGGCAGACAGGGTGTGCTCCTGGGGACAGCCGACCTGGGTGCACGGCCTGGCACCACGGGGCCTCGGGACCCTGAGCACTGACTCTGGGGAGCAGTCAGGCCTCATCAGGACACACGGCTCCTCCCCATGCGGGAAATCTTATCACCGTCTGTTTTGATCTGTGTTTCGGGAACTCAAAGTGAGAACAGCTATAATGAGTCTGGCCAGCGCTTTGTGCATCCGGGAGCGCTGCGTCTGTGTTCACACTGTACCCTCATGACGCCTGTGACATGGCCCAGGGACGGGAGGTGGTGTGGGCCCGCAGGCTGCTTGCCGGCCAGCGCCCACGGCCACCACGTGAGACCCCTGAGCGCTGAGGGAAGGTCACACACACCCCAAGCTATTCCTGGTCCCTTTCCGCCCGGCCCCGGACCCCTGGGTGCCCCCACAACCAGGACACCGGGCCCTGTCATACCCTTCCTGGCTCTGCCCAAACAGACCTCCAAACTGATTCTTTTTAGGCCTAAATATAAAAAGTAGAAAGAAAAAGAGAAGGACTCACAGCTTCATAGCACCAGTCTTTGAGAATCTCAAGCTCTCCAGAAATCATGGCCTAAAAAGGGAAAAACAAACAAACAAAAAATAAGTTCGAGACTAATAGGGGGCCATCTAGGCTGGAGACCCTACCCTATAGGCTCCAGCTGGGGAGCAGGGGGCCTCGGGTCAGGCCGCAGCAACGGGTGCCCCTCCCCAGGCCCTTGGGACCAAGGGCCTGCATGTGTGACCCCCGGCAGCCCAGGGTGGCCCCAAGGGCCTCGGGTCAGGTGGAGGAAGGTGGCAGCATGCTGGACTCAGCGGGGCTGGGAGGCTGAGCCAAGGAGGCCAGGAGCTGCACTCCACCTCCACCGGGGCTGGAGCTTGGCACAGCCAGAGGTCAGGACAGGGGCAGAGGAGGGGTCCTGGGGTGGCCTCCCAAGGTGCCACAGGGGATGCCTCTGCAGGAACCTGGAGGCGGGGCTGACCTGCTGAAGGTCAGAGAGGAGCCCAGGGCCAGAGGGAAAAAGAAAACTAGGGGCAGGCCGGGAGCTGAGACGTCGTCTCTAGAAGAATCCGCCTGTGCTGGGGCTGCTGTGTTAAGGGAGCGCCCCCTCTCTACCTCCTTCCGGCCCTGCCCGAAGTGGTGCAGGGAATGTGGGGAATTAAGAGAGGAGGGGACCACAGGGAGACCAGTAGGATAGAGGAGACAGGGGGTGGGGACTGGAATCTACCTTCGGGGCTGGGGGGCGGGGTTGGTGGCGGGTGCGGAGCCTTTCTGTGATCTCATCAGCCCCTTCCAAAGGCCTGGCAGAGGCCCAGGTTCCGGCCACATCCCAGGGGCTGGAGAAACAGACGTGGCTGGCTGGAGGCAGTCAACCTTGCGCAGGGGCCCTGTGCAGTGTGTGCAGGGGCAGGACCCTGAGCGAGCCACCCCCTCCTCATTTATGAACCAGAAGGAGGGGCCAGAAAATGGGATTCAGGATTCCCACAGAGAGGGGACCTGGCCCCTGGGAGACAGAGCCACGGCCCTGGGCAGCCGCTCACTGTAGGCTCGAGGGAACTGCTTCAAGCAGATCATGAGGGAAACCAGACAGGAGGCTCCAGGCCGGCTGTCAGGAAGACGGAAGTTGCTGCCGGACCTCGTGAAAGGGAACTCCGTCCCTGGGAGCAGACACACCCCACAGGGAAGAAATCGGCCACCATCACGGAGCCCAGCAGGGCCCACAGGTGACTCTGGGTGCCTTCTCAGAGGTGCATGACTAACGAGGGCCGGGCGTGGGGGCGCCAGGCCTCTGACGGCCGGAGATCTCTGCCCCTGGTGGCAGTTCCCAGGGTAACCTGGCAGGCGGGACAGCGGGGACCTGCTGGGTGGGGGCCCCAGGGTGCAGCACCCACCTCCAGGACGTTGGGGATGATGTCGCTCTCACACTGCTGCAGGAACCGCTCCTTGTCGAAGGCAGGGTCAACTCGCAGGATCTCCGTGAGCACCTCTGACATCTCCGTCTTCGAGAACAGGCCCCCTGGAGGCAGCCACGGCAGGAGTGGGCCAGGGCCCGGGACCGTCCCTGCGGCCAGCCCAGGCGGGAAGGACGGTCCGGGCCCACTCACCCAGCAGGTCTGTGACCTTGTCTGTCAGCGCGCGGGACGCCCGGATGAGGACGTTGTCGCTCTCGTCATACTTCACCTTCATCTCGAAGAACCCTGCCGGGACGTGGGCTGAGGTCAGGGGTCGCCTCCAGAAAGAAAGACACCCTTACTCTACGACTTCCGGGGGCTCCTTGCAGCCCCTGCAAGACCCACTCCCTGTGCAGACCTGGGCAGCGCGGGGCGGAGCCAGCTTTCTCAGGGGTGGGCTGAGGGGCGGGGCTCTCCCTACCAAGGAAACCGGCCTCTAGTGACCGTCACAGGACAAGGGACAAGGGTGTGTGGCGTGGCGGTGCTCTGGCTGGCACCTGGGAGGCCCACCGGCGCCTCCTGTCCTGCCCTGTGAGGGAGCCTCTCACGGTGGCACCCACAGCCCAGCCACCGGAGAGGCAGGTCGGCCTGGCCGCCCTCCTGCCAGCGGCAGCTCCGCGACCGCGAGGACGGTGACTCAGCCCCTGGGGGAGGGCCCCTGCCCGCCAGCTGGAGATGTACCGGGCTGCCCTCGAGAGCAGGGCTGCCTGGCGGCCTGGGCTCTGCTGCTCACTGGCTGGGTGATCCTGGGGAGTGGCTGCTCCTCTCTGACCCCGGTCTCCTCCTCTGTAAAGCGGGGGGTCTGGCTTGTGCCCAGTGCGCGGGGAGCACTCAGTAAGCGTCTGCTGTCACGGCGACGCTGTCGGCCGAGTGTCCGAGACGTGAACACTCACGATTAAATACCACGTTGTTGTCCCTGAAGTCTCTCCACTGCTGGTACCACTTGGAGTCCTTGTGCAGCACGACCCCCAGGGCCTCCCTGGGGGGATGGGGCAGCGGTGAGCAGTGGCGACGGGCCCCTGTGTGCCGGCCCAGGCACCCAGCCCTCCTGTCCCCGCGGGCAGCGCCCCCGTCCCCCTGGGCAGCCCGCCCTCCTCTCTCAGCCTCCTGCCTTCTCTCCCCCCTTCCCACCACCCACCATCTCCCCCACGTTCACACGGGAGCAGGGACTCTTGAGCAGAACAGACACTCGAGAACGAACTGACTTGGGCAGGAACGTTCCAGGGGCGCTCAAACACAGTGTGTGTGTGGAAGGGGGACGCAGGCCCTGGCCAGTCTGCTACCTACTCGTTGGGCTCAAACACCTTCTCTTCCTTGAGCTTCTCTCCTGCAAACTCCTTCCTCTTCCTGAGGCGCTCTGGCCTCCGATAGGGCCCGGTCTGCCCCAGCACGCTGTCGTCGATCTCCTTCTTCACGGACTCTACCCCCTGGGGGAAAGCAGCCAGCCCCAGGGTGGGCGCTCAGGACCTTCCTGACACTGCGGACCACCGCCGGGGGCCTGTGCGTTTGTGCCCCAAGTCAGGACAGTGTCCGCGGAGAACTCCAACCCAGGGCCCCAGCTTTCCCCGGTCTCGAGGTCATGTGGCTCTGAGCACCGTGCCTGACTTCCCTGCGTGGACCACAGGGCTGTTTCAGATGGACCCTGCTTTTCTCTGGCCGCCCCCCTCACTTCCCCCAACCTTGCTGCAGCGACCCTGGCCGTGTTGAGCTGGCTGTGCACGCCTCCCCACTGGAGGGGCTGCCCCTCCACCCGTGGCCCCTCCCCTGTATGTTCCCTTGTCACATGTCGCTCAGGAACCACTCATCCCCCTCTGGGTCCCCCAGACACCTCAGGAGCAGGAATTTGGACTTTCTATCCAGTGGCCCCTGTGGGTAGCAAGAGAGCCCAGCATGTGGGAAGATTCAACAGTCATTTCAGAATGAATCAGGACCTCAGGTCGCCTTGAGTACAACAGGTCCCGGGCTTACGGACACAAGCTAAGGGTGTTAGTGGCTGAGAGGCTCTCCATGCATTAACCTGCTGCTTCCTAGGGGCTGTGACTTGTCCAAGGCCACCATCCTGGTGCCTCAAGCGGGCCCTCCCTCTCCAGGGCTGAGATCGGCAGTGAGAACTCCGGATCCCGGACTCAGAGCAGGCCAGGCCGTGAGCCCCAGCCCGACCCACCTGGGAGATGGCTCTGAAGGCAGCGGTCCGGCCCAGCTTCTCCCCGCCTTTGGACACCGACTCGGCCGACTGTTTGGCAGTCTTGGCAGCTTCCTCCACGCTCTCCTTGATCTTCCGGCCAAGGTCGCTTTTACCGACTTCATCAAGACTCTACTGAGACACAGGGATGGGGGTGTCAGCACAGCACCCCCCCGCCCCAAGCTAAGACCAGTCTAGTCCTTCAAAGGTCGGGAACAGACACTCTGAACTCATCTGACCTATGGGGCCCGGACACTCGGGTGCACCGTGTACAAGGTCTGCAGGGCTGAACCCCTGGGCTCCGGGCTGGACGCCAGGTCAACTGGGCTCTCCCCGGAATGGGCACGAGTGGCCGCTTAGGGATAAAAGGTTCGAGGAGCCTGTGCCTAATGCTGGACTGGCCTGGAACCCTCGCAGGTGGCTCAGAACAGTGCAGAGCCCTGCCCCTCTCTCATGCTCAGAACAAAGCAAAACAGGCAACAAAAAGGAAGCCCTCGGGCCCCCCCACGCTGCCCCATCTCCCCTCACCTGGGGCCAAGCAGTGCTTCCCTGTTTTGGGCAGGACGAGACAAGTCATTGGCCCTTCTGTCTTTGCTGGTGGCACGAAAGCGTGAAAGCTTCTACTGCCAGCGGTGAGCCGCAGGGCACGTGGGCTAGCCTGACTTCGCCCTCCTTCCTGGGCGAGGGGCGGGGGGGGGGGGGGTGCTGTGCATCCTAACTCCGGAAGCCACCTGGCCAGGCTGGCTCTTCCCTGGCTCGCCACCCACGCCTATTCATCCGCTGTGCCAAGTCACGCCCTGCCCAGGCGCCAGCTCTGCCCGCAGCTTCCAGCACAGCTCTCCTCCCAGAGGCGACGAACAGATGGCCTGGCAGCCGCGGGCAACAGAGCGTGGGGGCCCGGAGACCATTACCTCCTTCACTGTGCCTGTGATCTCCCCCAGCTTCTTCTTTATCACCTCGCTCGTCCGCACGGTTTCGGATTCAATGCTTTTCTACGGTAAGGAGGTTGTTTCTCTTGGTTACAACACGGCAGCTGTCTTATAGGAAGCATTTTCTGAGCGGCGCCCTGCCCCCCCACCGCCTGCCCGACCACCCCAGCCCCCTCCCCACCCCAGGGCCCCTCACTGCCCAACAGCCTTGCTTTCGGGAGCAGTTGAGGGCTGACGGATGGAGACCCCTGAGGCCCAGCCCTGGCTCTAGTCTCTCGCCAGGTGCAGGGATGATCTTGCCCCCCGCCCCGGTTCATCCACATTATCCTGCCTCGCTCTGCACCCCTGCAGCTGCCAGCCGCTGCTGGATCTCCCACAGCCACAGTCCCACCCGACTTGGCTTGCTCTGCCCCCAAACCACCCCTTAGCCCACTCCTCTTCCTTACTGGAAAGAAAGGGTCATCATCCATCAGGTCGAATCCCCCACAGGCCCTCTGAGCGAACAGGCCTCGCCCACAGCCTGGGACGTGGCCAAGAGAACAAAAACCCAAGGGACCCGGAGCAGGCACCCGTTGGCTGTCCCCACCTCACAGAGCCCTGATGCAGCAGCTGCCGAGCCCACTCCCCGCCGGCGGGCGCCTGGCAGCTGCTTCGGTAAGAGACCAGGCGGTAATTAATAATCACACCAGCACCGTGACCCGCTTTCTACCTGCTTCACTCAAGGGGCCACAACCAGCTCTCAGGAGCAGCGCATCTTAAACCTACAGCTCAAGGGGTCACCCGGGGAGCCCGTGCAGACGCACTCCGACCCAGCAGGTCGGGGAGGGCTCCGCGACCCCGCATCTCTCACAAGCTTCCACAAGAAGCTGGCGCCGCTGGTGTGCAGAGAACCCCACTCCATCTCACCGCAGAAACGGGGGGCTGGCGACTCACTCCCGTCCGCTCGCCCCTGTGGTCAGTGAGTGACGTCACTTCCCCCACTGTGTCATCTCTGTGCGGGAAGCAAAGGGACTCACGTATTTCCTTCTGGCCTCCTGGAGCGCGTCAGACTCTTCTAGCTTGCGGGCCTCATCTCGGAACTTTTTTATACTTTCTTTCATTTCTTTGTTTTTGGCTAATTCTTGCTTGATATTGTCTAGCAAGCCAGAGAGAAAGCCTTTCCTGTTTCCAGAAGAATAGGATTTGGACTGGAAAGAATGTAAAAGAAACAAAGGATTTTTACTTTCTCCTCTGTGCTGATACGGGTTTCACAATGAACAGCTACCTCCATTATGAGCCAAGAAAGTCAAGTTAAGAAAGCATCAGGTGATAAACTGTGGGATGTCCAGTTTCTTTATTATCCAGTAATAAAAAGAAACCAGTTAGCAAGCTACGAAAAGATGTTGCGAGGGGTGCCTGGGTGGCTCAGTCGGTTAAGCATCTGAGTTTGGTTCAGGTCATGATGTCAGAGTTTGTGAGTTCGAGCCCCGCATCAGGCTCTGTGCTGACAGCTTGGGGCCTGCTTCGGACTCTGTTTCTCCCTCTCTCTCTGCCCCTCCCCCTCCCCAGCTCACACTCTCTCTCTCTGTCAAAAATAAACATTAAAAACAAAATTAAAAAAAAAAAAAAGATGTTGCGGCCTTACACAATTTGTCAATGACATCTCAATTTAAGAAAGACACAGGAGGGGGCACTTGGGTGGCTCAGTCAGTTGAGTGTCTGACTCTTGATTTCGGCTCAGGTCAGGGTCTCACAGTTTGTGAGTTCAAGCCCAATATCGGGCACCATGACATTGAGGAGCCTACTTGGGATTCTCTCTCTCCTTCTCTCTCTGTTTCTACCCTGATTGTGCTCTCTCTCTAAAAATAAATAAACTTAAAAAAAAAAAAAAAAAGACACAGAGGAACCTTAAATTCATGTTACGAGTGAGAGAAGCTGGTCTGAAGAGACTCCAGGCGGCATGATCCCCACTCTAGGACATTCTGGAAAAGGTGAAACCATGGATAGTAAAAGGATCAGTGGTTGTCAGGGGCTGGGTAGGCTGGTGGGGGAGATGAATGGGCAGAGCAAAGAGAAGTTTCTGGGCAGTAAGACTACTCTGTCCAAACCCACGGAATGAGCACCCAGCATGAACCCTAAGGCAAACTATGGGCCTCAGTTAATAACGATGTATCAATACTGGCTCATCAGTTGTAACAAAAGTGCTATATTAAAGCAAGAGGCCGCACCATGGAGAAAATCCAGGCCCAGGTGGGAGGAGGGGCCGCCAGGAGGTTGATGGAAACTCTCAGTACTTCCTGCTCAATTTTTCTGTACATGTAAAAGTGCTCAGAAGGATAAAGTCTATTAAAAACAAAACAGGGGCGCCTGGGTGGCGCAGTCGGTTAAGCGTCCGACTTCAGCCAGGTCACGATCTCGCGGTCCGTGAGTTCGAGCCCCGCGTCAGGCTCTGGGCTGATGGCTCAGAGCCTGGAGCCTGTTTCCGATTCTGTGTCTCCCTCTCTCTCTGCCCCTCCCCTGTTCATGCTCTGTCTCTCTCTGTCCCAAAAATAAATAAACGTTGAAAAAAAAAAATTAAAAACAAAACAAAGTGCCAGGCTCCTTCTCCAACAGAGGGAACCCTGGGTGAGAGACGGGCGGTTTGGAATCCTCATGGACATTCAAACACGCTCACCCAAGGCGAAGGGCAACACCCAAAGGAGCCCCTGTCCCAGGAATGGAGTGGAAAGGACTCTATAGCCCCTTATCTGGAAGAAGCTGAGATAGGGCCCTACTCCCTGGGCTTCTGGGGCCGGGATAACTTTGGGGTCACTCTCAAGTCCCACACTGGAATTCACATGTCACCCCAGGGCTTGGCACAAACCTCCGTCGTCAACCCACAGGATCACTGTCACCCAGAGCCTAAGCTCAGGGGTGCCCCTCGTAGGAAAACCCAACACACCCAGAAGAAAGGCCACGGTCCTTCTGCAGACACAAGAGCCAGAGTCGTACACTGCCCAAGACACAGGCTTCAGTTCAGGGTCGCACTGAGCCAGGTTAGGATCGCTGCTTCCCCACCACGTGGAGAGTGGGCTCCAAAAAGAGAATGCCTGAAGACCCACGCGAATGGTGTGCCCAGCCAGCCTTTCTCTGGGGGAGGTCTAGGTTCTAAGACTGTCTGGGACTGCGCGCCCTGGCAGCTGCCCCACCTCCCGCTCCTCGGCCGGCCGCACACGGAGGTGGTGGCTAAGAGGAAAGGCCACAGGGCATGTGCCACGCCCACAAAAGCTCAAGGACAGGACCGGGGAGACCAGGCCTGTGAGAGACTCAGCGGGAAGGGAAGGGTGTGGGCTGCCCCAGTGTGTGCACTTGGGAAAGTATACTGGTTTGGGGCTTTCCTCCCTGTGGTGGTAACACACCGCCAGAAAGAAGCACAGTTGAAAAGGAATGACGCGGAGGAGAAAAGCTCTAGAAAATGCTGTCTGTGAGGAACAACAGAGACAGGAAACTGAGCCCCCAAGGTGAGGTGACTCCACTCAAATGCCTGGAGGGATGTCACCCAGAAAAGGGAAGAGCCACAGGGAAATGGATTTCAGCTGAGTGTACAGGGATGCCTTTCCAGCCCTGAGAGCTGACACATCATCTACTTTGTCAGGCAGGAGCTCCACCCCTGGTAATGCCAGGTGCTGCCCGAGAGCCCGAGAGGACCAGCACGCTGGGTTCTGTGACCCCACAGGTCTTGGATGGGGAACGCCAATCAGCTGCCCTTGCCAGTGTGGGCAACGTCCTGCAGCTCTGTCTCCTGCCAACCAGGTCTCATCTTTCAGACTCCTCTCTGTCTGCTGGCATCCCGTCACTCACCAGAGGCAGCTCTCGGCCAGGCCGGCGTATCTGATAGGCACCATTGTGCAGTAGCATTAGGTTGTGGCTGGACAGGAACTGGACTCCATTGCTGAGGCATCTCTAGTTAGGGAAGAAAAGAGAAAGAGCCATTCAGATAAGGTAACTAGGAAGTGAGTAAGCCCCACTAAAAAGTAGGGGTCGCCCAAGTCTCATTTGCCGATTTTTTTTAGTGTTTATTTTTGAGAGACAGATGTGAGGAGGGGGGAGAGGGAGGGAGAGACAGAGCGCTAGCAGGGGAGGAGCAGAGAGAGAGGGAGACACAGAATCCAAAGCAGGCTACAGGCTCTGAGTTGTCAGCACAGAGCCCGATGCGGGGCTCGAACCCACAAACCGTGAGATCATGACCTGGGCCGAAGCCAGATGCTTAACCGACTGAGCCACCCAGGCGCCCCATCATTTGCCGATTTTCACTGCAGGCCTGCTGCATGCTAGACACTCCACCATCTTGCTAAATTCTGAGAAGCCAATGGAATCTCGTGGAAAGGAAGACACTGGATCTGCACCTCCAGGGTCCATCCCTACTTTCCTGCCTCTGAACCTGGGGGAAACCAGATGAGTCTCAGGAGATACCAACCTATGGTGGAAGAAGGCTAAACGTGCCTTTGTCTGATTTCGTCTCATTAGCCTGAAATGGGCCCCCAAGCGCCTCGATGCTGGCCGTGAGCAGTCTTCTCTCACAAGCCTAGCCCGTTGCTGCCAGCCTTGGAAGACCAACCAGAGACCTGGGCTCTCAGAGGTAAAACACAGATAACTTGTTCTAGGCACAACCCTGGAAGAAACCTAGCATGTCCTGTGCAAGAGGGCACACCTGGGCCAAGACACTACTAACATCACAGGAAAGGCATTTCTTCTCCTACCAAATGAAGGACTTAAGCTCCATAAGAGAAGGGCCAGTGCACGTCCTGCTCAACATTGCACTGTAGCACCCAGCACCGAGCCAGGCACATTGATGTCAATGACCATAGAACCACTCTTCCATTTCCATATTCCCTGGGCCTTTCCTCTCCCGTTCCATGCCTCCTATCTCCAGGAACTCTAAGCAACAGCCCAAACTCATGCAAAGGCTAGCATCTCCTACAGCTACTCAAGAGCAATTCCTGGGGTACCTGGCTGGCTCAGTGGGAACAGCATTTGACTCCTGATCTCAGGGTTGTGAGTTTGAGATGCCCACGATTGGGGTAGAGACTACTTAATAAACTTAAATATATATATATTAAAAAAAAGAGTAACCCCTGAGAGCTGAAATCATTTGTTCTTCTCTATATGCCTACACCCATTGATCCTGGAACCACTGACTTCAGCAACAGTCTAAGATAGCAGTGAACGGCTGTCTAACTTGGAAAAGAAATCCCATATTAAGCCCCAACCCGAGGCTGGTTCCCAACCGGTTTTGTGCCCAGATCCGAACATGTGTAAATTCAATCTCAAACCCTGACTTAAAACACAAGTAGCCAAGAAAAAAAAAAAAAAAAAAAATCAGCCTGGAGTCAACGACAGCTTCTTCCTCCCCACACTAGGATCCCTATGAGATACTTTCCTTCATCCAGAGCCTAGCACTGCAGTCAGTTTGACCTGGGCTTTGGACCAGGTCAGCTTACCACGAGCTGAGGCTGTGGGCAGGTTGCTTAACCTCTCTGAGTCCCAGTTTCCCAACCTGTGAAACAGCAACAAGCAGCAGCAGTACATGAAGTACATGTAATCCACGAAGCTTGTAGTACATGAAATACTACTGTTTTCTGAGTGCACCGTACACGCCTTAACTCCCACCACCCCTATGAGTTCAAGCTCTAAGCCAGGACGAGAACCATCTCCCGCACTTTCACACGGAGGACGAGGGGAAGCGATGCAGGAAGTGGTCTCGGTAGAGGACCTGGCACATAAAGGCGAGCCGTGACTGTCAACGGTATTTTGCCTTCTCCCGGCTGTTTCTCCACCGGGCGCCCGGGCCACCGTGCACTCCCCGGTGCACGTGGAGTCTGATCAGGAAGTGAGGGGCGATTCGCCGTCCGCCGGGCTCAGCGCATGGCCGCCTCGGACCCGGCACGCTTAGCTCCTCAACCACAAGCTTCGCTCCGGGACCCCGGCCCCGGCCTCGACCGACCCAACGACCCAAGCCTTCTGCCGAGCCCAAGAAAGGGCCGAGGGGGCCTAAGGCCTGAGGAGAAAAAGACCCTGGAGGTCGCGGGCTGGGAGCTCCCTAGGCCCGCCCCCTACTCCCCACCCTGACCCCATACGTCTCCTTACCTGCGGGCAGCGGCACCAACCTCCCCGCAGCGCCGCCGCCGCCATGTTGCTGGATCCCGTGTGACCTTCTGGTGACGCGGCCTGATGGCGTCATCCGCCGCGTCTATGTAGCGCGGCGTGGGTCTGGGAAAAGCCGGCCTTGGGGGCGGGGTTTCGGGGAGGTAACGGCCTCTGATTAGACAGGGTTCCCTTGGGGGCGGGGCCTTGGAGAGTGGTCTGGCATAGGGGCGGGACTTAATGAGCTAGAGATTCCTAGAGAGCTAGGCCTCTGATAGGGCAGGATTTGGGAAGGCGGGCATGTTGCTTGACGTCACCCGGAGGCGGGCACTTTTTTGAGGTAGAGACCTAGGGTTGGTTAAGGCTGCGAAGGGGCGGATCCTGAGGACGTGATTTCTGTCCCGTGCGGAGAAGTGATCTCCCAGTCAGGTCGTGCAAGGTTCCGTTGTCCGGAAGGACGAGTAGGGCGACTGACCACAGGGACAGGCTCAATTGGATTCTGACTGGTTGACCCGCGGACCAGCCCAGTAGTGACTGACCCTGGCTCTCACTTACAGTGACCTACAGTGACCGACCGACGGGCAAGTGAGTTGCTCCAAGAGCGAGAGCAAAGGAGCCCACTTTGTACAGCACTTTGAGAAAGCGCCCATTGGTTTTAGTCCAGAACAGGAAGATGACGACCAGGCTGGGTGGAGGCCACTCCCCATGGATTTCGCATAAATTGACACATCTTGCCCTAAAGAAGATTAGGCCTTTGTCTTTTTAGCACTTAGATACTATTTTCCATTTGGAGAATGCCGCCACCAAGTGGCGGTACCTTAGCATGGCCATGCAATCTGAGTCTAGGAGGGATGGGGAGCTGGTACCTTGGGGGGAGTTCATGTATTGAAGCCTTTTGAGTTACTAAACTGTGATAAGGTCTGTGGGACTTGAAAGGGAGGCAACTTAACACTTCCTAGCTTCAGAGCAGGACAGATCCTCTGTCTCTCAGGAGCTCCACCTCGAGGTGGGAGTAAGGGACGAGGGCTTCCACTCTGGCTTTGTTTGAAATGTCTTTACTCCAAGAAGAGCAAACTAGTTACGTGGTTGGGATACATAGGTTGTTGCTGAGAAGACCTGGGCTTCTTCGTTGTCGTTGGAGCCATGGAATTGGACAAGGGCACCCGGGAGTGTGTCAAACGGGCATATCAAAGGCCAAAAGTGGAGGAAAAAGAACCCTTCAAGTAGACTGGGCAGGACTGGGCAGTAGGTAGGAAAGGCACCTGGAGGGCCTCGGAGAAGGCAGGTGGAGTACGCAGTGTTGAATGCTGCACGGCACTCACGCAAGGCAGGCCAGGCCAGACATGTATCCGTTGTCCTTGGCAGTTTGCAATATGGAGGTCCCCGGTGAGACCAGCAAGAGGGTTTTGGTGGAATGGTGGCTGTGGAAGCCAGATTTCAGTGGGTTGAGATTTTTTTCACAGCGGTGTGCTGGAGCCAGCTTGTTCTAGCTAGCGAGAGTTAACAGTCAAATGTTTAGGAATTTGGGAGCTAGTTGTTAAAAACAGCCATTATTTAAAAGTTAATTATAGGGGCACCTGGGTGGCTCAGTCGGTTGAGCGTCCGGCTTCGGCTCAGGTCATGATCTCACGGTTCGTGGGTTCAAGCCCCTCGTCGGGCTCTGTGCCGACAGCTCAGAGCCTGGAGCCTGCTTCGGGTCTGTCTCCCTCTCTCTCTGTCCCTCCCCCCACTCGTGCTCTGTCTCCCTCTCTCTCAAAAATAATTAAACAGCAAACAAATAATAGAATACAAGTTAATTGTATAAACTTCTGACCAAGTGGATTATATTTAGACAAAGGTAATAAATACTCCAACCCCAACACCTCCTTTTCTTTTTAAGTTTATTATTTATTTTGGGACAGAAAGAAAGAGAGGACGGGGTGGCGCAGAGAGAGAGGGAGAGAGAATCCCAAGCAGGCTCTGAACTGTCAGCACAGAGCCCACCTCGGGGCTCGAACCCAAGAACCGTGAGATCATGACCTGAGCTGAAATCAAGACCCGGATGCTTACCCGACAGAGCCACCCAGGTGTCCCAAAACTCATAATTATTTTTCCACATGTTGCTTCACCATGCTACTGAGGGTATTTACATGTATCACATCTGTGTGCTGGAAATACTGTTACATGTGCTGCTACCAATTCAGCGTTCAGCGACCCCACATGAGTAGCCATGAAATCAGCCGGGGTGGGAATATTTACACCACAGGAATTGGCAAACACTACTGATCAGGCGCCTTTGGTTTTGTTTGGAGGGCCAGTAATTAAACATTTAGCCAGCACACAGAGAGAGCGAGTGTGGGCACCTCGGAGGAATCTTTGCTGTGTGTAGAAAAAAAAATGATGGCAGGTAGGGGAACATATGGGGAGGAAGGAGGGTGCTTTGTTGGTTCTTCCACCTTGTCCTTTTGAAAAATTTAAAAGCTACCAAAAAGTTGCAAGAATGGTATGATGAACATTCACGTACGCTTCACCTAGATTCTTTTTTTTTGGTGGTGGTGGGGGGGGGGGTATTTATTTATTTTTGAGAGAGAGAAACAGTGCGAGCAGCGGAAGGGCAGAGAGAGAGAGGGAGACACAGAATCTGAAGCAGGCTCCAGGCTCTGAGCTGTCAGCACGGAGCCCGATGCCAGGCTCCCACTCTTGATCTCGGCTCAGGTCAGGATCTCGCGGTTCGTGGGTTTGAGCCCTGCATCGGGCTCTGTGCTGACTGTGCAGAGCCTGCCTCGGATTTTCTCTCTCTCTCCCTCTTCCTCTCTCTCTGTCTCAAAAATAAATAAAAATTTTAAAATATGAGGTTTCAGACAAGTATGTATGGTGTGCTCTCACAGTGTCTGTGGGCCCGGCGTCTTGGTGTGACCCAGCTGGTCCTGTGGTTCAGGGTGTCTCACAAGTTTGCAGCCAAGGTATGAGGCGGGTCTGTAATCTTCTCAGGGCCCAACAGTGGGGGTTGGGAGGGGGGTTCTGCTCCAGGATCATTCCTACGGCTGTTGGCAGGATTCAGTCCCTTGACCGCTGTCGGACCAGGAGCCTCCACTTCTCCCTGACTATAGGCTGGTAGCCCTCTTCGGTGTTTTACCCATATGAGTATGTGCCAGCCTCCAACGCGGCAGCTGACTTCCATCCAAGGGTGTAAGAGAGGGCCAGCGGGGCAGAAGTGACAGTCTTTTGTAACCTAATCTCAGATGTGACATCCCATCACACGTACCGTATTCTGTTACTTAAAAGGGACTCCGTAGGTCTTGTCCACACTCCAGGGGAGAGGGTCAGGCAGGAGCCTGAACAGAGGAGATGGGAACCGGGGGAGCCGATGTAGAGCCCCTCCCCCCTTGATAAGTGTTAGAGCGATTTGATTATAAGCCCTGGGGAGGGCAAGACTCAGGGCTCAAGGGTAACGCCCCCTTTGTTTATATAGTTGTGCCGTTACAGAACCTGGGGCCTAGGCAGTGTCTCCTTCTTGTGCTTAGAGATTTCCTTCTTGGCCTACGTGTGTTATCATTCTTTGTTACTGTTCCTCGAAAACCCCTGTGATTAATCATGTTGTCAGCATCTACTCTGGATAGGATGCCATATGATGAAAAGGGCCCTTCACCTCTGGGTTTTCCTCTCCAAACCCACCACCCTCGTCCACCTGTGAGAAGAGCATCAGGCAGGTCCCAACTGATGGAGATTCTCTGAAATTCCTGACCAGTTCCCCTCAGGACTGTCAAGGTCATCACAAACAAGGAAAGTCTGAGAAGGTGTCCCAGCCAAGAGGAGACTAAGGAAATGAGACTAAGTGACCATGTGTGACCCTGGATGGCCTCCTGGGACCCAAAAGGACATCAGGGAAAATTTGAAAGAATCTGGTATGGGCTTAAGTTGATTAAAATGCATCAATATTGGTTCATTAATTGTAACAAGTGTCCCATATCTTCATTCTAAGGTATGAGGACTAGGGGAAAGATTGTAGGGTGTATGAGACTCTGTATCATCTTTGCAATTTTTCTGTAAATCTAAATCTTCTAAAAGGGAAGTTTTTTTTTTAATTTGTTTTTTACATTTATTCATTTATTTTTGAGAGACCGAGAGAGACAGAGCACAAGCGGGGGATGCGCAGAGAGAGAAGGAGACACAGAATCCGAAGCAGGCTCCAGGCTCTGAGCCGTCAGCACAGAGTCCGACGTGGGGCCCGAACTGACAAACCACAAGATCATGACCTGAGCCGAAGTTGGAGACTCAACTGACTGAGCCACGTGGGCGCCCCAAGGGAAGTTTATTTTTTTTTAAAAACCGACTTATTATTTGTAATGTATAAACCCGGGTATATGAATTATTCCATTAATTATAACATTCACATTCTCTAGGTCATTACTTTTTGTGAATAAGTGTGTACCTTTAATATATTCATCTTCCGAATACCATATTTTCAATATAGGCATTATTGTAAAAAACAATGACCCTTGTTTTAAAAAATTAACATATAGTTTAAGTCAGTTAAGCATCTGACTTGGGCTCAGGTCATGATCTCGCGGTTCATGAGTTCGAGCCCTGCGTCAGGCTCTCTGCTGACAGTGCCGAGCCCGCCTCCTATCCTCTGTCTCCCTCTCTCTCTGACCCTCCCTTGCTCGTGCGCTCTCTCTCTAGCATAAATAAACATTTGAAGAAAATAAGTGAATAAAAAAATACAAATTAAAAATTAACATATAACTTAGAGCAGTTTTAGGTTCACAGCAAAATTGAGTGGAAAGGAAAGGAAGTCCCCATACCCTCTGTCGTCCCCACTGTCAACGTGGCACCAGAGGGGCACTTTTGTTACGGTCCGTGAACCTGCGCTGACACCTCGTTACCATCCAGAGTCCATACTCTATTTAAAAACATTTTTTAGGGGCGCCTGGGTGGCTCAGTCGGTTGAGCGTCCAACTTCGGCTCAGGTCACGATCTCACAGTCCGTGAGTTCGAGCCCCGCGTCGGGCTCCGTGCTGACAGCTCAGGGCCTGGAGCCTGCTTCGGATTCTGTGTCTCCCTCTCTCTCTGCCCCTCCCCTATTCATGCTCTGTCTGTCTCTGTCTCAAACATAAATAAACGTTAAAAAAAATAAAAAAAAAACCATTTTTTAATGTTTATTTAGAATGAGAGAGAAAATGAATAAGCGGGGGAGGGGCAGAGAAAGGGAGAGAGAGAATCCCAAGCAGGCTCCACACTGTCTGCGTGGAGCCCTATGCAGGGCTCAAACTCACGAACCGTGAGATCGTGACCTGAGCCGAAATCAAGAGTCAGATGCTTAACCGACTGAGCCACCCAGGCGCCCCCAGAGTCAATGGTTTACGTTGGGGTTCACTCTATGGCTTTGGACAGATGGATAATGAATATATCCATCATTGTGGTGACATACAGTGTATTTCACTGCCGTAAAAAATCCCCTGTGCTCCGTCTGTTCATCTCTCCCTCCTCCCCACCCCTGGCAGCCACGGATCCTTTTACTTACTGTCTGCGTGCTTTTGCCTTTTCCAGAATGTCATCGAGTTGGAATCATACCGTGTGTAGCCTTTTCAGACTGGCTTCTCTCGCTTAGCGACATGCATTTGAGGTTCCTCTGTGTCTTTTCACAGCTGGAGAGCTCCTCCCTTTTTAGCGCTGAATAACATTCCCTCGTCTGGATGTCCCATGGTTTATCCATTCACCCACCGAAGGACGTCTGGGTTGCTTCCAAGTCTGTGGGATTATGAATAAAGCTGCCATGAGCACCTGTGTGCAGGTTGTGTGTGCTTGTTAGCTTTTCACTCCATGTGGGTAATAGCACAACAGTGTGACTGTTGGGTAGATTATTTCTATTCTTAAACCCTCAGTTTGCCATAGTTGATTAAGTTCTCACTGCAGTTACGTTTCTGCCAGTTTATTCTATATTTTTTCTTTCTTTTTTTTAAGAGAGAGAGAGAGTGCGCAAGCTGGGGAAAGGGGGCAGAGGAGAGACAGAATCTCAAGCAGGCTGCACCCTCAGCGCAGAGCCTGATAGGGGGCTTGATCCTACGACCATCAGATCGTGACCTGAGCCAAAATCAAGAGTCGGACGCTCAACCAACTGAGCCACCCGGGCTACCTTATTCTATTTCTAACATTTTTTTGTTTTGGTATTATATTTTATTTATTAAAAAAAAATTTTTATGTTTATTTTTGAGAGAGAGACAGACAGAGACAGAATGCGAGCAGGAGAGGGGCAGAGAGAGAGGGAGACAGAATCCGAAGCAGGCTCCAGGCTCCGAGCCATCAGCACAGAGCCCGACGCGGGGTTCGAGCTCACGGACCGTGGCGAGATCATGACCTGAACCGAAGTGGGACGCTTAACCGAGGGAGCCACCTGGGCACCCTTTGGTATTATATTTTATGAAGCATATAGTTTTAATAATGCCATGCCTCCAACTTATCGTCATGTTTATCATAATCAGGCTCCTTGTCTTTTTGGTCTACCTGGTGTTTTTTCTAGATCAATAGTCCTGGCCAAACAGTCTTCACTAACAATGAGAGCTGTGATTTATTAAGCTCTTCTAGGCCAGGCAGTGTGCCAAGAGCTTCACAAGGCTGGTTTAGTTAAGCCCTCTTTAGCTGAGAAGAACCTGATGAGGGACTCTGGCATCTAACCAAGCGGCCGGGGCTCGTGGGCAGAACAGGACAGTCCGCTGGCTTCGCGGAGGCTGGATGGGGACCAGACAAGCCTACTGCTTGGAGCCTAGCGCCCCTCCTGCTTCCCTTCTCCCAACACCCCCCTCAGTGTCTGTTGTGGGCCAGATGTCATCCTCCCCCCAACTTCCTATGTCGACATTCTGACCCCAGCACCTCAGGATGTGACCCTTAGGAGCTGTAAGGCCTTTAATGTGATCATCGAGTTAAAATGCGGTCGTCAGGGCAGATCCTAACCCAGTATGACTGGGGTCCTTAAAAGCAGAGGAGGTGGGGACACAGGCGCGCGCAGAAGTTACGGCCACGGGAGGACACAGGTGAGACGGTGGCCGTCCACAAGCCAAGGAGAGAGGCCTCGGAAGCCCCCAGGGCTGCCGACAGCTCCATCTCAGGCTCCCAGCCTCCAGAGCGGTGAGAAATACGCGTCCCGTGTGTCGGCCGCCCTTGGCAAAGCACAGCTACCCCGCGTCCTCTCTTGGGCTCGGAGCCCCTGCCCACGCCCAGCTGCTGCTGCCCACAGGCCTCTGCGTTCTGTCTGCCTCCTGTCTGGCTTCCTTCCCGCTCCCGCTCCCTCTCCGACCGGCTGGCTCGCTCCTTCTCGAGGTGTAATAATAGCCACTGGCACGGGTGGCTCGCCTCCTCTGTTCCAGACAGCCGGCCCAGCCCCGGGAAGCGCTATCTTCCTTAGCACCCCCCACCCCCACCCCCGGGGCGGATGCTATCATGAGCTCTCGGCTTGCAGAGGGGAAGGAAGTGGCCCACAGCCACTGGCAGCGTCAGAGAGAACGTGGCTGGCCCGGTTAGGGCGCGGGCTGTCGTCCCAGGTCATGGCGCAGACTCCTGGCCAGTGGGCAGGGTGATGTGCCAGCGAGAGCTGTGCATATAGCAGACGCTGGCTTCTCCTTAAGATCTCTGAAGTTGGCCTCATTTCCCCCATTTTCTAAGGCAAGGAAGCAAAGGCCCCCAGAAGTCGAGCCGCTCGAGTGCTGCAATGGGGGGGGGGGACGGCTGCGGTATTTGTGAGAAGTGACAAAGCAGCTAGGTTCTCGCAGGCTTGCCGCAGGCGGGGACGACAGGGCAGGGAGTAAGGACAGGGATGCTTCAGGGCGAGGGAACGGCCGTGCAAATGTCAGGGGTGCAGAAGGGCGTGGAGGGTGTCATCCAGTCAGTTCTGCTTTGCAGAAAGATCCCTCTGGCTGCAGTGAGGAGGCCACTGAGGCCGTCAGGAGAGACCACAGAGTCCCGAACCAGGCGACCCAGCAGGCGGGACTGCTGAGAAGCCAGGGGACAGGCTGGACAGGGCGTGGTGACTGTGGAATGGCCAAACCTGCCTGTTGGGGGATAAGGCGGGCAGCGCAATCCATTCCTAACCGCCTCGCTGTCTGCGCTCCCTGCGCTCCAAGACTATAGAGCAGGGCCCTTTGCTGCAGGTGACAGGGCCTTTGCTGTGCCGGGCCCACGGCGGGTGGACAGTCTGGAAAGGTTTCCAACTTCTGCGGTGGTCCTTTGTTCCACGCTCGTTGGGACCGTGCTGCGTGGCCCTCCTCCTGGTCAGTGGGACACTCTCTCTCTTTGGAAGCTGATCTCTCTTCTGGAAATTTATTTGCAGTCATCAGTGTCCACGTGAGTTATGGGTAGAATGGTCAGTAGGCAGCAGGCGCACAGCCTGTGAGGCAATCAGGCCTTTCGAAGAACCGGGCCTGACCCGTTAGCACAACGGGCTTAGCTATTAAATGCCTAGGACCACAATACTTTGGGGGCCCTTGCAAATGCTTCAGTTTCTTTTAAAATTAGAAGGAAAGGGGTGCCTAGGTGGCTCAGTTGGTTAGGTGTCCGACTGTTGATTTCGGCTCAGATCATGATCTCGCGGCTTGTGAGATCAAGCTCCCAGTCGGGGTCTGTGCTGACAGCACGGAGCCTGCTTGGGATTCTCTGTCTCCCTCTCTCTCTGCCCCTCCCCCACTTATGCTCTCTCTCTCTCCCCCAAAATAAATAAAGAAAAAATTTTTTTAAAAAGAAGGGAAAATCCCCATAATCTAGTCTTTATATTATATTCACCTTTATGCTCCAACTCAGGTGTAACATTAAAAAAACAAATTTTTTTAAGTTTTGTATTTATTTTAAGAGAGAGAGAGTATGAACAGGGGAGGGACAGAGGGAGGGACACAGAGAGAATCCCAAGCAGGCTCCACACTGTCAGTGCAGAGCCGGATGTGGGGCTCGAACTCACGAGCCATGAGATCATGACCTGAGCCGAAATCAGGAGTCAGATGCTTAACCGACTGAGCCACCCAGGCGCCCCAAATTTAACTTTTAATATATAGATATATTTTTTTCCTTTATGTATGACCAGACCCATGAAGGCCAAAGCACCCGGGGCCCCCAAAAGTCACAATGGGGCATGCTTTTAGCATATTTGGGGAGCCTTATCATCCTAGGGTCGGTCTTTGCAGTCCTGGGTAGTATTATCAACCCCCCTTCTGTTGCCATGACCCAGAAAGGGACAGAGTGTCTACCAACAGACGCAGGATAAACCCGATGTGGTATGTCCATACAATGGAATAGTATTCAGCCTCAAAAAGAGCTGAAGTTTTGACACCTGCCACAGCATGGATGGGCCTGAGAACATTTGCTAAGCGAAGCAACGCACGGGGTTTCTGAAATCCACAGAGCTCCGAAAGGCAGACAGCCGTTCCCCTCTCCACATCCGGGCGGGCTTCAAACACAGACCTGATGGCCTCACCGCCCCTCCCCACCCCAACCCCCCGGGCTTGAAATACCTTATGATACAGATGGAGAGATTTGCTCTAATGTGCAGAGTGTTTCGGGGGGGGGGGGTCCACACAGGCAGCTCGAGGAAGGAGAAAGCTGGATGGCTAGGAAACTGGAGAGAGGAGGAGGTTCATTTGATCAACTTTGGGCCTTGCATGCTTTGAGCCATGAACATTACCTACTGAAAACGAACCTGGGGAAGGGGGCATTAGTGTTTGATAGAGACAGAGTCTCAGTTTGGGAAGATGAAAATTCTGGAGACAGATGGTAGGGATGTTTGCACAACACTGAGAGTATATGTATTGCCACAAAGCTATGCACTCACAAATGTTTAAAATGGTGGTACCTGGCTGGCTCTGGGTGGAACGTGTGACTCTTGATCTCAGGGTCATGAATTCAAGCCCCACATTGGATGTAGAGTGTACTTAATTTAAAAAAAAATTTTTTTAATGTTTACTTATTTTTTTTTAATTTTTTTTAACGTTTATTTATTTTTGAGACAGAGAGAGACAGAGCATGAATGGGGGACAGTCAGAGAGAGGGAGACACAGAATCTGAAACAGGCTCCAGGCTCTGAGCTGTTAGCACGGAGCCCGACGCGGGGCTCGAACTCACGGACTGCGAGATCATGACCTGAGCCGAAGTCGGCCGCCTAACCGACTGAGCCACCCAGGCGCCCCAATGTTTACTTATTTTTGAGAGAGAGAGAGACACAGAGCATGAGCAGAGGAGGGGCAGAGAGAGAGGGAGACACAGAATCTGAAGCAGGCTCCAGGCTCTGAGCTGTCAGCACAGAACCCCACACGGGGCTCGAACCCACAAACTGCGAGATCACGACCTGAGCCGAAGTCGGACACTTAACTGACTAAACGAGGCGACCCTAAGATAAAATCTTTAATAAAATAAAATAGGGGCGCCTGGGTGGCACAGCCGGTTAAGCGTCCGACTTCAGCCAGGTCACGATCTCGCGATCCGTGAGTTCCAGCCCCGCATCAGGCTCTGGGCTGATGGCTCAGAGCCTGGAGCCTGTTTCCGATTCTGTGTCTCCCTCTCTCTCTGCTCCTCCCCTGTTCATGCTCTGTCTCTCTCTGTCCCAAAAATAAATAAACGTTGAAAAAATAAATAAATAAATAAAATAAAATAAAATAAATTCTACCTTGAAAAAGGAAAAGTAGTTTGTTACTCACAGATCCCGGGGAGGGGGGCACAGATGCCAAGCGGGGCCCCATGGGGAAGGACCAGGGTCAGTGAGGGGGTAGAAGGGGCGGGGAAATGTGGCTCAGAGCCTTTACTGTGGTTTCCCCGGGGAGGAGGGGGCGAGGTGGGGGAGGTGGGCGAGGTTGGGGCTGGCTAGTTTGAATGTCCTCAGCAGACTCTGCGGTGTCCGGGGCTGGCCCCATTGCCTGGACCAGGCCCTGGGGTGATGGGGCAGGGGTGGTGGCCCTGAGTGTGACAGGAGCCCACAGCGGGTGGGGCTGTGGACTCTGGATTAATGGGTTTGCTCGTGAAAGATAGTTTGGCAAGTTGTTTGCCAGCTCTAGGAATTCACCAGCCCTGGGAGGGGCGGGCTTTTCCAGTTCAGCGAGCCCCCCCCCCCCCCCCCACGACAGAGCATCAGAATACAGAAAATAAAAGACACTTAAAAAGCAAGAAGAAGCAGCATTGTCAGGGGGCAGAGACCGGACAAGTGGAGCAGGGCTGGGGGCTGGGAGCCACTGTCTCCGTCAGGAGAGGGCATGTCCCAACACTCGGGGGGAAGCGGGAGGTTGGGGTTCATCAATGGTGGGACTGCATCTACCACCACCAGCCCCCCGCCCCTCCCCGCCACGCCCTCTGCCTTTGAGACTTCTCTGGAATGGAGGGGTCGAGGGAATTGCCAGGATAGAGCCTGGGATCCAGGCTGATGGTGCCGGCACTGCCGGGGCTCTGTCTGTCTTCCCTAGGCTTGTACTCAGGGCTTCCGGCACATTCAGCCACGATCCCGGGAGCCCTGCCCCGCTGCCCTCAGATTCCCCCCCACTTCCTACTCCGCCCTCCCCCAGTGGCGTCTCCCTCCTCCTCCCTCCTCTTACCCTTCCTGGCGCCACAGAACCTCCCAGGTTTCTTGACCCCCACCCAGATTTGGCCCCTGCCGACTCTTCTCGCAGCTCAGAGTTCTTTCTGCACAGCAGCGTCAACCTGGCCTGCGGGGATTCACACGTGTGGTTGTGTAGTGCGGGTGTGTCCTTCCCATGCCTACAGCATCTTCCCTGACGATCTGCGATGAAGGCTCCGGTTTTGCTTGTTTGCTTCTTTAAAAATTTCCAATCCGTTGTGAAGCAATACACGGTTCTACTGTGTGTGGCCAGTGCACGCCTGGGGCGGGGGGGGGGGGGGGCACTAGGTGTGCGACACCCATGTTCGCTTAGATCCCGGGCACGGAGCCATTTGAGAATGCACTTGAGGGGCTCCCGGGTGGCTCAATTGGCTAAGTATCTGACTTCGGCTCAGGTCATGATCTCACGGTCTGTGAGTTCGAGCCCCGCGTCGGGCTCTGTGCTGACCGCTCGGAGCCTGGAGCCTGCCTCAGATTCTGTGTCTCTGTCTCTCTCTGCCCCTCCCCTGCCCACACTCTGTCTCTCAAAAATAAACATTAAAAAAAAAGAGAGAGAATGCACTTGAAGGTCACGATGAGGTCAAGCTGCTTTACACACTTCTCAACACGCCTGCTCGAATCCTGTGCCTTTTTTTGTGTGTGGATCAACCTCAACCAGCATAGCAGGTGCTCTGTGAGGACAGGGACGGGGTCCTTTTGGCTCATCTCTGTACTCTCAAACTGGCACAAGGGATGGCTATGGGTTGAACTGTGTTCCCCACAAATTCCTATGTTGCAGTCCTAACCCTCAGCACCTTGGAATGTGACCTTATTGGGGTGCCTGGGTGGCTCAGTCAGTTAAGTGTCCGACTTCGGCTCAGGTCATGATCTCGCGGTTTGTGGGTTCAACCCCTTGCTTGGGATTCTCTCTCTCTCTCTCTCTTTCTCTCTGTCCCTTTCCTGTCTCTCTCAAAATAATTTAAAAATTTTTATCTTAAAAAAAAAAAAACAAGAATGTGACTTTATCAGGAAGTAGGTTCATTGCAGATGTAATTAGTAAGGATGATGTCGTCCTGGAGTAGGGTGGCCCCCAAATCCAACATAATTGTCTCTTTCTACAAGGGAAGTATGGACACAGACGTGCACACAGAGAGACCCATGAAGATGAGGCCACCAGAAGCCAAGAGAGGGGCCTGGGACAGAGTCTCCCTCCCCAAAACCAACCTGCCCACACCTCCATCTCCGACTTCTTGCCTCCTGAACTGCGAGATGATAAATGTCCGTTTTCTTTTTTTTTTTTTTTTAATTTTTTTTTTCAACGTTTATTTATTTTGGGGACAGAGAAAGACAGAGCATGAACGGGGGAGGGGCAGAGAGAGAGGGAGACACAGAATCGGAAACAGGCTCCAGGCTCTGAGCCATCAGCCTAGAGCCCAACGTGGGGCTCGAACTCACGGACCGCGAGATCGTGACCTGGCTGAAGTCGGACGCTTAGCCGACTGCGCCACCCAGGCGCCCCTAAATGTCCGTTTTCTTAAGCCACCCTAGCAAACGAATACATACATCTTCAGACAGCCTGTTCCCGTGTGAACCAACCCATTTGGAGCCCTAAAGGGTGACCCCACCTGGGCTGAGCACCCACGGGTGACTCGGCTGGTTTCTCTCGTGTGCGTCACATCCTTGGCAGTTGAAACACCTGGGATGATTTTTCTCTTTTGATTGAAGGGAGATACACATAACAGAAAATTTGCCCCCCCCTTTTTTTTTCAGTTTATTTATTTTGAGAGAGAGAGAGAGAGCAGGGGAGGGGGCAGGGAGCGAGGGAGAGAGAGAGAGAATCCCAAGCAGACTCTGCACCACTAGCAGTATGGAGCCCGATGTGGGGCTCGAACCCATGAACCTGGAGATCGTGACCTGGGCCCAAATCAAGAGTCGGACGTTTAACCGACTGAGCCACCCAGGCGCCCTGAAGATTCGCCCTTTATTATTATTTTTTTTTAATTAAAAAAAAATTTTTTTCCCCAACGTTTATTTATTTTTGGGACAGAGAGAGACAGAGCATGAACGGGCAAAGGGCAGAGAGAGAGGGAGACACAGAATCGGAAACAGGCTCCAGGCTCTGAGCCATCAGCCCAGAGCCCGACGCAGGGCTCGAACTCACGGACTGCGAGATCATGACCTGGCTGAAGTCGGACGCTTAACCGACTGCGCCACCCAGGCGCCCCAAGATTCGCCCTCTAAAGTGAGCAACTCAGTGGCATACCGCCACACTCCGCTGTTCTAGAACATTTCTGTCACCCTAAAACCTGTCTCCATGACGCAGCCGCTCCCCATCTCTCTTCCCTCAGCCCAACAATGACTACTTGACTTTCTATGGATTCACCTGTTCTGGACATTCCTCGTCAATGGAATCAGACGAGACGTGACCTTTGTGTCTGGCTTACTGCGCGGCAGTGTCGTTTTCTGGGTTCACCCGCGTGGTAGAGTGTCAGCACCTCACTCCTTTTTACGGCCGAGTCATACGCTTCCGCATGGATGGACCACCGACGGCTCTAAGATGATTTACACCGTGACTATGTGTGGACTGAATACAAGGATGGCTGGAAGGGTAGAGGCCATGGTGGGGGAGGGGCGCAAGTGGGCCAGAAGCCAGTGGGGAGCCGGGGCTGCTGGCAGGGGACAGCAGGTGGCGGAGGGACAGACAGCCGCGAGCTGACACCGGGCTCCTCTGGAATAAGAGGGCAGGAGGGGAGCGATCCCAGACTTACGGTTCCCCAGGGAACTGGCTCCTCCCCCCCCCCCGGCAGAGGGGGCTGGGCTGCAGGCTTCCTGCCTCCAGGCGCTCAGGGCCCAGGGCTGACTTCCCGGCCCCCTCCCCCTACTCCAGGCTGCCTGCAGAGGCAGGGGCCCTCCGGTGGGCTGGGAGCCCAGGAGGCACAGTCCCCCAGGCCAACAGCCGGACTGGGGGAAGCCCTGGGAACCCCGTCGCGGCCCATCTGCCTTCTTTTGGCATCAACTACCGGCCGCCAGCAAACGCGCTGTGGATTTTCCCGTGCGTTTCCCCGGGACTGGAAACGTCTGGCTGCTGTAAACACCAGCCCGGCCGCGGGGTGCGGGGTCCTCCCCACCCGGGCACCACGGGCGGGCGAGGGAGTCTTGGCTGCACTGGGAGGCCTGCTGGCTGCCCACGGCAGGTGGTGCAAGACGCAGCCAGCTGGATGGCTTGCGGGGGGGGGGGGGGGGGGGGGCCCCCCCCCCAAGCGACCCCCGAGGACCCATAGGACCCCGTGCTGTGCCATTGCCCTCTCAGAGTTCTTAGTACCTTTTTTTACACTTTAATTGTGGTAAAATACGCATAACATAAAATTTACCATCGTAACCGTTAAATGTCCAGTTCAACGACATCAGGTACACTCACACTGTCGTGCACCCGCCCCCGCCATCCGTCTCCAGAACTTTCCATCTCCCCAGACTCTCTGTCCCCATGAAACACGGACTCCCCCCCCCCCCACCCACCCCTGGCTCCCACCATCTGCTGTCTCTATGGATGGGACTCCTCTGGGGACCTCCTGTGAGTGGGGTCACGCAGGACAGGTCCTTCTGTGTCTGGCTTCTCACGCTGTGCAGGGTCCTCCGGGTCCATCCATGTTGTAGCAGGTGTCAGACTGTCCTTCCTTTTTAAAGCTGAATATATTCCATTGCTTGAACCAGATTTTACCTGAATGTTTCTAGGTAAGCTTTACGCCCAATGTGGGGCTCAAACCCACGACCCCGAGATCAAGAGTCACACGCTCCACCGACTGAGCCAGCCAGGCTCCCCAGATCTGAGATTTTTTAACAAAGCGCATTTCCATTCTGCGCTGAGCCTCACAGATTACGTAGTCTGTGCTGTTGGCCACTGTCACATGAAATCGAGCAGGAGAAATCCTTCTAGGCGACAAGACAGCTTGGTCAGTCTTCTCCCTGAAAGTCACCGAGCGGAGCTCAGTGGGGGGCACACGATGAACCCCCACTGCACTCGCTGCTTTGGGGGAGACCAGAGAAGGCCTGGTGACAAACCGTGGAAAGGGCCGGTCATGGGTTGGATTGTGTCCCCTGATTGGCATCCTGACCCCGAGGACCTCAGCACGTGACTTAGAGACCTTACTAAGGTCAATGGAGATGAGCTAAGATGAGGTCAATAGGGTGGGTCCTGACCCAATGGACTGAAGTCGTAGAGAGGGGCTATCTGGACAGACGGACACACACAGGGGAGACGATGTGAAGGCACAGGGGGACAGCCCCCCTTCCTCTGAGACTCATGCCGGGGACCGTGAGACCCCCGCCTGCCCGCAGGATGCCGCCGGGGGTGGCTGGGATGGCCCTGTCCTCTCCTTCTGTCCCCCGCCCCCACTGTCCTTGCCAAGCTGCCACACCTTCCATCCGATTCCTGGCTTTTTGGGGATATAACCTGCACTGGGCAGGGTGGATTAAAAGCACCACGTTTTCCACACAATCTCTTTAAATTCAAAATGTTTTAAGACTGCAGCTTTGTGTGGCTGGAGGGTTTAAAAATAACTTGCTAAATACTGAGATTTTGTTCTTCAGTCACAAAAGCAGATGAGTGGAATGTTTTAAGATTAAAAAAAAATTACCAAACACACACACACACACACACACACACACACACACACACACACACACTCTGAAAGCCTTTTGACAAAGCAGATTTAAGGTCTGTGCTTGTGTGGGTCCGTGGGTCCGGGCCCCAGATACCTCCACAGCTGACATGTTCCACCTCAGACCAGGTCTCTCGGCACGTCCTTATTTTCCACTGATGGTCCCCGGGGGACTGTGATCCCTCCACCTTGGACACATCCCTTTCTAAGAGTTCCTTTACTTACTCACTTCTAATTTTCACCTGGAACCGCCGTGCTGTGGTCCGTTTGTCTGTCGTCCGTTTGTCTGTCAGCCCGGGCATCCCCGGTCAGCACACACACCACAGATGCCCTGTGAAAACCCTTGCGGTGGCCTTGGTGGCTCCCAGCCCTCATCCTGTCCAAACAACTGCTGAGAGAGGGCAGCCGCTCCCAGCAGGGGAGGGACATGGGCGCTAGTCCCCCTTCACGGCTGGCAGTGGCCTCGGCATTCGAGGCCCCCACTGCCTTTCCTCGGCCCAGCTTGCTGGGGAGGCCTGTGAACCTTGCAGAGGCAGACACACCGAGCAGCCCCCGAGCCCCCCACCCCCACCCCCGCCCTGGGGAAAGGCAGTGTGCACGTCTACACCTGCCTTCAGAGTGTCTGCCCCAGAGCCTCTTGTTTGAGCACGTGTGACTCCCCTCAGGAGTCCCGTGGGCCTGGGTTGGGCACCCCGGCTTTCTGAGGGGCCTCTGTGGGAAATTCCTGGTTGCCGCGAATTCGGTGTGGCAAGTCACATCATGGCCATCACGCCATCCGCACTTGGTGACGACCCATGCGGCAGTTTCCTTGGGACGTGGCAATTTTATTTATGTGGCCGAAACATTCATTTGTGGCTAAAAACTGGGAGGCAGCATGCCCTCCTGCCCTGGATTCCAGAGTCTTTCCCGAGGGGCCCCTGGTGGTCCTGGAGCTCCAGGCCCTGCACAGACTATTTCTGGAAACTTATGCTCACAAAACTAAGGGGCAGCCCAAACCTATTATGCTCTATACCGAACTGGTAAAAAACAAAAAACAACAACAACAAAAAAAACCACCGGCACTCATGACCTGTTTTCCAACCAGCTAAGCTTCAGTTGTATCATCTGTAAAATGGGTACTAAGAGTAACACCTCCCTCACAGGCACGTGCCCGCGAAGGGCAGTGAAGTACTTTGCAAAGCCAACGAACGGCACGGCTAAGAGCTAAGAGTCGCGATCACGGCCCATCACCACCTTCCAGCTCCTGGGAACTCTTCCCGGGTCAGCTGGTTCCCGCTCCGATGCCCTCCCCTCCCCTGCTGCCCCGCCTGCTCGGCTCTCGGCACCCCCACGCGGGCAGGGGATCTTTAGGCTGGTTCTCCCTGGCGTCTGCCAGGCCCCGGCCGTGGGAAAGCAGGGTGCGGACTTGGGGGAAATGCTCCCAGGCCGGCGCTACCTGTGGTGCAGGGCTCCCACGTGGCTTCCCAAGCCGGGGTGGGGGGTGGGGGGCTGCCGCCGGTCAGAGGCTCCAGGCCGGTGGCAGAAGATCGGGGGTCGGTTCCCGGTACCCCACCCCCCAGGAAAAGACACCCTCACGTCACAACTTGGCTCTTCTTCTCATTGCACACAAACCGTGGTTTCCCAGACAACACCGGGGGCTGATTTTCTCCCTCCTCTTCTGGAAATCCTTTTAAACTGCGCAGACATTACTGAGGCCATAAGCTAAAAGACCCAAACCTCAAACATGAAGGGATGCAGGCTCTCAGCACCTTAACCTTGAACGGAAAGAAAGCAGCCCGAGAGGAGAGTCTGGTGGCGAGAGCTCCCCCACTTTGCACACGGGGCTCCATCTCTCAGGGCCCCACATTCTGGGGTGAGGGGGAAGCGGAAGCCATCACCACAGGTGGGGGTGGGGGCTGGCAGGCTTCCCTAAGGCGCTCACAGCCTCCTCTTAAACCTTCTGCTTCTCAAAGTGGGTCCCTGGAGCATAAGCATCACCAGCGGGCAGGGTGGGGGTGGGGAGCTCATTAGAAATTCAGATGCTCCGATTCACCCCAGACCTGCTGAGGCCAAATCTGCTTTGAAACGAAGCTTCTGGAGAAGGTGGACACACGCTCTGATCCAGCCAGTCCTGTGTCCCCCACACACGCAGAAGGGCTGATACCCAGATCCCTCCTCCCTGGTGACCAGGACGGCCCACACCCGAGAGGCTGCCCAGAAGCCCCAGGAGCTCCTGCTGGGAGCCCCAAGCTGGCCGCTGGGTCTGAGTAACCGAGGGACACCCTTGGAGCCACCTCCTGCTACAGTGCCACCCGTGGGACCACTTAGCCACATCTGGAGAAGAGCAAGATGGGTGGGCGTTACGGACCCCATTTCACAGAGGGGGCAACGGAGACCCAGAGAGTCGGTGGCTTGTCCGCACTGCACATCAGGGAGTGGGCAGAACCGGGATTCAGACTGCAGACTCTGACCCTAAGGCCCTCGAGCTCTGCTGTGCCTCCAGGGGAGTTAGAAGTCACTCTCCCGTCACCAAAGGAGATTAGTGTCAGAATGGCCACAGGGCCTCGGGGAGGGGGATGGACAGGCAACGCCCAGGGACAACACAAGGAGGCCCACAAACCTTTGAGAGAAGCACTGGAGAAGAGAGGCCCTGGGGTCTCGCAGGGGAGGGGGCGGGCTGGTGAGTGTGTCCAGGGAAGGGGCACACCCGGGCAGAGGCAGCGGGCGGTGGGGGAAAGCCGGTCACACAGTCCAGGGCCTTCCCCTCTCTCCCGCCCGGGGCGGGGCTGTCCCAGGGTTCTGTGGCCTGGCACACAGGGGACGGCCTGGCAGGAGGCCGCCCTCGCTCACCTAGGCGGGAGGAAGTCACCCGCAGCCCCGGCCGGCGCCTCGCTCAGCTTGGCCGCTAACGATCACACACCATCACCCCCACACCACCACGTCTCAACAAGCCCACTTCGTTTATTACCAAAATAGCACAGAATTCCAGTCATGGTTAACATACAGCGTTTAACACGAACCTGATCCCTGCGGAAAGGTCGAAGTATTCGGACAGTCGAGTCACTGGGAAGCGGAAGCAACACCCCAACCCGATTATCGCTCCGTACTCCAAAAAATACGCTTTGAGAGCTTTGGAAGCTGAATTAAAATGTCTACACAGCTATGAACAATTGTTTAATAAAACGTTTTCATGTTTCCATTACATGTAAATATATCAATTTGGCATCTCTATAAAAACTCTGAAAATGGTGCAAAAGTGTCACTCTCTTCGAGAAAGCGGTTGACAGAAAATAGTCACACTTCACTAAAATTTTGAAAAACGGTCTTCTTTCAAAGCTTCCTTATTAAGCTGAAATCTTCTGGATTATCAAAATCTAGGTTTGCTTTTTCCTCCTAGAACACTAAAGAACATTTATTCACAAGGATAAAAAGGCAAACGGGGAGAGGGAGAACTGAGAAGGGCTTTGTTTTTGTTTTTGTTTTTTGTTTTTCCCTGAAAATAATAAAAAAAAGAGCTAGTTACATAAACATTCCTCAAAAGAACACAAGGGGATTCGTTTTATTGGTGGCTTTTGGACAGCAGTGTCATACTTTATTGAAAACAAACCCATGTAAAAACAAAGTTAAAAGGAAAGATGGTACCTGAAAAATAAATTATTTCATATAAAACAAATCAATAACTTAAAACACGCTAATATACAAAACGTCTGCCCGTCTACTGCACAACACGGGAGCCAGCTGGTCAAGCGCCCCGCCCCCCAGAGCAAGTCACTGTAAACGCAACGTTACATGGTAAAGAGGCGGCCCCGCCCAGCGGACGAGCCTGGTCTCCTGGCGGAATGCAACACAATCCTCGCAAAGCCGCTGCTCGAACCATCCGTGAGCCTAACTTGGGTCCCTGCGGTGCCCTACAAGCAACTTGTTGGGTTTTTTTGTTTGTCTCTTTGTAATGACCAAGCGGGAAACGAAAAACACTGTCCCCAGAAGGCTGTGGGAAAATATGCGACACAATCATTAAAAGTCAGAGGCAAATGAAAAGGTGGGGAGATGTGAACCTTACAGGGTGGCTGTGGGGGGGAGGGCGGGTGTCCGGGGTTCAGGGTCTATCTACGGCTATTGCAAGCGAGGGTCAGTTATCCATGCCACTCAACGGCAAGCACTTGGGACTGGAGTTGGGGGCCGGGCCTGGGAATCTGACGGGCAGCGGGAGGTGTTTCCTGAGGAGCTGCCTCAGGTCCCAGAGGTGCCAGAGGTCCTGGGAAGGCGGGAAGGATTTCAGGGGGAGGGCTGGGGAAGACAGACCTCGGGCAGCTTATTCTTTCTCTCATCCAACCCAGGGAGGCTGCAAAAAGCACAGAGAAATAAAGCCAGGCTGGATCAGATGTGAAAACACAACAGCTAGGTGACGTTAACTTTGATTTTCAAGTCCGACAGCAGACTCGGGGGTCGGTCAACAGTCCTAGTGTGGGAGCAAACCAGGACAAGTTATTGCCAGGAAGTGTCTTCAGGTTCATCGACTTGTCCGATCCAGCAGGGACCGCCCCCTGCCCGGCTGCCAGCTCAGAGAGCTCCCTACGGCAGCACGGTCCAGACCCTGCGCGCTGGGTTTCCAGCACTAACGCCAAGCGCAGACTCTCAAAGGTTAAGGCAGCTGCCCTTGGCAAAGGGAAAAGACTCACCTTCGGGGAACAAAGAAGGTGGAGCCCACACAGCACCATCTGCCCACAGGCCAAGAAAGCCCGTCCCGCAGCCATTCAGTCGGGGGGGGGGGGGGGGGGGGGGGGGGGGGGGGGCAGGGGGCGGGGAAGGGGAACCCAGTCACAGGGCGTGCGACTAGAGGCACAGCCAGCGTAGAGAACCACAGCTTGGCATATTACAATGAAAAACTAAAGAAGGGCAGGGCCAGAGCGTAAAAAATGAATAATTCAACTGGAACCAGGTTCACAAATCTGGGAGCTTCTCAGCAAACAACCATCAGGGGAAGTTACGCAGGCCAAAAGAAAATTCTATCAAAGCCTCTTTGGTGTTTGTGTACCAAACCAAACTTTTGATAAATTAACATCATCTACTCTTTATTCTTTTTCATCAAAATTCCCAAATAAAAGGAGAGCACTCATTTTGCGAAATACAAATGTGATAGATCTATGTAAAAAATTTTTTTAAAAAAGTTTCTTTTGGATCCTGACTTTTAAAAAAATGGATCTTCCTTTTGCAAACAAGCCTGAGGAAGATCTAATGGGACTTTTCGGACACAGGGCCAACATCTGGTACCTCGACGGGAGTGACAATTGCTTTTCAGGGTTAAGTCACATGTCAAAAGTGAAATCCTTCCACACAACTTGCAAAGTAACACTCCCAAAGAAATGCACTGGGGTTTTAGCTAGAAGGCTGTTGAAAGAGTGGAGACCACGTAAAAGGACAATTTTACCCCTTGGGCCGCTTTCAAAGGCTCATTTCCTCCACCTCCTCCTCCTCCTCCCCCTCCTCCTCCTCCTCCTCCTCCTCCTCCTCAGTGCCAACATCAGAATAATCGATATGGTCCAGATAACAGGGAGGGAAGGGAAATGCCAGTGCTGGCTTCGAGCCCACTGTCTTTCACAGTTTACGCTTCCGACGGGAATCTGAGTAAGAAATCCAACACTAGTGAGGGCAGGCAGGAATGTGTGTCAAGGAAGAGACCGAAGGGTCACTTTCGGAATTGGGCATCTCACCTTCGCAGAGAAGATGCTTGGCCCAAGGCTAGCGCAACCTGAAAGGCATATTCTTCCAGGAAAACATCCCGGTCTGTGGTGAAGGGCGCTCTGGGGTGGACAGAGTGGGGACCCACTCTGTGCCAAATCCAGACAAACGGGCCTCGGTTCTGGGTTCCAGAAGGAGGCACGTAAGCTGGCTTTGACTCAGGGTCTGGAAACTTCTGCTGGGGGTGAGATGGGGCAGGGGGAGGTCCTCCGTGGCACGTGGCCAACTCATGAGAAGGCCTCAAGGTATGCACTTGGCCCTTCTGTGGGAAGAGAACACGGCAACATCTCAAGTTGGGGAGGACGATGCAAGCGGTCGGCAGGCCCTCAACGGAGTCTGAGGGAAACGGGGAGCCTCAAACTGTCCGGGGGCTTCTCAGAACACTGACCTGCTCTGGAGAAGGCTGTGCCCAATTTTTTCCACTTAATAAATAAATAAATACATAAATAAATACATAAATAAATAAATAGGTAGGTAGGCAGGTAGATAAATAATGCCGCAATTCCATGATACCGATCAACAAAAACTGCCCACTGGTACCC
Source organism: Herpailurus yagouaroundi (assembly GCF_014898765.1). Taxonomy (NCBI): domain Eukaryota; kingdom Metazoa; phylum Chordata; class Mammalia; order Carnivora; family Felidae; genus Herpailurus; species Herpailurus yagouaroundi. Next base: position 841,541 of record NW_024412431.1, on the reverse strand, counting down.
GTTTTTAGCCTTTTGTAGAGACTAAAAACTGCTGGTACTGAGTTCCCCTGTTTCTGGTCCTCTCTAAACACCAGACAGTTATGAAAGTCAGCTCACGCTCCTGAGGCGCCTGGAGATCTGGCCCTGCCCCTTCTCAGGCTCACTCTCTGCCTCTCCCTACCGGCTCCCCCGTTTTAAAACTAAGTGCCATCTGTGACTGTGCACTCCTGCGTCACAGATGTGCAAATGCTTGGTCTCCAGGCAAGTTTTTATTTCTTAAGGACTTATAAATCCTCCCTGAATGCTGGCCATCTGTACCTTACCTAGCCAAAAAGAAAGAAAAGGTAAAATAAAAAACAAAACAAAATTCGAGCAAAACAAAATCAAATTTAATGGTCTTAAATGCAAAAGTAAAAACAAACAAAAAACACAAAAAAGCAAAAGAAAATTAACAGAACAGAACAACCCAAAATGTCAAGGCAGTTATGAAGAGAACTTGGGAGGGTTAATCTTTAAAACTACAAATCAAAGGGGTATTTCTCTCGTTGTTGTTAATAGATAACTGGCAAGAAGTAAGTACTTTTCTGCTGAGTGTTCATACGAAAGCAAAGTTTCAAAACAAAATCCGACTAAAATAGAAAACAAAACAAAACAAAACAAAGTCTAGCGCTCACGAGAAGGGATGCGAGAAATACAATGCTCAAATGTTTCTGGGGTCGTAAAATATGGAGCGGTCTTCCGCACCTGGGCCGTGTGAAATGCTCTGGGGGACTGGCGAAACGGTGGGGAACGCCGGTGTCCGATGTGCGGGGCACCGTGCATGCCGTGTGTGGACAGAAATGCGGGATGTCAGGGTAGCAACACATCCTCGGGCGTGCCGGGAGCTAGGTCTGACTGGGGAATATACTGGAGTTTCCCGGAAACTCTTTGGTCCGTTCCCACTGGCGCCTGGGCTTTAGGAGACCTGTTCGAGTCCTTCCGTGGAGGGCCCAACGTGCGGCCCCCCTTCCCCAGCGGCGGCCCCCCCCCCCCCCCCGGCGGGCACCCCTGCAGGGCCCGGGGCTGAGGGAGCAGGAGGTGGCGATGGCACCTGCTCGGGAAAGCAATTTCCCGTCAACCAAAAGCAGAAATCGCTTAAAAATGGTGAAGCGGCTGAGGAAAGCACACACTCAGCATCTGTCTAACATCTTTAGTCTGGAAACTAGAACTAAAAGGTCAGGTCTTTTTTTTTTTTTTTGGTTTTTTTTTTTTTCCTTTTTCTGTTTTTTTTTTGTTTTTGTTTTTGTTTTTTTTTTAAATCCAGTTTGTGGAGACACCGAATGAAATGAGTGTTAGACAGTCTTAGAGGGTAAAGCATGCTTCAGGTTCACCACCGTCCCGAGGGACTGGTGAGTCAATGCAGTCTACTTAGATTTCTGTTTAATATATATTTTAAAGGAAATAACTTAAGAAACTTAAATTGGTCTAACATTGTGGGATTTCAAACATTTGAACATGTCGGTTGCATCCCCGAGTATAAAAACCTCTTCACTTCTCATTTAGACTAGGACAAACACTTGTGAAAATTGGCGCAAAATGAGTTGTACACTAACAAAAAAGTTTCAACTTCTTCACTCTTAATTATCTATTCCGTACAAAAAAAAAGCATGAGCGAGTTATTTGTGGGACTTGTTGGTTTTGAAGGAAACCTGTAAGATTTTGTCCCCCAGGCGGTAGCCGTTCAGACTTGCTATGGCCATGGCGGCTTCTTCATAGTTTGTCATGGTCACAAAGCCAAAGCCTTTGCACTTGTTGGTGTTGAAGTCGCGAATCACTTTCACATTGGTGACCGCCCCAAAGGGGCCAAACATCTGCCAGAGGATCCCCTCATCGGCGTCCTGCCCGAGGTTGTAGATGAAGATGCACCAGCCCGAAGACGCGTTGCTCGGGACATTGACACCAGAAAGCCCACTCATGTGATCTACACCCATAGGGGAGAACCTAGCAAACAAGAGAGCACAGCATGCAGGTCAAGGTCATGCAGGCCGGCGCGTCCCCATCCGTCACGGGCAGGAATTCAGCATGGGGGGGAGGGGGCTCCCTGCACTACAGACCGTGGACCCTGGGGAGAGACACTTGTTGCCCAGAGGGTCAGAGCCTCGACCAGCGTCCCTGGGAGCCATGCTCCCTCCAGTACCTTCCATCACTGGGGGTGGGGGTGGGGGGAGTCCCAGGTTTCCCTAGCTGAATGACAGAAGCTTCTCCGCGTCCTCTCGGGTGTTGTTCCACCCTTGGACCTCCGTGGAGGAAGCTCGATCCTCATACTCTATGCCTCCATATGTGTGTACATCAGGGAGTGGGGGGCAGGATTTTTTTCCTTTTCTTTCTCCAAATTTTCTATCTTGCCCTCATCTTGGCTGCCCCTGCTGGAGGGTCCCAGGCGAGCACACCCCTTGAAGGGCCACCGCAGGGCACAGGGAATTCCTTCCCACAGCTCCAGGCGACCTTCCGCTGCTGGCTCATGGCATCCCAGAAGCAATGCCTGCGGCCTGCAGGTCTGCCAAGCTGTACCAAAAGTGTGGGCCTCTTTCCAAAGCAACGCTTCCAGCTGCATAAAAAATAAGCCTTCTACAAATGTGTGGCCACTGCAGTAGGACTAAGGGAGAAGACAAAATCGTTACTGAAGCCACACAGCCCTCTGAAAGGCTTCAGAAATTAAAAAGTAATGGCCTTAGGATCGGCTTAAGACTACCCAAGCGTGACAGAGCGTCTGGGGGGCCGCACCGTGCAAGAAACAAGAAACATGACCTGCTCTAAAATAAAACCAGGCTTCGCGCTGTGGGGCTGACCCAGGGGTAAGCAGGTGCTTTCAAGGGCCATCAACAGATTCATTCTTTTGACGGACATAACAACGAGACGGACTGACCAGCTCCCCAGGTGCAGCCCACTTATCCAGGGGATCTCTTCAAGGCAGGTATGGAAGAATCAAGACACATCACTGGCCATGGCTTTGAATGTACGGGAGGAATTTTAAACAGCTTGCATCAGGAGGTCGGAGTTGGTTCAATGACTCCAGTGGCTTGTTAGTGGTCTCGACTCAACAGGGACCACAGTGGCACTGAAGGGGGTGGGTAAAGGCACCCTTGTATCTGTGTGACATTAAGCCAAGCTGGTTTCCAATAAAAACTGGAAAGACGTTCTGACTTTAACGGACCTGTCCCCCCCCCTCCAGTTTTGTGGGAAACCAAATGTGGGTCCGAGTTAAACCAGCTAACCCGAATCGTCATGTACCTGTTATACTGGAAATAACCTGAAGTCTTACCTTACTATTTTCTATTGACGTGATTCTCATTCCCATTAATTATTGTCAGTTGGTTTGTCCCCTGCTAACTGGAGCTGATCTCTTTCATCCTGGCTGCAGTGAAACCTACCTTCCATTCTTTTCTCTGATGTACAAAGGAGACCTGAGCCCTTCTTGAGTATTTGCGGGGGCGGGGGGAGGTCTTTCCTGCTGTGAGATGCAGACTGCACACTCTCCGCTCGGCTGGGCCTCTCTCCCTCTTGCTCTCTTCTCAGTCCACCTTCCAGTGGCCAGTCTTTCCTCACACCTTTCCTGCCATCCTTGCTTCCCTCTGTCTCTCCTCGCGGCGAGCCTCTGACTGTCAAGACCCCTTTCCTGCCTGGCCAGCAGTGTTGGCTGCTCTGGTCCCTTTTCTTTTCTGTTCCTCCTTCCTGTGACCAAAGTCCCCGCTCCTCCCGTACCCTCTTCCCTGCTCGCCCAGTCTGGTTACTGGGAACCTGCTGGACGCTGCCATCCACACGACCCACCTGACCAGCAGTGACACAGACTATGTCAGCTGGCCTTCAAACATGGATTGACCTCACTTCCATCCCAAGACGCTTCCCCGGCCTTTGTCTTTAAACTAGAAAAGCCAATGAGGCAAGGCTAGCTTTGGAACCTGAGCTGAGTTGAGAACTCTGCGTTGCTAGACGCTGAAGACAGTGCCTCCCCAGGGGGCCTCTGTGCAGGATTTTGCCCAATCTCTCCAAGACAGAGATGGGAAACCAGCAAAGTCGCAGAGATAAAGATCCCTAACATGCCTCACGCCACTGATGGAGGTTTCGACAAAAACAAAAACCAAGTGGCCTGGAAATCGGGACTGCCACTGCTTGTGAGGCGGAACACGCCCGATTTTGGAGCCCAAGTTCCTGACCCTCGTCGTCTCTGTTCTCCTAGAGCCTGGCAACTGGAGTCATTTTCAGTCTGGAAAGACGAGGGAATGTCAGAAAACCTTTCGCCTCCAGGACAGGGCTTTTAAAACAGAAGCCGTGTGATACTTAGAGATGCAGGTGAGCGCCCAGGTAGGTGAGTGAGAGGGCTACCTGAGGGCTGGGAGCAGCGCCTGCGCGCCGAGGAGGAGGGCAGCTCTCCCCTACGCACACCCGAGGCTGCATCTTCTGTGCTACACTCATGGCCCCGAGCTCCGGCCACTGAACGCCGGGCCCTGGGGCGCTACGTACTCTGCCCCCGGGGGCGGGGGGCTGGCTGGAGACGGAACCACCTTTTGGATTCCACTTCAGGCAATACTCGGATGGACATAAACGCCTTTCACACAGACACCTTCCGATGGGGGCAGGGGCGTGAAGACACAGGGATTCTGACCAGCCGGTGGACCCGGCCGGGCCCGCGGTGGGAAGAGCTGGGTTGATGAGAGCGCCGCCTCCCGACCCACCTGAATCTCTGCGCCTGGTGGTGAACGGGGCCTCCGAACCGTCTGGCCGGCGAGTGGTAGAGCTGGGAGAGCAGCGCCATGTTTTTGTTCTGGTTGGGGTTGGCTGCAAACTTCACTGTAATGGGCTCGGAGGAACCTGGGGGTTTATGACCATTGAAACTGGTAATTGCCTCTTCTGCTTCCGAACGTTTGTCAAACCGGATAAACGCAACCCCTCTGGACAAACCTTTTTAACAAACCAACAAAAACGGAGTTAGGGGAGAAAATACAAGGAGTTTTAAAACTGAAAAGCAAAAGCAAAGTCAGTCAGCTATGGTTTCAAATCGGGTAACGAGGCAAACAAAAATGAAGCCTAAACATGGAAATGAACGAATGAACTTAAAAAAAAAAACACAATGACCAGCAAGATTAAGCTTTCAGACGTCCTTCTGAGTTGAAGCAGCAACTACACACCCTCAGTGCCAACAGACATTCTGGTGACAGATGTCCCAGACAGACACCCCAGCCTCTTACAAAAAAAAAACATGCTGGAGGAGAGGACACCCTCCATCGCTCTCAGCGCCCACCAGGTAGGGTCTGCAGGGTTCTCCCTGTGCTCCGGGGCCCCGCGGCCTGCCCTGTGAACAAGGAGGGACGGTGGCTCGTGTAGCCCAGCCAGGCCTTTGTAGGCTGTCCCCGCCCAGGCCGGCCTGACAGAGTCCCTGCTCACTCAGCCTTTACCATCCCCAGAGGGGACAGAGTCCAGTGAACAAGCCTCGGCCCACAGCCCTCTCCTCCTCCTGCCCTCACCTCACTCACCTTTGGGATGTTCCATTGTTAATGTCCTAGGACTGCCTAGAATCGAGTGAAGCCCCTCGCTCTCCCCCAGAAAACTGCTCAGGTGCACACAGTGGTGCTGCCACCTGCCCGCAGACTCCCCGCAGGTTAAGACTCCCTGCCTGGGGCCCACACCAAACCTGTCCTTGTTCCCGAGTGGGAAGGGCCGGGGCCCCCTGCCGTGGTGTCCAGCTGCCTCATAGACTGAGCCACCTGCAGTCAAGCCCTGGGTCCCTGCTGTAACCCTTTCCCTCGACAGAGCAAGAATGTGGACCGGGACCAGGCTGCCTGAGATCCAAGGCCCTGCTGAAGGTCTGGCCGGCCCAGCATGGGTTCGAGACCCGCACAAGCCAGGCAGAAGAGGGGTTTGGCCATCCTCCACCCTAATCCATCCATGTTCTAGGCCTGGGAGGAACGATGACAACTGTCCCCTGCAGAACTAGACGAACAGGGTGGGGCCGGGGAAGAGGCCTGGCTCCTTCTCCTGGGGAGAACAGGGGTCAGGTGGGAAGATCAAAATGCAGTGGAGAGGTGACAGCCGAGGGCAAGTCCTGGATGTGCCCTGGTGGGGGGACTGTAGCAGACAGCCCTATCCTGCACATTCTCATCCGGACTGCCAGTTATAGCCTGCCTGGGGTCACGTTTCCTTCTCTAGACAAAGGCCTTCGGCTCCCAGTGCATGACAATTACCAAAGCAGGACAGCCCAGGATCTGGGGGGTCACCAGCTAAGTGAGCACACCAGATGCCCCCCCCCAAGCAGCTTCATCTCCCACACCTTTCTTTACCCCTTCCCAGAGTCCCACCAAGTGCCCCACGATGGGCACAGGATGTGGGTCTCCCCAGCTGGCCCAAGGGCCGCAGAGGGGCACAGAGAGGCTCAGGCATGCCAGGTGGGATGCTGAAGTGACCAGTGTCACGGTGAGAGGCATGGCCGCCCACTGTGCACCTAGAATCCCATGCCTGGGCCTGGGCCCCATTCAAGCAAGTAGACAGCAGTCAGGGAGCCTCGGGCCAAGGAATCTCGGTCTACAACTGTGACGCACAGTGGACACTCCATGGTGAGTCCAAAAGCACGTATCCCAGCTCACCCAACTGGGAACCTGCCCCTCCTGGTCTCCCCCCAGTACAGTGCCCTGGGAGGGCACACAGCTGCCCCCAGTGGCTTCAAGGCTGCCTCCATCTGGGCTCCACGATCGTTTAAATATATATATATTTAAAATTCACCAAAGACACTCACTGAATTCATGAGATCCAACCTGACAATTCACATGTGTGCCAAGAAAATTCTAGAGCCTCAACTCATTTTCAATTTCAGTGCAGAAGGAACACCTAAAAACACACACTCAACACACACTGTTTTTATTTACTCTTGAACAGCATGAATGGCACCTTTGACAGACAGACGCCTGAACGGGTATTTAACTTCAGGCAAAACACTGACAGCTGTCTCTGGCTGGCTCTGGCAGGAAGCTGCCCTCGGGGAGAAGGTTCCATCCTAGTGATAAGGACCTTGAGATGGAACAGAGGAAAAGTGTGTGTGTGGTGTGGTTTCCCTGTTTGGTTTTGTAAAATGACTTTCAAATGGAAACCGCCCAAGTGAAACGAAGACAACCCAAGAGAGAAAATGTCAGTGTGAGGGAGAACATGTTCACTAAATGATCTGATGAGTAGACACCCTTTGAAGGGGGCCCGTGGTGGTGTTTTTTTCCCCCTCTACTGTTTTTAGAATCAAGAGCAGAAGTCAATCAATGGCATGATCTCCAGATGAGTAACCTATAAGGTTCACAATTAAAACAGGTAAGAAAACAAAATTTAAAAATTAAGTTCTGTCAGCCGTTAAGTTTTTCCAAGAGCGATGCCCCATCCCTTTAATGCTACAAGGCACATCATATGGAAGCAAACTGGACCCGCAAACCCGCCAGCATTGCTAGTCTCTGCCCTCGTCCCCTGGGACTCCTTGGGTCCCAGCAGAGAAGCCCCGCTGGTGGCCCCCTCTGGAGCAGAGGACAGAATGGAAGTCCACAGTCCTGGGGGTCCACCGTTCTAACTCCCCAGTTCAACACCCCAGGCCTGGACAGGGAGCCCCAGGGACTCCCTCACATCTCCCCTCCTTCTGGCCCTCACAAAGATTCTGAAGACAGTCCCTCTGCTGTTCAGCAGAGGCTGGCGGGACGCCTGAGAGAGCCGCCACTCGGAGTCCCTGGCTGAGCCCGGGGGGCAATCCTGGTGTCTAAGAGACACCAGCCCTACAGCGGGAAAGGAGACCAAATGCCCCACAAATGGCTGAGGGGAACTGTCTGCATAAGTGACCTCCCTCAGGGTGGTGAGAGCCACTGGGGAAAGCTAGATGTCCGGGGTGGGGGTGTTCCTGGAGACAGCCAGCTCCACTCAGTCATGCTGGGCTGGACAGAGACAAGTAGAGGCAAAGCGGTATGTATGACGCGTAGAAAAGGAGGGCGATGGAAACAGAATGTGGCCCAGCGTGGTCATACCATCCGGGTCCCCAGGCAGCCCACACAGGTGCTCCTATGCAGATGGGGCTGAGGACAAACACATACACTGACCAGCCCACTGCATTGTTCCTTCTCAATTGGCACTTGAAGGTGAGTACGGGGGGCTTCAAGGACCCCAGGAAACTGTCCTGGTGTGGACCAAAGAGGTTGACACCAAGTAAACAGGATCCTCGCCCTCACCCCTCTCCCCGCCCCAGAGCACAGCTGCAGAACAGAGGCTGCGGTGTGGTCCTTGTCCCTCCGGCAGAGCCTGGTGTCAGAGTCAGAGTGGGCATCCGCACTAGGCACGGGGCTACCCGGCGAGCTGCACCTGTGGACCACACTCCAGAAGGCTCCACTTCCGCTCAGGCCTCCGGGGACTGGAGCTGCTTATGCCTCAGGACTGCAGCCTGGGCAGCAGGGCCAGCAGATGCGGAGCTCAGCTTCCAGAGGAGGGGTGGAGAAGGGAGGGCGAGTAGTGAGGCTGTCCACCCCAGAGCACACAGCTCGGAGGGACAAGGACGATGTGTGTGCGTCTCTACCCCCATCTGTCACAGGCCAGGAGGGCCCAGCCCACCTGCTCTCTGGGATCTGCTTTGCAGCCTCCTAGGGGCGCCGCTGGCCTCTCGGAAGGGAGTCACCTCACAGTTATGACTCCCTGGGACCAAACTACCCAGTGTTTGTTTTCACATCACAGCCAAGGGGGGCGGGGACATGGAAGAACATGAACATCAAACGCAGATCATTCTAATGGCCTCTCTGAGCTCCGTGAGCGGTTTGTCAACAGATTCCCACTCCTGGTTGGGGCAGAACAGAGGAGTCCTACAGCAGGTGTGGCCCAAGCTCACCTCTCCCCAGACAGAGACAGGCACGGGGCTTGACAGCGGATGTCCTGACCCCAGTGCCCAGGCCAGTGGGGTGGGCAGGCTGCACGGTCAGGACTGGCACCAGCCTCCTGCGTGGGGCTCTCCCGGGGGCAGGTGAGGGGCCTCCGCTCGGCTGTGTCTGATGGCCTCGTGCAAGGCCCAGAGCCCAGGCTGCTAATGTCCTGGGCTGAGGTGACCTGACAGGGGCTGGTGAAGTGGCCAGGCTGGTCAGTGAGGGGAATTTACTGCCTTGAGCTCTCTGAGCTTTGAATGTGCTACCCGAGGGGGACATCCAAATCATGGAGACGACAACAGCTCCTCAGAAGCAGCTACCTGTGGCTTCGGGCCAGTGAAAAGTAGGGACTCTGGGTCATGAGCGAAGACTGTCCCACACCGCACCCCGAGTGCCTAAGAGCTGCCGCGAACGGCTGACTGGTGGCCTTTCCGCCCGTTCACAGGCCAGGCTGGGCCATCTGGGTGCTTGAGGAAAGGTGCCAGGATCTCTTGGTGTTTTCACCCTAAAACACATCAAACTGCATCCTCTGTCCCCGGACTCGTAAAACAAAAGCCAGTGTCTCCTCATTCTGATTCTGTGCTCCCTGGTGGAAGAACTACTGACGCTGAGAATCAAGCAGTGATTTGTCTTCCTGGAAACTCTGGAGTCCGTCTGGAGGAAAACCTCACCCACATCTGGGCCACCCACCGTACCTGTGGTCTGATCCACGAGGACCCGGGAGTTGATGATTCGCCCGAACCGAGAGAACATATCCTCCACATCCTTTTGGGTCATGGTCCTTGGGAGGCCACTGATGTACAGGTTGGCGTCTTTGATGACCTCTGAGCTCGGGCGGGCATACGACACCTTGAAAACAAAACCACTTTCTGGGGTTAGGGCAGGTGTGTGGCCAAAGCATCGAGGGAGACGGGGTTAGATTTGGGGGGGCGAGAAAAAGCCACCCTTCTGGTGAGAAATCATTCCAACACTCACCATCTGCGGCAGCATGCGTGAGAGCTCACGCGGGCCAAGCCACAAGCCAGATGGACACCCCGTAGCATTTTCTCACCTGGACTTCACGCCCCACAATGAGGCAGACATAGTCTTAGTTTCAAAGCTGAGAGACTGAGGGCCCACGGGTGGCTGCAGACAGGGCCAGGACTCAACCACAGCCGTCTCTCCTACCGTGGCCTCTCCCTTCTCTGGACAGTGAAGAGCCCAAAGGGCAGCAGGCAAGGGAGCTGGGTGCTGCTGCGGGGGGGGGGGGGGGGGCAAGGCACAGCGACACCACCTGCCAACAGGCAAACCTACGACTGGAGCCCACGGGGGACCCTGGGGTGCTGGGGAGCCCGCAGTCTAACACTCAGTGTTTGACGTTAAATGACTCCATACTTTTTGGGGTTTTGTTCTGCAAAACCGAATAAACCCTGCAAGGAACTTCTGCAGCCGCTCAGATAAGATGGTAGGTGTGTGCACTAGACGCGGGAGGCTTCAGGGGCTGATGGCAAGATAGGCCTTGGTGCCTTCCCAGGTCAGCGTGATGGCTGTGGATGGCCATGGACCGTGCAGGCCAGCAGGGATGGGAGGGGCGCCTGGGTGGCTCAGTTGGTTAAGTTGATTTCAGCTCAGATCATGATCTCACAGGCATGAATGAGATCGAGCTCTCTCGGCTCTGAGCTGGGCCTGGAGCCTGCTTAAGATTCTCCCTCCCTCTGCCCCTACCCCCACTCGCACAGGGGCACTTGGGCCCTCTCTCTCTGGGAAAAAAAAAAAAAAAAGGAGGGATGGGACAAAGGCCACACCCCTGCTGGGAAGGAGCAGCTGGGACAAGGCCCCTGTGTGGCCTGAAGGGACAGGGCTCAATGACACCCAATGGAGTCAGATCTGAGTCAGGAGGCTGGGAAGTAAGAAGGGAGGAGGCAGGGAGTCATGCTCTGGAAGGATTGGGGACTGGAACCTATGCACAATAATGCTCTGTCTGAGAGTCACAAGCTCAGGAGACCAAGAGCCCGAGACCATAACCCAGGAACTGACACGACCTCAGGCGTCACCAGGCAGCACAAGGTCACAGACAACAGGTGTGTTCTCACTGCAACGCTCAGGCCTGCCAGAAGGGGCAGAAGTGTGGCCCCTCAGTACCAAACATGTGGGCAGGAACACACTGCCCCCCACCCCACCCTGGCCCCGACACTCATGTGCTTCTGAGTCCAAATCTAGGACGTTCTCTAAGAGGCGACAACAGACACAACCTTTGCCAGCAGAGCAGAACGTGGTCCAGCAGGAGACAGAGAACGAATGAGAAATTACGTGGTGTGGTCAGAGCCCGGCTTCCCCCAGAGAGGTGCCGAGGATCGTGGAGACTGAACGTCAGAGAGTAGAACGAAAGTGGCCCTGATCTGATCGGGAAGATGCCCCAGAGCACCAGGTCCTGTTGGGGGCAGGCGGCCTCCAAGCAAGTGGGGCAGATATGGCAATGTCCCCTGAGATAAAGAGGCCACCTTGGCCTGCGGCTCTCCCCAGCACCCTCCAAAGCGGCAGGTGGCCGACCAGTCCAGTTGGGGCTTGGTCACGCTCCTCAACTTCCAAAGAAGGGTGTCAACTCTCACATCTGGGCCTCAACTCTCCAGGTCTGCATTACCAGCCCACAGGACACCCCCCTTCAAAATCTTGCCAGAGGACGTGGCTGCAATTTTTGGCTGTCCCATTTCACCCAAGGCCCCAGTCAGCGGCCAAAGGGGGAGGCCAGGCCTCCCACGACCATCCTGTCTGGCCCTCTGCAGATCTGTCTGGATGGGGCTACATCTGGGGTCCGCCCTTGGCCTTTACTGAAGGACACTGTGGGAAAGAGCATCCTCAAACCAAGACCCTGGCACTGGAGAAGCAGTGCAGAGGCTGGTACGGACCATGATCATCCCTCGATGAAGCCCCAGAGAGAAAAACGCCTCCTACAGCCGAATGTGCTTCTGACAACAGGTTCTTCGAGGCGCCTGACCACCACCGCAGCTTTCCCTCCCTCTCCGGCCACTATCAAGTTCAGAGTCAGGTCAGCCTCCAAGAAGACTGCACTGGAGCGCCTGGTGCCCCAGAGGCTCCATGACACGGGGTCTCGGCATCGCCTGCTCCTCTGCCCCAGGCAGGTCTTCTCCTGGCACGTGCTCACGAAACCTCCCTATAAAGGGCTGTCCCCCAACACATTCATATGTCGCAGTCCTAACCCCACCCCGCACAGCAGAACGGGGCCCTATTGGGAAAGAGCTGTCACAGATGTAACTCATGAACATGAGGTCACACCGGAGCAGGACGGGCCTCCAATCCAGTAACTGTGCCCTCAGAAAAAGGGGGAATTTGGACAAAGGTGCGCACAGGGAGAACGCCAAGTGAAGACGCAGGCAGCGGCCCAGGTGACGCTTCCATGAGCCTAGGACCGCCAGAGTGGCCAGCGACCCCCAGGCCAGGGGAGAGCCCGGGACAGACTCTCCCTCATGGCCGCAGAAGGAACTAACCTGGCCACACACCCTGGCCTCGGACGTATGGCCTCCAGAGCTGTGAGGACAAATCCCTGTTAACACCCCCACCCCCCAAGACCATTTGTGGTGCTTTGTCATGGCGGCCCTAAGAAACAAACCCACTCGCCTGACCACCTGATTCGCCCCGGAGCCCCCCACCCACAAGCAGTGCCCAGCCCCCTCCACCACTGCCGCCTCTGTGTAAATGTTCCCCGTGGCATTTATCTTGGTCTGACATCCTATATGTTTCACTTATTTAGCTGTGTAGAACACTCGATGAGGGCACAACTTTTGTCTTTGCTGCTGTATCACCAGCACCTAGAACAGATGCAGGTGGACAGCAGGCATTCAGCGACTAAATGCCAAACGAGGGAATAAAAGCAATTGCTGTTATTATTAATAACGCCCGCCTAACTGCACGGCAGGCTCCTGGGCTCTGTTTGCGGCTAATCCAAGCTACACTGTTCTGGTTCCTGGTGTTCACCTCCCACGTTGGGCTGGGGAAGCTGCCAGGCAGGGGTGGTAAGTGCCCAGAGCCACAGCACTCGTTTCAAACCCTGACTTTGCCCCGCTCTACCTGTGTGACCTTGGGAGACCTGTCACAAGTCTACACATCAGCTTCTTCAACCCTAAATTGGGGATCATCTCTCCCAGGCTGGGGTGAGGAAACCAGAGACAAGGTATGGAAGGACCTGGCCCATTACAGGCCCTTGACAGGTACCGGTCACGTGAATCACACAAGATCAGTGCTGTGCCACACTCAGCCTGTCACCTCCACACACACACCCACTGGGGTTGTCTGGACTGCCGTCACAGGGCACAGGGATCGGGAAACTCCTTACACCCTACTCAGATCAAGGAATGACGTTACAACCACAGAGGACAGAGTGAATGCCAGTGAGGTCAAGGGCACATCCAGGCGGGCCGTGGGGTGCCATGATCGCAGAGCCTGGGGGGCAGGCGAGCCTTTGGAAAGGTCCTGCCTTTGTGGGTGAGAAATGGGGCATCAACCTTGGGGATAGCCTGCAGTTCCCGTAATGTGCTAGCCAGTATGTCTCCTGCAGCACACCTGTGTCCATAAGAGGCACACGTTGGCCCCTGTAGACACCTCTGCCCAGAACACCCTCGTGTCCCCACCCCGGCCCTCCTTACCCCTACCTCCTCCTGCTCTCCTATGTCTCAACTCTGACTTTGAGGGAAACTCTCAGTGCCTTACGAGTGGGGTGGAGCCCATGTGAGGTCCAGTCAGATGGTGGTCTGGGAATTAACATCTGTGTTAACACATGAGCTAGCTGAGGGCACCCTTCGGCCATGGAACCGAGCCAGGCAGAGGGCTTGGCCCCCAGAACACACTTGTGTAATGAAGAGTTTTCAGCATTTGAATAAGAGTAACTGCCCTCCTGGCATTAACAAACATTTTCTAAATACAACAGATCTTTCCTAACAGACTGGGAGCTTTGGGCTGAGAATAAACAACACGGAGCTGGTGGAGAGGAACAAAAGTCACTAGACACGTGGAAAGGCTGTGACACGTGGCTTCCTTCACCAGGCTCCACAGTGGAAGGAGCCTCTGGGAGCCCGTGCTGGCCACAGAGATGTGTGGGCAGCGCTCCTGCCCTCGGGGACCACGCGACAGGGCCTGTGTGTACGCAGGTCTAGTCCACGGGGGGGTTCAGGGACGATTAAACCACTGAGCAATGCATATCACAAACACTTCAACAGCAGAAATGGAACACCGCCCTCCAAATGAACATGTGCTGCGAACGGCCAGACTGCAAGACTTCCCTGGCAGGCGGGAAGAAATCCGGGTTCCCAGGGCCACCCCACAGTGTGACTGGGGAGGCCCAAGCCGCAACCCTGGGAACCTTTATGGCAAAAGTACCCCAGGTGGCTCTGATGTCCCGGGAAGGTTAGGAAGCCCAGCCCTGATATAAAGCCCAAGAGGGACCTTTCTGGACACCCACATGAAGCGGAGGGATGGGAGATGGGGTGGGAGGACCTGGCGGGTCCAAAGGCTCAGAGGGCAATCTCACTCCACGTGGCTTCCTGTCGAGGGAGAGGACGCCGGCAGGCATGCGTCTCAGGAACAACGGCTGACCTGCCAGACCTACAGGTGAAGCGGGTGGGCACGTGCCCCAGGCTGCTGCAAGAAGCAAGGTCAGGGCACCAGCCTGGGGCGGGGGGAGGAGGCCTATTCGAGGAGGGTGCAGTAGGGAGTAAAGGTCGGGAAAACACCAAAGTCGTCCAGGTTGGGTCTGGAGCTGCACAAGATCACATGAGCCAGAGGACAGACACTTGGGGATGGGGAGGAGGCGGGGCTCTGGACCAAGAGCAGGAGGGGGGGGTAAGTGGCAGCAGCTGAGAACATGAGGGCGGGGGAAGCTGTCCTGTGAGGCCTGGGGGACCTGCCCGCTCGTCCCAGGAAGCCACCACAGCCCTTCAACTGGGAGTGACTCTGGTGGCTTCCTTGCATCCCTCAAGTCACGGGTCAACACGAAGCCACCCCCCAGAACATCCCCCACCATGCACCTCCGCAACACTTACCTCTGCCACACGGGACTTTCGGTTTATTATTGGAACGTGCTCACACACATGCGTGTACACACACACACGCCCCTCCATGAGAGCAGGAATTCATCTGTTCACTGTCTGACACATAGCAGGTACTCAAGAAACATTAGCAAATGCATGTTCGATGACCTGGCTGTGACTGGGGAGGAAGGGAGAGACCTTGGCAGGGAGGGCGTGAGGGACAATGCTGCTGCTGTCGCTGCGGCAACAAACCAGGAGGGAACAGGAGGGCAAGGCCAGACACATGCTCGCTCGGCACAAGGACGGCACACCCTGGGCCGGGGAGAGGACTGCCCTCGATTAAGTGCCCTTCACGGTGACTCTCCCTTTGCTCAAGGGGCTGAGGAGGCTGAGAGGCACCAGCATGGCCTGGGGTGGTCTGACATGCAATGCTTCAACTCTAAGCAGACAGGAGGCACCCCAGATACCCCAAATGCACCAGGGCTCCGAGAAATGGCCAAGCCAATGGTCCCTTTGATAGTGATGGTCAAGTAAGGGGAAGATCCCTCGCCCAGGTGAGGTCAGGGAGGTCACTCCCCCAGGCCGGGGGGCCCAGCACAGACCCCTGGAGGCCAGGAACGAGGTGGCGATGGCAGCTCTTTACCTTAATGGTTTTTGACTGGAGCCGTAGGCCATTCAGCGTGTTGATCGCTCTCTCCGCGTCCTTGGCAGTCACGTAGTTCACAAAGCCATAGCCCAAGCTGTGCCCTGTGTGGGAGAACACGTGCACACTGGTAAACCAGCCGACAGCCAGGGAGGGTGAACAGGACCATGTGCGACTGGGCTCCAAAGGACAAGGTCGTTAAAAGCCATGGCCTCCTGGAAGTGGGGTTAGAAGACCCACGGTCACCATCACGCTTCTTTGGCCAACATGTAAATTTTCTACAATGGACAAGTGTTACTTTTATTAATTTTTTTTTCTTTAAAAGGGCCGTTTAGGGGCGCCTGGGTGGCGCAGTCGGTTAAGCGTCTGACTGCAGCCAGGTCACGATCTCGCGGTCCGGGAGTTCGAGCCCCGCGTCAGGCTCTGGGCTGATGGCTCAGAGCCTGGAGCCTGTTTCCGATTCTGTGTCTCCCTCTCTCTCTGCCCCTCCCCCGTTCGTGCTCTGTCTCTCTCTGTCCCAAAAATAAATAAATGTTGATAAAAGGGCCGTTTAAAAAGAAACACTGTGCTACTAACGGCATCCCGTGGAACCCATCACAAAAGCAATGATGATGATCGGTGCCCCCAGTCCCGGCTGAGATGTGGGGACTCCAAGGGTGAGGAGAGAGGACGGTCACGAGTGGGCGAGATGGGCAGGTGGGGAGAGCTGCATGACGGCCACCCGTCTGCGTCCAGGGGTTTCTCCCCTGCTTGCACCCCAACAGCGGGAAGGCTTGCTGGGCTCTAGTGCCACCCAGTGCTGGTTCCCTCACTTGCCCGAACACCTACAACCCAGCTAAAAAGCAGATGACGTGGAGCACAAAGGGAAGCTGGAGCTGAGGGAAGTCCCCGGCCGGCCGTGCACCTGCCTTCACGGCCCCGGCCAGGCCTCCAGGCTTCCCCTGCCAGCGGCTGTCATGTGACAGCACCATCAGCCCAAGTCCAAGGGATAATAACACCTGAGCTCTTCCCAAAGGAAGCCAAGGTTACGCGTGGGTGTCCCCACCTCTTCTTTGGGAAACACTGAGTGGCAGGAGTGACCGCCAACGGCATGCTACGGGAGGGATGCAGCCCAGCAGGGGAGGGGCTGTGGGCTCCCAGGAGCCCAGAGAGCAGCCAAGGCCGAGGGGCCCAGTGGAAGGAGGCCTGTCCTTTCGCTACAGAGGACAGGCAGGAGGCGGCCCAGAGAGGAGAACCGACATGCCCACTGCTTACCCACCCACACACCGCGCTGGCGGGCAGCCACCGAATGCTAGGCACGGCTCTGGGCACAGAGACAGAGTGGTGAGCTTCGCTCCATTCCTCTGGTTGGTGGAGGGCGATAACAAGCAGGTAGAAAACATGCCAGGCCTTGAGCCGCATGAGGCGGGGGTCTCTGGGTGCCCGCTGAACCCAGACCCTCAGGTGGATAATGAGATGTGGAACCCAGCAGAGAGCCTAACCCAGTTTTGCCACTTCTTAAAAAAAAACCCTAAACACTTTTATTTTTTTTGCATCTAAAGAGAAATTACAAAGATAACAGAAAGAGTTCCCACAGACCCCATACCCCGTTTTCCCCGGTGGTAACATCTTATATCCGGATGGGACAACTGTCACAACCGAGGACCCAATGCTGATACATTACAATTAACCGCAGTTCACACTTGATTTAGATTGCCTCAGTTTCCCCCCAAAGTCCTCTTACGTCCCAGGAGGCCACACAGGATCTCACATGACATGTAGCCTGTCACGTCTCCTTAGGTTGCTCTTGGCCGGGACAGCTCTCAGACTTTCCTAGTTTTTTTTTTGTTTTTTTTTGTTTTTTAAAAAATTTTTTTTTTTCAACGTTTATTTATTTTTGGGACAGAGAGAGACAGAGCATGAACGGGCGAGGGGCAGAGAGAGAGGGAGACACAGAATCGGAAACAGGCTCCAGGCTCCGAGCCATCAGCCCAGAGCCCGACGTGGGGCTCGAACTCACGGACTGTGAGATCGTGACCTGGTTGAAGTCGGACGCTTAACCGACTGCGCCACCCAGGCGCCCCCTGACTTTCCTAGTTTTTGATGACCTTGAGAGTTTCGAGGAGGACTGGTCAGGAATTCTGTAGACTCTCCTGCAGCTTGGGTTCGTCAGATGTTTTTCTCATGGCGAGACTGCAGTGGGTGACGGGTTTTGGGAGGAAGACCCCAGAGCGAGGGGCCCTCCTCCTGACATCGTACTGGGGGCTGCGTGCTGTCACCATGACCTATCGCTTTGTTGGTGTTGGCGCTGGCCAGGATCCTCCGAGGCCGGCGGTCCCTCCACTGAAAAGTCCCCCCCTCCCCCAAAACCGTAGGCTTTGGAAGGAAGTCCGTGCGTGGTCCATGCCCCAGGAGCACCTCGCGGAGGTGTACTCCCTCCTTCAGGGCACAGCAACTACACAAGCCACCTGCAGTGCTGCACGGGCCGCTTTCCTTTTGAAAGAAACAAACCCAAACCTGCCCTTCCACAACCATATTTCTAACAAAACCCCATGGGTCTCAGAGACTTATTAGCTCCTAAACCCCAGAGAGCAAGGACCCCGGAGCAGCGGGGCTGTGGGGCTGGCGCCCAACTAGCAAGAAAGTCAGAATCAGAAGTTCAGAAAACAGTACAGAAAACCACAACTGGCTCCAGGCTGGGAACTTTAGGGCCCTTGCAAAAGGTCCAAACTGCAAACATTAAAGCTGAGAATGCAGAATGTCTATGGTACAGACTCCTGACTGAACTCCAGGCTTGCTGGGATTTTTGCTCCCAAACACCTGCTCTCCAACCCCTGCTCTGCCCATCTGTCACCACACCCAGGCCATGGAGCCCGTTGGCCTGACCGCCGGATGGACTCTCTGCCTCTTCGGTCGGCACGACCCACACTTGTGTCTTCTCATCTTTCTGCTCTTCCCACAAGGCCAAGCCCAACCCTAGACCACCTATCTCCTCCACTGCCAGTGCCACAGGTGGCCCAAGTCCTGCTAGGGGAGACCAGACACTGATGAGGACTCGTACCTGGGCCACACTCCTGTGTCTCAGCCACAGCTGGCTGCTCTTGGCATATAAACATGGGTCCTGCCCGACTCTCGGGTCCTGATTCCTTGCCTCCCAGGCACTTGGTGGCCCGGCCCCAGGGTGGTCACTGCAGACTGCCAGTCTACCGAGGCAGTCCAACCATCAGGTGCCGCCCCCAGAGACGGTCAGGACGCAGCTCCCCGAGCTCTCAGCAGCACTGGGCACGGCCGACTCACTTGAGGGGTCACCTCCCCCAGAATGGAGCAGCAACGCCAGGTTTTCTTTCTCTGGGTTTTCCTTCTCCCCAGCTGTCCCTTCCCAAGCTTAGTCTTCTACCCATCCCACTGAGATGACCCCCAGGTTTCTGCCCTTGGCTCTCGTGCCAGCCACACTCTTCCTGGGTAGCCTCCCAGGACAACTGCCAACGTCACCCAGGAAGTCACACACCCTCAAGCGGCCACTGCCTCCTTTCCTAGGCCTGCTTCCCTTCCGGTTCTCGTCAATGAGTTGACAAGTATTAAGTGAGCACCTACTATGTGCCAGGCCCCAGGCCAGGCTGGCCAGGGGGTTTGATGATCACAGCGGAAGACAGTTTGTGCCTTAACGGTTGATGGGCCAGCCGACGGCAAAGCAGCAAGAAACTAACCAACAAAACTGCCGCCCGGGGCGCTATAAGGAAAATTTCCGCGGTGGTGTGAGGGACTCATGAGTGTGAGGCCCATGGTGGACGGGGTGGTCAGAAGCACCCAGTGAGGAGCCAACACTTGCGGCATGACCCTGGGATGGCTGGTGGCAAGCAGCCCAGACAGAAGAGCAGGTGCCAAGCCCGTGAGGCAGAGGAGACTTTGGTGTGTTCCAGGAAACGAAAGGCAGCCAGCACAGTTGAACAAGACGAGCTGGGGAATGGCCCAGAGGTGGCTGCTGGGTGGGGGTGGCGGTGGGGGTGGGGGGGACAGGCTGCCAGGCAGAGCCCGGGAGCGAGGCTGGGTAGGGAGGTGCCGGGGGGCGGGCAGCAGAAGGCAGAGCCACCGAAAGGCCCACAGATGGGCTGCTGTAGGAGGGAGCTTCATGGGGAGGGATCTCTGTACACCCTGTTCTGGGCTGGCCCTGTCCCCTGAGAGTCTATCCAACCCTCTACAGCGGGCACCTGCATGCTGTGGGAGGGAAGGCAGGTGAGGAGTGAAGAGGAGCCCTGGATTGCACCCACCGGATGAGGCCACTGGCCGAAGTGCCTAACACAGTGCCGAGTCCCTGCCTCCACCTGGCCGCTCGCCATAAACCAACTGCTCTCGACTTCGGCTGCTTGCCAGAATCACCAGAGCAGTTTCTAAAAACTATCACTGCCCAGGCCGGAACCTGAACCAGTATCAGCATGGGGATGGGGTGTAGTAAGAGTGGGGGTGGCTTCAGCAGTTTTTAAAGCCCCCCAGTGATCCCAATGTGGAGCCCAGGTTGAGAGCTGCTGCTGGAAGTGAATGAGGAAGAGTGGGGCTCCCCAGTTCTGCAGACCCTCAATGGTCTATACTCAGAGTGGGCACCTGGGGGAGGCCCTCACTTCCCAAAGCAGGCCCCCAAGTTCCTGTTTCTCTAACAGGGTCTATCAGCCGTGCAGGGTAATGACACAGCTCCCGAGGGCCTGCCTCAAGCTCAAGGACCCAAGAGGTCAGGCAGGTGGACTTCCAATCTCCTTACACATGATTCTCCTGTCCCTTAGACACGGTGAGCCTACTAGAATCAAGGCCACGAAGACCCATCAGGTGCTGCTCCCTCATTTAGGGCAGTGGAAGACAAGCCCTGACAGAGGAAGGTCTGAGGCCTGGTGGTGGAACAGGGGCAGCGCTCAGGCAGGGCACAGATCCTGCACAGGCTGCTGGGACTTACAGAGGGCAGGCAGGGCCTGCCTGGGGTCGGTGCTGGCAGGGGAGGTCAAGCAGACCCCCAGGGTGAAGATCTAGAGGAGGGGGAAGGGGCAGCAGATGAGAAAGAGAACGGCCAAGGATGAAGCATGAATAAACTCTGGGTTTGAAGCCAACGGATATCCCAGAAGCCAGTGCTCCCCCCAGCTCACGCCATCCCCGCGCTGCGGGAAGAGCTCGGCTTCTTTCACTTGGTCCTGAACCAGAACTGCCGTCCTCCAGAAAGCTTACATCACAGATGTTCAAACAGCCCAGACTGGCTGACTGAGCAGGCCTGGGCAGGGCCTGACACTAGGGTCTCTCCTGGTGGCCAGCAGGCCAAGAGCCGCGGCCTGGAGAATATGGAGGCTGCCTCCTTGTGAGCACTACTCATGCCCTGCTGGGTGTCCTCTGAGCCAATGCTCTTCATTTCCAAACACCACTCTCTCTAGACAAGGTTATTTATTTATCTTGAGAGAGAGAGCAAGCGAGCGAGCAGGGGAGGGGCAGAGAGAAAGGGACAGAGAATCCCAAGCAGCCAGTGCAGAGCCCGATGTAGAACTCGAACCCATGAACCGCGAGATCACGACCCAAGCCGAGATCAAGAGTCAGACGGTTAACCAACAGAGCCACCCAGGCACCCCCTAGACGAGGTTAAAATCTAGAGACAATGCCCTGGCATCTCGTGTTACATTTGCCATCCAGAGCAGCCAGATATAATGTTTTCATCCCTCAGTGTTTCTCAAATCCACCTGGGGTGGACAGCTGAGGGAGGGGAACACCCTGAGGACAGGCACTCCCCTGCAACGTGAGAGGGCCCGTAGAGCCCAGTTCTTCCTTTATTTTAAAAAAAATTTGAGGCGTGCCTAGGTGGCCCCGTCGGTTAAGCATCTGACTTTAGCTCAGGTCATGATTTCACAGTTTGTGAGTTTGAGACCCACGTCGGGCTCTGTGCTGACGGCTCGGAGCCTGCTCTGAAGTCTGTGTTTCCCTCTCCCTCAGCCTCTTCCCCGCTAGTGCTCTGTCTCTCAAAAATAAACGTTAAAAGAAAATTTTACTTTTATTTTTTTAAAACTACTTTCCTTTTTTTTTTTTTTAAAGTTTATTTATTTGGGGGGGAGGGTGCAGAGAAAAAGGGGAAGAGAGAGAATCCCAAGCAGGCTCCGCACTGTCCGCAGAGTCCAACGCAAAACTCGATCCCACGAACCCGGTGAGATCACGACCTCAGCTGAAATCAAGAGTCAGACGCTTAACCGACTAGCCACCCAGGTGCCCCTAGAGCTCTTCCTTTTTAGATGTCTGCAGGGGTTCAAGGGAAGACTTCACAGCGGGAGGAGTAGGTCTTGGGTGAGTTAATGAGACAATGAGCAAGAAACAGCGAATGCCCCCACAAGAAAGAAAATGGGCAAAGGACAAGAAGGGTATTTTATAAAAGAAGAGTACAAACAGCCACTAGAACGTCACTAGAGTGAATGACCACCCCAATCAGATGTCATTTGTGACTTAGGTTGGGCAAGATGAGAAACCCCCCTGGCCCAGTTGACGGCACGAGTGTCAACTGGTGACAGGGTCCAGGAAGGTCCACACCCTCCCATCTAATGGTCCATTTCTAGAAGACCCCCAATGCGAACGAGCGGTGAGTGAAGGTTTGCACCAGGATATTTCTCAGTGGGGTTTGTAAATACGGAAATGTGGTCACAAGCTGCCGTGAACTCAGAATCGCCATACAACAGAACACTGTGCCGCTCTTCTGACGAGACTGCTTTATGTTCAATGATAGAAAAGCATTCACAGGTACAGGAAGAAAAGTTTCCAGCACAGCTCGAGTGGTGCAAGCCCGTTTTTCTAAAAACACGTAGTTGCTTATGACCACAAATGTGGAAAGAAAAAAGTATGGAAGGACACAAACCACAAAGCTAACAGTGGTGGGATTTGGGGTAATTTAAACTTTTCCTTTTTGCCTCACACTGTTGTTGTTGATATACGGAACAAAGGTGATTCACATTAAGAAAACAAAAAGCGGTCAGGCTGGCTTGGTGTGGAAGGGCTTTCCTACAGAGGGAACAATATCTGCAAAATCGTGAGACTGTAAGAGAAGGGTCTGTCTGGGGAGTGACAAGCAGCTCAGTCAGGGCTGAGAGGAGGGTGAGTGGAGAGCACAGCGGCTAGGGAGGAGGAGGACAGCGCCCCGGAGACCTGGGAGCCACAGGCAGGAGTGTGGGCTTTATCCTGACCAGAGGTGCATGGCAATGAGCCAGAAGCTGAGCGAATGGGCTGGAGGCTGGGGACCAAGTGGCCAGCAGGACAGACAGTCCAGGAGGGTGGAGGCTGGAGGCTGGCTCCTGGGCCATATGGCATCTGCAGAGGGACCAGACCCCAGGCAGAGAGTGGGACAGGGCTGCACAGTAGGGCCAGCTAGGGATTGTGGATGGAACAGGCAGCAATAAATACATGTCCCCAACACGGGGGCTGGGGCCTGGCCAGCCAGAAACATGCTGCATCTTGGAAGCCAGCATGTCAGACGTTCCCAAATATTCCCGATAACCCAGCCACCACCCATTCCTCGTTCCTCCCGTCACCAGTGCCTGGCCAATGGCTGGCACTCAATAAATATTTGCGGAGCAAATCAATGTCCATGCTGATCTGCATTCTTCTCCAATCGCTAGACCTATTCATTCATTCATTCATTCATTCATTCATTCATTCAACAAGCACTGATTATGGTCGTATCTACAGACATATGGGGTTTCTGCTTCTGAGAACCATACGGACCTACTGGACCAAAAAGTTCTAACTTCAGTACAGTGTGGAAGCCCACACTGCCAGCTGCCTGGTTGCTATGGGAACCCAGACCAGGAGCAGCATCTAATGCTGACATGGCTGAGCAGAGAAGGTGCCCTAAAGCAAGCAGGGACGGGGACTAAGAGTTTTAAAGCAGGTGAGTGACAGGGTCACATGTGGAGTGTTAAAGAGATTCCTTTGCCGCGGTGAAGAGAACCATCTGGAGGGAACACAGATGGCTGGTTAAGAGGCCAGAACGCTAGTGCAGGCAGACAGTGATGTGGCCTCATCTAGATCTGAGGCAGCGGGTGGGGGCGGGAGGAAAAGGGGCGGAAGCACCCAGAAGGATGAATGCCAGGGACACGCGTCAAAGGTCATGCTTAGATCTCTAACTGGAGTGCACTGAGTGAACCTGGTGTCGTCTGTTAAGATGCAGATGCTGAGAAACAAGAAAGCAGCTGGTGGGACAGAGTCCAGGTCAGTCTGGAAAACCCTGAAGTTGAGGGGTCGAGGGGTGTGAAGCTCGGGAGAGTAGTTCCCCTGACACACAGGCAGCAGACTGAGGATAAAGTGAAGCTATGGAGGGGCGTCTGCTCTCCCCAGGACGGGCTTAGGGAGGAGCAGCATGGGAATAACCCAAAGACTAAGTGAATGGTTGGGAAGGAGCTGCAGGAGAGGCAAAGCAAGGCCTCAGGCAGGTGGTTCGTGGGAGCCAAGGGGGAGAGGAAGCTTCCAGAAGGAAGAGGAGACAGTCCACTGACAGCTCTGTGAATGGGAGGGAGGACAACAACTAGTGGTTCTCACAGGGAGGAGGGGGAGGATTCTGGGGACACCCGGTAATGTCTGGGGCATGTTTCAGTTGTCGTGACTCAGAAGATGCCACGGGACATAGCAGGTGGGAGCGAGCAATGCTGCTCCACGTCCCACAATGCACAAGATGCCCCCCCCCGCCCCGTCCAAGAATGATCCAGTCCCAAATGTCAGGAGTGCTCAAGTGGAAAAATCCTGGGCTAGAGGAAGTCAGACAATCTCAGCAAGGATTCTCAAAGAGGACAGATGCTGGAGCGTGTCGGAACGCTGGTCAGGCGGACCCAAAGAGACCCAGGCAAGCACGCACTTGCCTGGCCAGAGGCTCCTGGGATGGAGAAGCACCAGGATAGAACAGAGGTAGAGGTGGCTGTTATTTTCATCACGAGGTGAAAGGCAGTCATGGGCCAAGAATGAAGGGTGCAAACGGGCCTGAAGTGGTTGCTGGGAGGGCCAGGGAGGCCTGTGTGGCAGGCTGAGCTCAGCTGGGAATTTGATTCCACGGGGCACCTGTGTGTCTGGATGCAGGACTCTCTCCGGCCAGGAGGAAGAAGCCATGAACGTATCTGTGTCTGGGGTTTCACCAGAGCAGCAGAACAGAGGACAAAGGGGCAGCAAGGCCGGCGAGGTTTTCACACGCTGGCGGCAGGACAGAGGTGGGAACACAGTAAGCGTTCCGGGAAGGTCCGGTCATCCAATTTAAGGAACTGCTAGCAAGATGCCGAGCTGAAATCGAGCCTGGGCTCACCTCCTCCACAAATTCTTGGTACCCTTTACTTATCTTGCCCGAAGAGAAGAAAAAGTTTATCTCTGAACTGAAATAATTTCCAAATTACTCTTTGCTACTTTTATCTCCTTCCCCGAACCAGCTCTCTCTGGCCTGATCTCGCCAAACCTAGGTGTTCCTATTAACATAGCTCACATTCCTTTGAAAACCACAACAAGTGAACAAAGAAGCCAGGTACCACGAGAATGCTGGCAAAATCGGAATGCAAGGCTCAGGAACATCCACGGGGCTAAAAATTCCCTTCCACCAGAACACAAAAGGAGAAAGGCAAGACTTGTTAGTAGCATAGGAGAATTTTAAAATGCCTCTGAACAAGGACTCTCTTATTCAGGATGGTCTCCTGAAACAGGAGAAAGATAATGGCTTCTAGAACATTCTAACACTGTTCAATTTGGGTATTAGCTACAATTCCTACTTAGAAGATATCTATTAAAATCACAGACTCTCAGAATTGGGAGAGCCCTTAAAAGACTTTTGAATTCAATGCCCCCTCTGAGGAACTAATTCCCTGTACAGCAGTCAGCTGGCCTCTCCAGGACTTATCCCAGGGACAGGAATCTTCAGGTTACCAGCAAAAGCTGAGAGTGGATGAAGTAGGACGATGGGTACCTGGGGTCCCATACGTTACTCTACTTTTATGTAGATTTGAATACAACAAGGTATTTTCTTATTTCTGTAATAAAGGTTTTTTTTTTTTTTTTTTTAAGTTTTAAATTAGTTTTCAGTGAGAGAATCATAGCCCCACAGCCCAGGGTGGCAGCCAGAGCCCTCCTGCGGGGACTGCCCATTGCTCAGCTCACCAGAGCAGAGAGGAAGGGGGGGGAGGAGGGGGGAGAGGAGGGAGAGGGGGAGGAGGAAGAGGAGAAGGGGGAGGAGGAGAGAACAGGGGCATGGGGAAGAAGGGGGGAAGAAGGGGGGGAAGAAGGGGAGGGGGAGGAGGGGAGGGGGAGGAGGAGGAGGAGGAAGAGGGAGGAGGAGGAGGGCAGCTCCCTAAAACAATGCTCCTCCCTGGGGACAAAAGGAAGGAAGTGCTTTGTAGCACCTGGTCTTTCCATGTTTTGCTCCCTGAAACCATGCTCTCAGGACGGAGGCTGCTCCATAAGGATGGCCTTCCCAGGTGTCTGCAAACCCGTTTGAGGCAACTAAGGATCAGGATGTGGGAGCCACCATCCTCACTTTACGTCGGGTGCCACTGAGGCTTAGGGGTCGCACGCGGAGGCAGCCGGCACCCGACTCTACGGCCTGCCTGCTGATCGGCTGCCCTGCTCCGGCTCCACAAGAGGTCAAGCTCCGTGTGTCTCAGACGTTCCAGCTGATGTGACTGCGTGACAGCAAACAGCACAGCCCACGGCCCAGGAAGGGCCGCCCAGGGGGACGCTCCACGTTCTGCCACGGGCCAGCGTCGCTTCCACAGGTGGGACCGAGCCGGGCCAGGCTGTCATTCTCTGATCTCTTACAGCTCTGAGCGGTCCTCATTGAGGGGGTTTCCTCGTTTTCCCTCCCCTCCCACCACCGCACTTTGTATGTACGCGCACTCTGGCTTACGATGAACTCTTGGGAACCTATGTCCACATCTTAACGCCAGGGCCAGGGCAAAGTAGAGCCTGAGATAAAAACGAAACTTCACAGCCATCGGCTCAAGGCTGCGGCCCCTTCTGCACCAAGGAGCGCTGCAGAGCCGCCGGCCAAGGAGGCAGTGCCCCGCGGGAGGGCCACGAGCTCCCCTCGCAAACCCTCTCGGTTCCTTTACCTGCTACTTTATCCCGAATGAGTTTTGCAGATTCGACTTCACCGATGCTGCTGAACAGACTCCGTAACTCATCCTGGGTCATGTTCTGAGGGAGGTAGTTGACAATTAAATTCGTTCTCCCGATATCATCCCTGCAGTCTTCGGCCATGTGGTCTTCATAACCATTAGACATTGTATTTTTTAAAAATCTGAGACAGAGAAGGAAAAAAAAAAGTCAAGTAAATTCCAAGTGTCCACATTGCAGGACATTAAGGCAAAACACCGTGACTGGCACTTCGGGGTTTTCTTTTCAACGCTACAAGTTCAACTCAGGTCCACATAAAACCATGCCCACGGATGTTTACAGCGCCTTCATTCGTAATTGTCCGGAAACCGGAAGCAGCCAACATGCCCTTCAACAGGCGAGTGGAGAAAGAGACTCCAACTGTCTGGTGCGTTCACACAACGGAGTGTTATTCAGTGACAGGAAGAAATGAGCTATGGGACCGGAGACTTGGGGCAGCCTCCAATGTACATTGCTAAGTGTGAAAGGCTACGCACTATCTGACCCCAATTATAGGACACTGCGGAAAAGATGAGACTCTAAAGCCAGTAAGAAGACCAGTGGTTGTCGGGGGTTAGGAGGGAGGGAGGGAAGAACAGCAGAGCACAGAGGATTTTTAGGGCAGCAAAACTATTCTGTGTGATCTTTTCACGGCGCGTGCGTGTTATCACACATCTGTCCAAACCCGCAGAACGTACAACACAAAGAGCGGAACCCTAAGGCAAACTGTACAGATTCTTTAGTTCTAACAAAGCACCACACCAACACAAGATGTGACTAACGGGGAAGACTGTGCGTTGGGGGTGGAACCTTTCTGCGACCCGAAAGCCGCTCTAAAACAAAACAAAGCAGCTTCAAGCTCAACCGTTTCTCTTCCTAAGGAGCTTCTAAAAGCCTACAAATAGGAGGGCCTGGCTAGCTCAGTCAGTGGAGCAAGTGGCTTTTTTTTTTTTTTTTTTTTAAGTTTCTGTATTTATTCTGAGGGTGCGAGTGCGGGAGGGGCAGAGAGAGGGGGAGAGAGAATCCCAAGCAGGCTCTGCGCCATCAGCACAGAGCCCTGACACAGGGGGCTCGACCCCATGAACCGTGAGATCATGACCTGAGCCGAAATCAAGAGTCCAATGCTTAAATGACTGAACCACCCAGGTGCCCCTGGAGCGTGTGACTCTTGATTTCAGGGTCATGAGTTCCACAGAGCTGACTTAAAAAACAAAACAAAACAACACCCACAAACAATTCTAGCGCCGTAACTCAAGCTCCTGTGAAAAGTGTTCGGGTCATCTCAAGAGCCTTCTCTCATCTCCGCGTGCACTACTGGTGCAGCTGGGTACCAAGGAGCCCGCGATGTGCACCTGAGCACCCTGACTCAGACGGCATGTCTGGCCTCAGGCAGGCAGATGATGGCAATCTGCATCCCTTTATTCCGAAGGCCACAGCCACGGAACTGGGAGAGGTTAGGGTTTCTCCACCAGTCACAGGCACTTGGTCTTCAAAGGCTGCAGGCTCTGGAATGCCCTCGGCCGCCCGCAGAAGCCTTCACTTTCGGCGGGAAGCATCACAGCACAGAGATGGCTTCAGAGCGGAGTCCAGATCAATGCAGCCGAGAGCACCAGGACGGCTCCTCTGGAGGCACAAGTGGCCATGCGGCTGCCACATCTAAGATGTCCCACGTCTCTGCCTCTAACTATGCAGGCACTCGCTCCCATGGGGCTGAAGTGTCATCTCTGAGAAAGGGGCCCTGCTGCCCACCAGCCGGGAGGTCTCGGGGGCGGCCCACCCCTTTCTCCAGATCCCTCCTGCCCAGCCCTGCTTTTACGCTTGAAAACCCGGTGCCCGCTGTCAGGAGCACTCACGCAGCCTTCTTCAAAAATAGCCTTGCCTGCGGTTATGTAAAAACCTGAACACAGCTCCCACCTCCCCCCCTGAGTCAGCACTGAGAGAGGAGTTAGGTGTGGTGTGTTTTGTATTTTATTACTTTATTTTTTTCCTGCTGGAAACACTTGGCTCTTCTCTACCTTCCCACTTCCTAATTTGCTTCCGACCACACACAACGTGCAAAGTTAGTCCACTCTCCCAGCATTTCTTTTATTTATTTGAAAATGTTCTATGCTCCCTGTTCTCTATAAAATAGGTTAGCATCGAAAGAAATGACTGGGAAGTCAGACTTCATAAGATTAAGAACTTCTGTACGGCAAAAGACACCATACACAGACAAACAGCGGACTTGGAGAAAATACGTGCTACACCTATTATATCATTTAGGTCGGTGGTTCTCAGCTGGGGTGACCTGGCGCTCCCAGGGGACACCGGGCATGGTCTGGAGACCCTTTTGGTTATCATGAATACAGGTGGTGGTGTGCCACTGGCACCTAGTGGGTAGAAGTCAGCGATGCTGTTAAACATCTCAAAAGGCCCAGGATGGCCCCCGCAACCAAGAAACGTCCCGCCCCAAATGTCAATACTCCCAAGGCTGAGACCACTTGATTCAGAGCATCTACAAATTCATAAGAAAAAAGACACATCACTAACAGAGAGTGGACAAAGGATATGAGCCACAACTAATAGACGCTGGCAATTCAAATGGCTAATAAACCATGGAGAGCTCAAATTCATGAATAATGAGGAAAATGTCAAAAAAGATGCCACCTTCTGGCAGTCAGACAGAAGACCACCCAGAATGGATAAAATCCAATGTGACTAAGGATCAGGGGGGAAAACACCCTCACACACCATTGATACAAGTATATGATGGTACAACCTTTTTGGCAGATAACCTGTAGTGTCTATGAAAAAAAATTTTTTTAACTTTTTTAGGTTTATTTATTTTTGAGAGAGAAAGAGAGACAGAGTGCAAGCAGGGGGAGGGGCAGAGAGAGAGAGAGGGGGAGACACAGAATCCAAAGCAAGCTCCAGGCTCTGAGCTATCAGCACAGAGCCCAATGTGGGGCTTCAACTCACGAACCATGAGATCAGGAGCCGAGCTGAAGTCGGACGCTTAACCGACTGAGCTACCCAGGTGCGCCCCTATGAAAATTTTTAATACAAATGCTACCCTCTGATTCAGAACCGTAGGAATCTGTTCTCCAGGAATAATCACATACGTGCAGGGAAGTATGTGAGGAACCCATGATCCCATAGCTCATAAGATGGTAGACAGAATCGAAATATGAGTTAGAGAATGGTTAAATAAATACCAATTTTCAGTAGAAGGCATGGGACCACCAGCAATAATGGACTCACTCATGAAAAACTCCACGAATCTGTTAAAGCATCTGCAGCCACGAGTCTTTAAGATAGATTAGCGTAAAAACCAACCAACCAACCAACCACGTCTGCTGAAGCCTGAACCAAAGTTCAAGGGTTAACTCTGAAAAATTAAAATGCACAAGGAAGTCTGCTCAAAAGGTGATTCAAACATTTATCTTCTTTCCTTTCTCCTTTCTCTCTCCCTCTCCTCACCTTTGTTCTGAGTTAGGCACCTACTGTTCTGCCTTCACCAGTGATGAACTGGGCAATAATTACCCCATTCTCATTATTCAGAGTGGAGTGTCCTCTCTGTTTGGTAAAAAAAGGACTTTTTTTTTTTCTTTTAAGTTTATTTATTTACTTGACAGAGTGCGTGCACAAAAGAGGTGCAGGGGTGGGAGACAGAATCCCAAGGAGGCTCTGCGCTGTCAGCCAGTGTGTGGCTCAATCTCACAAACCATGAATGACACCATGACCTGAGCTGAAATTAAGAGTTGGAGATAAACCAACTGAGCCACCTAGGCGCCCCAAAAAGATGACTTTCTAAAACAGTGGTTGGCAAACCGTGGTCTGTGGACCAAATGTGGCCCACCACCTGTTTTTACAAATAAAGTTTTATTGGCACACAGCTATACTCTTGTTTATGTATTGTCTGTGGCTGCTTTTGCACTACAGTGACATAGTTGAGTAGTTGTGACAGAGACCATATGGCCCTAAAAGCTGAAAATATTTACCATCTGGTTCTTTACAGAAGAAGTGTGCCGACCTCTGTTCTAAAATGTAAAAACAGAAAATTTCTCTCTCTTTAAAAAAAATTTTTTTTATGTTTATTTATTTTTGAGAGAGAGAGAAAGAGACAGAGTGCAAGCAAGAGAGGGGCGGACAGAGAGGGACACAGAATCCGAAGCAGGCTCCAAGCTCTGAGCTGTCAGCACAGAGCCTGACATGGGGCTTGAACTCACAAACTGTGAGATCATGACCTGAGCCAAAGTCCGATGATTAACCAACTGAGTTACCCAGATGCCTCCCCCTCTCTTTTTAATATTTATTTATTTTTGAGAGAGAAAGAGAGAGAATGTACAAGGGAGGCACAGAGAGAAAGGGAGACACAGAATCTGAAGAATCTGAAGCAGGCTCCACGCTGTCAGTGCAAAGTCCAATGTGGGGCTCGAACCCATGAACTCAAAATCATGACCTGAGCTAAAACCAAGAGTTGGATGCTCAACTGACTGAGCCACCCAGGCACCCCCAAAACAGAAAATTTCTAAGAGAAAATCTTTGTGACACTGGGTGAGGCAAAGATTTCTTAGACACCACACCAAATGCACAATCCACTTTAAAAAATTGATAAAGTGAGCATCATCAAAATGTAAAACTTTTGCTTTGCAAAAGACACTGCGGGGAAAATTACAGTCTACAGACTGGAAGAAAATAATTGCAAATCACGTATCTGAAAAAGGACTTGTATCCAGAATATACACTTTTTTTTTTTTTAACTCTCAAAACTTAACAAGACAACAACCTAATTTTAAGGGAGGGGTAAAAAAAATTAAACTAAACCAATTAAAAACAAATTTTTAAATGTTTATTTATTTTTGAGAGAGAGAGAGAGAGAGAGAGAGAAAGAGAGAGAGAGAATGGAAGAGGGGCAGAGAGAGGGAGACACAGAATCTGAAGCAGGCTTCAGGCTCTGAGCTGTCAGCACAGAGCCCGATGCGGGGCTCAAACCCACAAACCATGAGCTCACGACCTGAGCTGAAGTCGGACGCTTAACAGACTGAGCCACCCAAACACCCCTAAACTAATTAAAAAAAATTTTTTTTGATGTTTATCTATTATTAAAAGTCAGAGAGAGTCAGAGTGTGAGCAGGGGAGGGGCAGAAGGAGAGGGAGACACAGAATCCAAAGCAGGCTCCAGGCTCTGAGCTGTCAGCACAGAGCCCGACGCGGGGCTGGAACTCACAAACCACGAGATCATGACCTGAGCCGAAGTCGGACACTTAACCGACTGAGCCACCCAGGCACCCCTAAACTAAACTAATTTTAAAGATAAACAAAGATGTGAATAAACAACACACCAAAGGAGATATATGGATGGCAAACAGACATGTGAAAAGATGCTTGACATTATTACTTATTAGGGAAATGCAAATTTAAGCTACACTGAGATACCGTTACTCATCCGGAATGAGAATACTCCCAATCCATTTAAAATGCGTAAAACAAAATAAAACAAAAGCAGGCAAACAACAACAAAACAGACAATATCAAGTTCTGGTGAGGATGTGGAGAAACCGGGGAATTTTCGTGCATCGCTGGTGGAAAATGTAAAAATGTTACAGTCCCTTTGGAAAATGTACAGGCAGTGCCTGACAGTTAAACACTTTCCGTAAGACCCACCAATCCTATACTAGTCGTCATACAAGAGAAATGCAAACCTGTGCTCATACAGAAACCCCCACACAAGTGTGTTTACAGCAGCTTGATTCATCAACACCCTAACCGGGCGCAGCTCAAATGCCCCTCAAGCCATCAGTGGCGAGACTATGGAAGGCTGCAGAATGTGGTTCTGCTCACCAATAAAACAGCATTCCCTATCCACGCAACTTGAACGAATCTCAAATACATTTCGCAGAGTGCAAGAAACCCGACTCCAAGGCCACATACCACATGAGACCGTTCTGGAAAAGGCAAAACCATAGGGATGGATCGGTGGTTGCCAGGGGCAGGGAGCAAGGGCAGCATGGAGCACACAGCGGGAGCACCAGGGGGCATTTTTGCTTCGTGGGGGGAGTCGGGGGGGGGGTGCAACTTTCCCAGGTCTTGATTGTGGAGGTAGTAACACGACTCTATGCATTTGCCAAAAGTCAAAGAACTCTACAAAAGGAGCGAACTGGAAGATAAATTTTAAAAGATTTAAAGAGTGGACCTTATCCCCCAGCACCCTGACTCCTCCTGACACCCTGGGTGAGGCTGAGTAGCCCCTGCGGGCCCAGTTCTTGGTCAACTGGCAACAGTGGAGAAACGCAAACTCTAAACGCAGGGTTTCTCGATGCTTCAGGGCTGCCCCACCCTGCTCTCTGGGTCCCTTCCCCTGACCCTTCCAAATCCACTTCGATAACCCAGCCCAAGCTAGCTACTGGTGAGTACCAATCACAGCTGGGCCTTCATCTCTGTCTGACCATCAGTGACTTCCAAGTCATAGTCACTTCTGGCCACCTCGCAGCTCACCAGGCCGTGCCTTCTCACTCAGCGGTCTCTCCACGTGGACTCCTCCCGGTCAATGCATTGGGCGTTCCCTGTCAGTGGTGTCCCCACTCACTGAGGCTCGGAGATTCATGACTTTGCTCAGGGTCAGTCATCCCGCTGTTAAGAAGCGGCAAGGCCAGCCAGGCCTCTGACGGTCACTCCAGAGAGCCTCCCATGGACAAAACATAAGGCCCTTCGTGATGGGGCCCCTGGCTCCAACTTCCTCCCCAGCAAGCTGCAGACCTTGTCGCCGTGTCTCTGTGCTGGCTGCTCCTCTTGCAGAGAGTGTCTGCCCTCTCCATCACCTCCTCACTTATCTGTGAAAAGTCCCCCCGGACAGTAGGTCGCCCTAGTTCCCTGGGCCCGTTCACCATCAGCCCAAACCTTTGTTGATGGGCAAATCACTCTAACACCTAATTATTTGCTTTTCACCCACATCATGGCTGACAGCCTGGGGGCCCAAACCTACAGTGGTGTCCCCTAAGGGGCCCCGCCCAACCCACACTACGGCAAACTGTAGATAAGTCATCCAGGCACACACGGTGTGTGTGTGGGGGGGGGGGGGGGGGGCTGGGGGTGATGGGGGACAGACAGACACTGGGTCTCAGACCCACCTGGGAATCGTGTATTTGCCACTTGATGTTAAAGGGCAGGTGGAAATTGTATTAATAGCGTACTCATTCATTCAGTACCTTACTTTTCTGGGATCATCCATCCCACAGAATCAAACTCAATCATGGGGAATAAAAGGGGAAACTTCGTTTAGCAAAGCAATTCCTGGTGATTTGGAAACGTTTCCAGTAACTGCATACATTACGGAGAAGTCCTGCTTGGATGATCTCTGAGAGTCTTCAGTCCCACTGCACTATTTTCAACAACCCTAGCTGTCCGCGTGACTCCAGCAACACTGTTCACATCAGTCGTATAAGCGCTACATGCACAGAGGCGAGATGTGTGTGTAAAAACCTTACACAGGTCAAGCAGCAAGACTAGCTCCCATCTTGCCCCGGTGAGAATCCGTCTCACTTTATAGGCACCAGAGCAGGCGTGCTGAATATTCCAGCCAGAGCAAAACTAGAACAGTCGAATAGATCCTCAGGCTCAATCCTGACACTTCACACATCACATGATGAGGCTTGGACTCAATTATTTCTAAGGTCCTTTCCAGATGTAAAACTCTGAGTTCTCCAAGGTAAAAGCCTCAGGAATGTAAGGTCACCCAGGAAACACTCTGGGGTGCCAGAGAAAAAGTGAACGAACCACCTGACCCAATTACAACTGCTCTGTGAGGGGAGGGCTTAAGTGAACATGGTACGTATTTCCTTACTCGCCACTTCCTGCAGCCCCTGGCGGGTAAAGCCACCTGACTGGGCCAGCCAAGGCTACGTCACAGCAATTACATATCCACCAGGCTGAGAAGCTCCGGGAAGCAGCAGGTCAGGTGAGGCTGGTGTCTGGCCCAGTCCAAGTGCTCCACAGGCCTGAGAAGACAGGATCTGCTCCACGGCCCTGCTAGAGTTTCCGGCTTCTTTCTGGCTGGTCCAGGCCACTCCAGGGCTCTCATACAGAACTGCAAAGCAACACGGCATGGCAGGAAGGACTGGCCTGCGGAGTCTGACAGACCTGAGCTCCAGCACTAACCCTACTGTTAATCAGCTACACTACCATGGAGTATGGCACTTCCTTTCCTGGAGCCTCAGCCTCCTTGTCTGCAAAATGGGGATGTTGCCGCCTGCTTCACAGCGCCTGGCACGCTTCTTAGTGCTCGGCAAGTGGCC
Organism: Herpailurus yagouaroundi; assembly: GCF_014898765.1. Taxonomy (NCBI): domain Eukaryota; kingdom Metazoa; phylum Chordata; class Mammalia; order Carnivora; family Felidae; genus Herpailurus; species Herpailurus yagouaroundi. Next base: position 806,623 of record NW_024412431.1, on the reverse strand, counting down.
ACTTCACCGCCTCCAGGTCCACTGAGGAGCACTCTGCCTCTTTGCCCCTGGGATCCTGGAAGTGATCCAAACCTCTGATGCCATTTCTAATGGGCTGGGACTCCAGGGAAGTCACAGAGCTCACGACTACAGCCCCACACACGTGGAAGACCTGGTTGGTGGTCTATGCTCCCTCACCATCAACCGCACACGCAAGCTTATGGGTCAGCTCGCCTCTCAATCTGCCCAATAGAGATATCAACCTTATTCTGACCCCATCTCCTTACTCCTACTTCATTAACAAAATCAAGGGGAACATGCGCCTCCCTGACCTCGTTGTGCCCAACCGCAGACACCTTTAAGCCCTCTCCTCCAATCCTTGCCCCCCTCTTCAAACCTCCTCCTCCCCTGAATTACTTCCTCTGGTGGCAGGACACATGTATCTCCCAAGCCACCTCTCTCTGTCCCCCATACCTAAGTAGGCACCAAGTGCTGCCAGATGCACATCAGTGATATGTCACCCTCTCCTCCATCTCTCTGCCATCGTTTTTGTTCAGGTCCCTGTTATCTCTTGCCTAGACAGACTCTCAAGTGGTCTCTCTGCCACATGATTATTTCAAACCCAATCAGGTCTTGTCCATCCAAATCACTCCTCCACCTCCTGTCTCCCTACTTCTGTTCATGGTGACATCAGTCTTGCCACTGGATCATCCCGGACTGTTTCCTTCCTTTGTAGAGATGTCTTTCCTCCAGCAGAGATGTCGTTTTTGGTGGGCGGCTGGATCCAGTCACTCCTGAGCCCCCCTCTGGCCCTCCTTCTCCCAAGTATACACAGAGTGCCGAACGTATGCCAGCCAAAGAGCAAGGTACGGGGTATATAAGATAAAGGAACAGAACCCATCCCAGCCCCCAAATTCGGGCCATTACCCACCACCTCGTACCACAAAAGCCTCTTGACCAGTCCGTCCATCCTGGAGTTTCCCCCAGAAACACAAACTTCCAAGATCACCTCTTGACTGTGTCCAGAAACCCTCTACCACCTGATCCGCACATACTTTTCTAGATTCATCTCCGAGTTCACCTTCTTGACCCCTCTGCCTGCCCAAACCAGTCCACTCAGGCTTCCGGACCTCTTTGTGCTCTCCTTTCACTCACCCGGGGCTGTTGGCTGCGCCTGAAAACTCCTGCCCACGCCTTTCTGATCACAACAACCAGTATGGACAGCAGCTCTTTCATCAAACACAAGAACCAAGCAGCAGACAACCATCTCTCTTAACGCTCTCAATGCTGTCACGACCCGCTGCTTCCCCCGGTTGCCACCTCATCTTCTACATCTATAAAGGTCTTTTCTCCCCAACTCAGGTGAGAATTTCCTCAAGGAGGCAATTTCTTCCCCTTCTCCCTGTTCCCCAGACAATGAGCAAACAGTTGCGTTTTGTGTCTTGAATCTACAAAAGTATGACCGCTGACTTGGCCAAGGCACCCAGAGGCCCGGGGTCAAGTGGGGATGGACAGTTATCATAAAAGTGAGACCCCCCAACACGTACGGACACGTACGGACACATACGGACAACACCTTCTGCCCCTTCCTGTTTCGCAGCATGTCCATGTACGTGCGTTCTATTCCAGTGGCACTTTCCTGTCTGCGTCCACATTCCCAACCACTCCTCTTGCCTTCGCTGTTTCTCTTACTGACCACTATCCTTCTACTCGTCACTCAGGGAGAGACCCAGAATCGTCCACTGCTGTCCTCTCTTGCTCACTCACGTCCCACATCTAAACACCCACTGAGTCCCGTGTCTCTTGCATACCCAGCCATGTCTCAAACCCATCCCCCCTCTTTCCCTACCACTACAGCTCTGGGCCACATTCACAGCTTTTCCTACATAGAGGGAAGTGATCACCTCCTGACTGGTGTGCTGGCCTTCAGCATCATCCCCCTCCGACTCTTCCAACTGTGAGCAGATCTGACTTCTTCACTTTATGGCCTAAAATCATCCATGGCTGGCCTACAGGACAACATCCAAGCCCTCTGCACAGCGGCCACACGAGTCCTCGTGCCCTGCTTACTTCACTTTGCTTGCCCCCGAATTACCAGACTCCACGTGGTTCCCTGAACAAACCAAGAGGTTCCCACTCCCGTGCCTTTGCAGATGCCGTTCCTGTATCGTGCAAAGCTGTTCCCTGTGGTCTGTACCTGGCTAACCCCTCTCCCCGCCCCACTCCACCTCCTCCAGGAAGCATTCTGTGATCTCCTTTGCACACCAAAGCCTAGGTTAACAGTCTCCTTTCCTGTGCTTCCACACCAGTCAGTATGTAACTGAAACAATCTGCCCACACACTGTAATCACCACTGCCTCCCAGAGCCTAGCAGTGGAGCGGGAGAGTTGGTTACAGGAGGGGAGCAGGACTCACTTCCCTTCTGCAGGCTGCTCTCCTCTGGTCTTCCCCTGACTTACAGGCTCTGGTCAGCCTCGCTGCCTCACTATTGCCACCTAGGGGCAAAAGGCAGCAACTGCACTTCCCTCACCATTCAACATTTGACTCCATTGAATGGGATGGGGACACAAGCGAGGAACAGTTGATTCTGGCGGGGGAGAGGGGAGGAGAAGGAGAGTAGCCATCAGAGGAGGCTTCAAATGGTGAGTGAGCTCTGAGTGGGGCCACAGAGCATGAGGAAAGGATCTCTAGGTGGAGGAGAACTGGGACGTGGCAGGCAGTGGGGACAACAGGCAAAGAGGGTCAGAGGTTCCGGTCTAGGTGCAGGTGAAATGCAAAAGGAAGGGAGGGTTAAAATGTGCAAGACCTGGGATCCTAAACTTTAGCTTTAAAGTCACCTACAGAGGTTAAAAAAATTAAAATTTCTTCCACCCAAAAACTTTTAATCAGGAGTGACACGATCAGATCTGCAGTAAAAAAAGACAACTTTTGCTGGAGTATGAAAACATGCAAATGGGAAGTGGGGAACAAAAGAAGCAATAAGCAAGCGGCAAAAAGCCAGTGTTTTCACAATTCTCTCGTTTTCCACTTGCTGCACCATGACCTCACACTCAGCACACCCAGACTGAAACTCTGCCTCCTCAAAACCAGTGCTTCAACATAAACATTATTTATTTCCACATTCTGAGGTATTCCTATGTCTCAGCCTCTTTGTGGTCCTTGAGGTCACAAAATCTTGTTAACAGATCCCAACACTTTACACACAGAAGATGCTCAGTGACAACTGGACGGAATTCTCCTGGCCACTTGTGATCATAAAGGCGATAAAATTCTGTAGTTAGGAGTAAGGACTTTGAGTCTGAGGACCTGAGCTCAAATCCCGCTTCAGCTACCCTACTGTGCGCGCCTGGTCAAAACCAGTGACCCATCTAAGCCTCGGTTTGTTTGTCCTGAAGATGTAAAGTACACCAGCACCCATCTCAAGGGCTGGGGATAAAGCTCTGTGAAGTGACAAGCACATAGCAAACCCTCACTAAATACTGGCGATTATTTAAACTTTACCTATTCAGTGTTTCCCACGCTCAGGCCATTGCTAGGAGCTTCCCACACTCTCAAATCCACACAGCAATTTTTCCACCCCATTTTACAGATAAGAAAACTAAGGCTCCCACAGTTGAATTTGTACAAGGTCTTGGGACCCCTGGATACCAAGGCATCAGCGTTGTGGCTGGAGGAACTTTTAGTAAAAGATCATTTAGTCCCGTGGTGGTTTTCGTGTGTGTGTGTGATACTTTTGGCAACGTCTGAAGACATTTTTGATCTTCAGCACTGGTGGGGGGGGGGGGCATCTGATGCTGCTGGCATCTGATGGAATGCTAGTCAATAAATACTACAACGTGCATCCTACAATGCAAAGGACAGCCCTCCCCCTGCCAAACCAAGCGTGATAGACCTAAAATGTTAGTGCCCAGGTTGAGAAACCCTACTGTGGTCGGATCATCTTTCTCATTTTCCCACTTCTGGAGCAATGGCCATATGGATCCTATGTGCATACTTCTGCTAAGGGGCGGGGGGTGGGGGTGGGGGCTCTGTCCCTCCAGGGGCAGCACAAGCAAAAGTTCTTCTCCACCTTCCCTGCACACAGTAGGTATCAAAACCCAGAAGCCTAGCATCAGAGGAGACCGGAAAAGGAAGAGCATCCATCCCCCATTGTTCAAATGCGTGCAGGTTGTGTTTTCAACACACACACACACACACACACACACACACACACACACACACACACA
>NW_024412431.1:798074-802018 GCF_014898765.1 Herpailurus yagouaroundi | reverse complement strand
ACACGCCCCCCCGGCGCGCGCGCCCATTGGCCGGCGTCCTCCACGGTGCGCTTCTCATTGGCCGGCGTGCCTGTCTCGGCGCCCAGGGGCGCGCGGCGGAGGCGGGACTTCCGGCTGGCGCCGCCTGCGAAGGGCTCGGCGGCCGGCGGAGACGCGGGTGGCCGGCGATGGCCGCGGTGGGGGCCGGCTGGGGCCCAGCCCACGGAGGCCGGCGGAAGGCGGTGGCCGAAGAGCCGCGCCCCTTGTGGAGCGCATGCTGTGTGACCCGCGCCTGTCTTTCCCGCCGCCGCCCCGCCAGGTAGTAATGGTCAGCGCGCCATGGCTGTGGGGACAGGACCCGGGTTCGAATCCCGACCCCGACGTTTCCGCAGTACGTGCCGTTGGGAAGGGACTGACGTCACTTCTGCGGGCCTCAGTTTCCTTATCTGGTATGGTGAGGAGGTGGAGCATGGGACGTGGTCAGCCTTAATTCAGCGTTGACTACTGGAGCTAGCGGGTTCCCAGAGGCCCAGCTCAGCAGTTAGTCATTAAAGTTTTATTGAGTGTCTACTATACGCCAGTCACTTGTATGGGCAGCGAACAGGCAAAAATGCTAGCCCCCAATGTTAGCCAGGGGCGTGATTTAAATTTTCCAGTAGCTGTGTCAGGGGAAAGAAAAGTTAAAAACAGTTACTTTTAACGATGTGTTTTATTTCAGTCTGTGCAAGATGTTCCTTCTACGTGTAATCAATATAAAAACTTAAGAGGTCTTTTACATCCTTTTTTTCTTTTCCCCCACAAGTCTCTGAAATCTTGTATGTCTTACACGTAGGGCCCATCTCAGGTTCGACCGGCTGCGTTTCAAGAGCTCAGCAAGCACGTGGCTCCTGCCTTGGACCCTGCAATGCTAGTTGGGGAGACAGAAAAGAAATGAAGCGGATTCCACATCAAGTGGTGGAAAGGGGTAAGAAGAAAAAGTACATTGGGGAAGGGGAGTATGGGGAATGTGGGGGTTGCCCTTTGAAAGAGGGAGGTGGGGAAGGTTGAGAAGATGGCATGTGCGGAGGGATCGCAGGAATTGAGCAAGTAATTATGCCATTCGTTGTTTAGTTCCTTGTTTGGTAGAACTTCCTGCAGCGATGGGCATGTTCTTTATCACCGCTCATTTAGTAGCCATCAGCTCCAGGTGACTTTTGGGCACTTGACGTGTGGCTGGTGCCACCACAGCATTGGATTTTTAACATTCTTCATTTTTACTTAATTTAAATTTAGTACCATAATAAATAAATTAATTTAGTGACATAGAGCTTGTGGCTCCTCTAGTGGATGGCATGGATTTAGTAGAATGTGGTGGCGTATTCTCTGAATCTGGTGCTGAATCTTCACGTGCATTCTTCTGTGTAATCCTCACAAAAGCTCTGTGAGATGGGAGTTTTTTGGTTTGTTTTTTAACTTTTTTTTTTTAACGTTTATTTAGTTTCGAGAGAGAGAGAGAGAGAGACAGAGACAGAGCACGAGCAGGGGAGGGGCAGAGAGAGAGGAAGACCCAGAATCCGAAGCAGGCTCCGGGCTCCCAGCTGTCGGCACAGAGCCCGACGCGGGGCTCGAACCCACGAACCGTGAGCTCACGACCTGAGCTGAAGTCGGATGCTTAACCGACTGAGTCACCCAGGCGCCCCGAGATGGGAGTTTTAATCATTGTCGCCATGGTGAAGAATGAAATCCTTCATTTATTCATCTACGCCTTGTTATCATTCTCATGAATAGACTTTGTCTTTTGGAACAGTTTGAGATTTACGGAAATATTTGAAAGTACAGAGCTACCGTTTTCCCCACACCCAGTTACTCCTGTTAGTAACATCTTTCATTAGCACGATGCATTTGTTAGGATTGACGAAGCCGTAGGGATACATGTCAACCAAAGTTCATAGTTTACTAGATTTCCTTGTTTTTTACTTAACGTCCAGAATCCCATGCAGGATGACACATTACTTTTAGTTGTCCTGGTACTCTGTTTTTGTTTTTTTTTTCTTCCTTTTTTTTGGAGTTATAATTGACGTGTAACACTATTAGTTTTAGATGTGCAGCATAACGATTTGGTGTATGTGTATAACATAAGGTAATTACTACAATTAGTTAACGCCCGTAATTACAAATATCTTGTTGCTGTTGCAATGAGAACTTTTACGATCCTATTCACTGAGATGGCCTGCTTTTTTTTTTTTAATTTTTTTTTAAAGTTTATTTCTGAGACAGAGCATGAGTGGGGAGGGGCAGAGAGAGAGGGAGACCCAGAATCCGAAGCAGGCTCCGGGCTCCCAGCCGTCGGCACAGAGCCCGACGCGGGGCTCGAACTCACAAACTGTGAGATCATGACCCGAGCCGAAGTCGGTCGCTCAACCGACTGAGCCACCCAGGCGCCCTGTTTCTTTAGGCTCCTCTTGGCTATGGCAGATTCTCAGACTTCCCTTGTGTTTGATGATTTTGAGAAGGACCGATCAGGTATTGTAGAATGCTCCCCTGTCGGAATTTATCTGGTGTTTTCCTTGTGGTAAGACTGGGATGGGGTTTGTGGGGAGGAAGACCACAGATGTAAGGTGTAACTCTCTTCACACCCCATCAAAGGTATATACTCCCATCGTGTTCTGTGCCTGTTGATGTTGGCCTTGATAGTGGGCCAAGGTAGCGTTTGTCAGGTTTGTCCACTGTAAAGTTACTTCCCCCTCCCTCTCTGTACTGTATACTTTGGAAGAAAGTCACTGTGTGCAGCACATACCTAAAGAGTGGAGAGGTACATCCCCTTCCTTAAGTGAGGTATCTATGTAAATTCTGTGGAATTCTGCATGGGAGATTTCTCTTCTCTCCCTGGTTTGTCAGCTTATTCATTACGTTTTTAATGTGTATTTATTATTTTTGGGAGAGAAACAGAGTGTGAGCGGGGGAGGGGCAGAGAGACAGGGAGACACAGAATCCGAAACAGGCTCCGGGCTCTGAGCTGTCAGCACAGAGCCTGACGCGGGGCTCGAACTCAAACCGAACTCAAACCGCGAGATCACGACCTGAGCTGAAGTCAGACGCTTAACCGACTGAGCCACCCAGGCGCCCCCAGCTTATGCATTATGTGATTATATCAGTGTGATCTCTAGATATTTATTTTATTCTTTGGGCTATAACCCAATACTACTTTATTTTATTTGAATTATTCCATCTTTGGCCATTGAGGGTGCTTTCAGTTGGCTCCTGTGGTTCCTCGACACATTCCCGTCTGTGTATTTGGTTTGGGGATTTTTGGTTTTCTTGGGAGCACTTCCTTACTCTGGTACTACAGGCTGCCTCGGGTTTATCTCACATATTTCCTGCCCCAGTCCTAGAATCAGTCATTTCTCCCAGCCTGGTTCCTTTTATTAGAGAGTAGTGTTAGAAACCAAGATCTGGGGGCACCTGGGTGGCTCAGTCAATTGGGCGTCCGACTTCAGCTCAGGTCATGATCTCGCAGTCTGTGGATTCGAGTCCCGCATTGGGCTCTGTGCTGACAGCTCAGGGCCTGGAGCCTGCTTCTGATTCTGTCTCCCTCTCTCTGCTCGTCCCCTGCTTTCACTCTGTCTCTCTCTCTCTCAAAAATAAATAAACGTTACAGAAATAAAAAATAAAAATAAGATAAAAAGAAACCAAGATCTGGGCACTTGGAATGCTCATTGCTACTGGGGTATTGTTTCTTTTAGGTCATCGAAAGTTTTTTTTTTAAGTTTATTTTATTTATTTTGAGAGAGAGAGAGAGAGAAAGTGTGAGCAGGGGAGGGGCACAGAGAGAGGGAGAGAGAGAATCCCAAACAGGCTCCAGACCATGACCTGAGCCAAAATCAAGAGTCGGATGCTCGGGGCGCCTGGGTGGCGCAGTCGGTTAAGCGTCCGACTTCAGCCAGGTCACGATCTCGCGGTCCGTGAGTTCGAGCCCCGCGTCAGGC
>NW_024412431.1:738451-797974 GCF_014898765.1 Herpailurus yagouaroundi | reverse complement strand
TTTTTTTTTTAAGTTTATTTTATTTATTTTGAGAGAGAGAGAGAGAGAAAGTGTGAGCAGGGGAGGGGCACAGAGAGAGGGAGAGAGAGAATCCCAGACAGGCTCCAGACCATGACCTGAGCCAAAATCAAGAGTCGGATGCTCGGGGCGCCTGGGTGGCGCAGTCGGTTAAGCGTCCGACTTCAGCCAGGTCACGATCTCGCGGTCCGTGAGTTCGAGCCCCGCGTCAGGCTCTGGGCTGATGGCTCAGAGCCTGGAGCCTGTTTCCGATTCTGTGTCTCCCTCTCTCTCTGCCCCTCCCCCGTTCATGCTCTGTCTCTCTCTGTCCCAAAAATAAATAAACGTTGAAAAAAAAAAATTAAAAAAAAAAAAAAAAAGAGTCGGATGCTCAACCGGCTGAGCCACTCAGGTGCCCCTTAGGTCATCGATACTTTTTAATCACCCACAGTGTACCCGGTGCAGATGCTCAGCCCTGGGGATACAACAGTGACCGTGCTAGAACGGGCATCTGCCCTCACGGAAGTCCCAGTCAACCTGTGGGTACAGGCTTAAGAGGGCAACTCCAACATTGACTAGGTAAGTTATTTAACGTCTCTGAGCTTCAGCTTCTGTGAAATGGGGGTGATTATAATACTTTGTGAAGGCACTGGGAGAATTAAGTGAAATCACCCACTTTTAGACCCTTTGGAACAGAGTGTGGCATGAAGTACTTATTAAATCCTATTCTTGTTAACAGTGATGAGAAATCACACAATGACTATCGTTACAAAATTTCAAAATAATTACAGTCTGCAGAGGTTCAGAGTGCCAGCAAAGCATGTAGCAGGAGAGCCTGACTTCATTTTGGAGTGACCAGGGAAGACTTTCCAGGTCGTGGGGTTGCAGCTGAGGCAGGAAGGGTAGGTCACCAGGCAAACAGGGACAGAATGTTTCAGGCCGCAAGAACAGCGAGTGCAAAGGCCCTGAGGCAGTTGGGAACCTGGCACACTTAGGAACTGAGAAAAGGCCAGTGGTGGAGACAGGGGCAGGAGAGGAGACTCATGGGCTGGAAGGGGCGAGTCACACGGCCTGGTGAGCCGTGGCGAATCGAGACTCAGTCTGGAGCGCAAGGGACGTGACTTGTCCAAAGGCACATGTCTCGCAAGGACAGTCAGGATTGGAACCCAGGTCAGCTTGGTCTCAGAGATCTTTATTTTCTTGGTCTGAATTTAAGGTGGGAAATTCTCGCTCTGGGGTTTTGTTTGTTTGGTTTTTGGTTTAGGTAAGAAGCATAGTTTTGGTTTTTAGGGGTTGGAATCTGAGTACACTCTAGCTACCAAAGTTCTAGATTCTTCTTGGTGTCACTTTAAGTTCGGAGGGCCCGTGAGGTCAGGAGACCCAAAGATAACTTAGCCTGCACCCCCGCACTTGAACACATCACTCCCTGAAGGAGAGGAGGACACACAGACATGTAAGTCCAGCCAGGGTGACGGGATAGGCACAGAGCCACCTCGTGGAGGGCAGCGTCCAAGCTGGAACACAGTGGGAGCATGTGGGACGTGGGGCTTCCGGATGGAGGGGCACGAAGGCGCGATCTGTCTTGGGGGATCTGTTGGGGAACGGGAACCGTCAGGAGTGCTGGATGCAGATTGTGAGGTGGGACTAGATGCCAGTCTCCAGCTTCGGAGGGCCCTGGCGAGTCTGGCAGAGATGGGATTTTATCCCGTGGACCAGAAGCTGGCAGATTATAGCTCAGTTCAGCCTACACCTGGTTTTGTCGGCCTGTACGTAAAAACGATGCTTCCATTTTTAAGTGGTTGAAAAGATAACGAAAGAGGAGGTCCCTGCTGGCTCAGTCGGTGGAGCATGTGAGTCTTCGTCTCAGGGTCGTGGGTTCAGGCCCCACGTTGGACGTGGAGCCGACTTAAACAAAACCAGAAGCAAAAGCAGAATAGCATCTTGTGACACGAGGAAATCACAGTTTGCTCGTCGCCATCAGGTTTGATAGTGACACAACGATGCCTGTTGTCTGCATGTGGCCCATGGCTGCTTTCTGGCCATAACAGAAGCAGATTTGCTCAGGCAGGGCCTGCGTCACGGCTGTGCAAACTGTATAATCTCCTAGGGCTCTGCACTTCTGTCCCCGTGTTAAAATTCTTTTTTTTTAGTAATGCTTATTTTTTGAGAGCGAGAGAGCATGAGCGGGGGAGGGCCAGAGGGAGCGAGGGAGACAGAGCATCCAAAGCAGGCTCCAGGCTCCGAGCTGTCAGCACAGAGCCCGACGCGGGGCTCAAACCCGTGAACCATGGGATCATGACCTGAGCCAAAATCAAGAGTCGGACACTTAACCGACTGAGCCACCCAGGCAACCCCACGGTTTTAAAATTCTTAATAACACACGAATAAGAGTCCCCTCCTTTTTATCTTGCACTGGGCCCTGAAAATCGTGTAGCCAGTCCTGGTAACGGAGGCCAGATGGCCCCCAAAGCCTACACTATTTACTGTTGGGCCCTCTTCAGAACAAGTATGTGAATTCTCTTATGGTGGACAGAATAACAGCCCCCAAAGATGTCCACGTCCTAATCTCTTGGCACCTACGACTGTGTGACCTTACCTGGCAAAGGGGACTTTGCAGATGGTATTAAGGATCTAGAGAGGGGGAGATTATTGTGGGTGATCTGCATGGGACATGTAATCAGAAGGATCTTATAAGAGGAGGGGAGGAGGATCAGAGTCAGAGAAGATGTGATGACAGAAGCAGAGGTCAGAGTTCGGTGATCCCGTTGCTGGCTTTGAAGGTGGAGGAGGCACCTTGAGGCACAGAATGCAGGCAGCCCCTAGAGGCTAGAAGAGGCCAGAAACAGGTTTCCTTCTAGCACTTCCAGAAGGGCCGCAGCCCTGCTGACACCCTGCTTGTAGTCTGGCAAGACTGATGTCAGACTTCTGACCCCTAGGACCGTAGGAGAATAAATGTGTGTTGTTTCAAGCCACCAAGAGCGCAGTCATTCGTGACAGCAGCCTCAAGGAACCAGTACACCTGCCACAGGCAGTGAGCATGTAAAAGAACTTGTCTCGTAGCCAAAGAGAAATGTATGTATGTATGTACGTTTATTTTGAGAGAGAGAGAGAGAGAGAGAGAGGGAGGGAGAGAATCCTAAGCGGGCTCTGTGCTGTCCGCATCAGAAGCTGTGACATCTGAACCATTTACAGGGTTCCCAAAGTGGGTGGGGGCTATTTTGGTGCCATAAGAAATGGGTGTCGCTGTCCAGTGAGCCGTTCACTGGTCAGCTCCCAGAGCCGAGGCACCAAAGCAGATATTTGTTCTGAGAACAGAGGCCGGGCAGGCCTGGACAAGCCCAGAGAACCTTCGGGCACTCAGGCACTTCACAGCCCCAACTCCGGTCTGATTCCATCTCGAGTACTGAGTGGGTCAGTTGTGTAAAGAAATAAGAAGCTATATTTCTTCTCAGGCAGCAGCATTTATTTTCAGGTGAGCAGCGGTTTGGAGCTCAGGTCCCTGATCATTTCAGAATTGGAAAACCAGGTAGCCAAGGCTCCTTCTGGGTGTCGGTCCCCTGTGGTTCCCACTTGTGCACATTTCTGACCTGGAAGGCCCGTCCCTGGAGCAGGCATAGAGATGCGGGGCTGTCTTTCAGGAACCACTGTGCTAGTAACTTCCCTGCGCCTCTGTTTGCTTCTTAGTGAAAGGCAGGTGGCAGCACCTGCTCAGGGACACAGGGGGAGCGGGCACTGGGCAGAGCACGTGGCGCCGTCAACGCCCCAAAGAGCAGCACGGCCCCTCTTCTCGTCTGAAAACCGCGGCTCCTCGACCGCCACCACCCGAGATAACGTGGGTCACTGACCTGGGCGAGCTTGGCAAGTTTTGTTTTCCAGAACGATCTCTCTGCATCTGACTGACCTGTAAGCATTCCACTGCAAGAACGGCACTGGACGCTTTATCTCTCATCAGGTCAAAGGCTAGGAAAGGCCCTGTAGCTCTGGCTCCCGGGGTCACAGAGTGGCCTGGCCTCCCCTCTTGTCCTGGCGTATCGCCCATGGCGATCGCTTTCACTTCCAGGTGTATGCACTCGGTCACCCGCGTTTCTACAGTGACCTGAGTAGCCACTCTCACTTTTGTTTTTCATTTTTAAGATTTCTGATTTTTCCTTTCTGTGCCAAACGAGGTCTCTCGCTTTGCCTGTAGATGTTTCACGTGTATTTGTTGGGTTTTCTGCAGTGATTTTTGTGAATGTTTCTTTTCTTTTCTTTTTTTAAATGTTTGTTTATTTTTGAGAGAGAGAATGTGAGTGGGTTAAGGGCAGAGAGAGAGGGAGACACAGAATCCGAAGCAGGCTCCAGGCTCCGAGCTGTCAGCACAGAGCCCGACGCGGGGCTCGAACTCGTGAGCTGTGAGATCATGACCTGAGCCGAAGCCAAACGCTTAACCGACCGAGCCACCCAGGCACCCCTCTTTTATTTTTTTAATATTTCTTAACGTTTATTTATTTAAAAAAATTTTTAATGTTTATTTTTGGAGAGAGAGCACTAGCAGGGGAGGGGCAGAGAGAGAGCAAGACACAGAATCTGAGGCAGGCTTCAGGCTCTGAGCTGTCATCACAGAGCCTGACACAGGGCTCAAACCCACGAACCACGAGATATGTGAATATATGTGTGTGTGTGTGTATATATACATATACATATATACATTTTATTACTTATTTATTTTGAAAGAGAGGGAAGGAGGGGCAGCGAGAGAGGGAGAAAGAACCCCAAACAGGCTCCGTGCCGTCAGCACAGAGCCCAGTGCAAGGCTCGATCCCATGAACCATAGGGTCGAGATCTGAGCCGAATTCAAGTCAGACGCTTAACCAACTGAGCCACCCAGGCGCCCCTACGAACATGGTTTCCACGCTCTTGGGTGTACAGCCAGCAGTGGGATGGCTGGGTCACATGGTAACGCTATGTTTAACTTTTTAAGAAACCACCAGGCTGGCTTCCCTGATCTTGTCTTTATAAATGAGCTGGAGACTTCGAGCTCGCGAGTCACTGGCAGGGAGGTAGCCTCTGCGACGCTTCTCCAGCCTCGTTCTTCCTCCAGCCCACAGGGAGCGGGCCAGGGACTCACGTACTCGCCACAGTCCACGTGCACGGTGCCTCCCACCTGCCCCTGACGAGCTGGGGCAGGAGCACCAAAGGATGGATGTTTCTGTTACCAGGTTCTGCCCCCCCCCCCCATCAACACCCACACTCCCCGTATCATAAAAAATCTTCAAACCTCCCAGCTCCCCAGACAAAATACCCAAAGCACACCCAGCAGCCTTTCTCGGAGCGCTCCGGGCACCCTGAACTCTGTGTCAAGAGCCAGTTGTGTGATAGGAACAAGCCAGGGGTTATCAGTCTATTAAAAGCTCACACAAATCGATAAGAACCAAAGGAGCAAAGATCAAAAACAGTTCGCAGGAGGGGAGAGTCAACAAACCTCAGAGCAGCTCTCCCACCGAGTTGTCGAGGCCCAAGGATGAGGGCTAGTCCAGGTGAAGATCATGCCAGAACCCCCCACGTTGGCTCTCCTCGGGGGCGGCAGCCCCATTAAATTGGGAAGACACCCATTTTAAGATACCTGCCCAGCACAGAAGAGGGTTCATATTCTGCTCCTGTGGTCGTACCACTCACAGTGATCCTGAGTCACCCGTGGAAGGGCTGTCTGCAGGAGGATGTTACTTTTTCTCCTATAAATTAAAAAAAATTTTTTTTATTTTTGAGAGAGAGAGAGAGAAAGCTAGAGGAGGAGGGGCGGAGACAGAGAATCCCACGCAGGCTCTGCACCGACAGCACAGGGCCCGACATGGGGTGTGAACTCGGGAACCGCGAGATTGTGACCTGTGCGGAAGTCAAGAGTCGGATGCTTAACCGGCTGGGCCACCCTGGCGCCCCCCGGAGGACACTTCTCGTGGACTTCAGTGACTCACCTTTGGCTTGGCATCAACCTGAATGCCCAGAGGTGAGGCTGGCTCGGTGAATTGCACGTCCGCTAGAAAAGACAGGAGGCCTGCAACCGTATGGAATAAGAGGGGCTCCCCGCCTCCAGGCGGACCACTGTGTGGATGCAGTTCAGTCTTCACAGTCAGCCTCTGAGCTGGGTCCTCTTAGCCCCATTTTACAGAAGGATCAAGTGGGCGCAGGATCACACGTTCCCAGAGATCGGCAGAGAGGGGCCACTGGCTGGGACCGTGGTGCTAAATAAAGAGCTCATGATGTACGGGAACAAGGTGGGGCACAGAATTGCACCTGCACCGCACATGACCCTCCACCCCAGGCTGGGAAAATGAGGGGGAGAGTAGGGTACGGGCCCACGGGGATGGACAGTATGAAAGACCAAGTGGGATGCAGATGAGAGGTGGGTGGGGTCTAGGAGAGAGGAGCGTCCGGAGGAGAAAGTTTGCATGGACCACTGTGGAGAAGGAGAGCTCAGCTGGGGGGGGGGTCATCGGCTCATGGTGGCATCTTGGGGGGGGGTTCTTTCCACTCCCCCATTCAACTGGGGCCCAGTGGCTTAAGGTGGTTGAGTTTAGAGGGAAGGACCCTCCTCAGTGCAGTTAAAGCACCAGGTCCACACAGGAGAGTGGAGAAGCCATGGCCACGGAGGAAGGGTCTGTCTTGATCTTTGTTCCTTCCCCACATCCGTAGGCACCCGATACGCCGCTGTCTCAGGTACGTCCTGGACCCTGGACGTAGTGTTTGCTCTGGCGGCCATAACCAGGCAGCCCGGTCTGGGTGGTTTATGAACAACAAATTTGTTTCCTCGCGTTAAAAGCATCAAATAAATGTTTTTGGTTGTATTTTTAAAGATTTCATTTTTGAGTCCTTTGTACACCGTCCTGGGGCTCAAACCCACAACTCCAAGATCAAGAGTCACACGCTCCACCGACTGAGGCGGCCAGGCGCCCCTAAATAAACGGTTGATACTATTATATGTATCTGATGGTATGTTTTAAATACAGTCTTCTTCTCGTCTAAAAAAATATTTCCTCCTGGTTCGTTCTGGAGGCCAGAAGCCCAAGATCCAGGTGTGGGCAGGGCTGGTTTGTTCTGAGGCGTCTCTCCTTGGCCTGCAGATGGCCGCCTTCCCCCCCCCCCCCCCGTGTCCTCACACGGTCTTCGGTGCGCATCTGTGTCCTAATTTCCCCTTTTTGTAAGGACACCAGTCATACTGGATCAGGGCCCACCCTGATGGCCTCATTTTAACTTGATCACCTCCTTTAGAGGCCCTCTCTCCAAACACAGTCACATTCTGAGGTCCTGCAGGGTGGGGCTGTGACACATGAGCTCCGGACGTGGGGACACCATTCAGTCCACAACACTAGGGAAGTGTGTGATTTGTGCCACAGCCCCCCGGGTTCCCGCAAGGGTTGGCCCAGGAGCTCAGGCGGCCCCTCGTCATCCGTGGGCACCACCCAGCCTTCCACGCTTCAGGAAGCAGGATTCTGGGGCTTGGACACCCCATTCTCTGTGGATGGGGCTGACCTGGGGCCCCGGTGGGGGGATGGGGAGCCATACATCAGGGACTCCAGCCCAGAGAGCAGCCACATGGAAGTCCACAGAGGCCGGCCAGATTAGCTACGGGCAGCAAGGAGTAAAAGTGGGGTTCGGCCATCTTCCCAGAGCAACCCTCCTATCCCCAGGAGCAAGGGTCTTCTCGGTCTCACACCGAGGGGAGCCCCCACGGACACATGCTGTCCTTCCTCCCCCTCTCTGTACTGCTGCACGGGGGCTTGCTCGGCCCAGACCTCCGCCTCCCTCCTCCCTGGCCAGCATGCCCCGTCCCTTCCCCTAGAAGGGCAGTAAGTCTGTCCCCCTACCCCCACCACCATGCCACGAAGAAAGCAGCGGTGAGACCCCCGGCACGGGGTCCAGCTCAGGTAAGCAGTCACCAGCATGAGCCCTGCTCTTCCTGGTCACGGTGGCCCCTTGAGGGACCGGCTGAGTCTTGTCACCCCCGCTGCCCAGCACAGGGCCCGGCACCCGGCAGGTGTCAAAGGTTTGCTGGCCGAACGGACAGGAAGCAGGCCCTTCCAAGACCGTAGCCTGGGCTGATAGTGTTCTGGCAGGGCCTGCCTCTAGCCCCACCCCCACCAGCAAATCAGGCCCCCGAAGCTGGGGGCCCTTGCACCCCTGCCCCGGCCCAGTGACCACACATCTGACTCCAGGGGTGTCGCTGACCGTGTTACAGGGCAGCAGCAACAAGGAGCTGGAGGGGGACAGCTCACCCCCAACGGCCTCCTTTTGTCCTGGGTCTGTCACCTGCTGCCCTGTGCTGCGTGAGTGAACTAGCTTAGTCCCCACCCAGTGACCAGTGTCCTTCGCACACCATCTGCCTCACTTTCCCAGCATGGGGACCCAGAGGCCAGGGCAGTCAGCCTGGGGAGGGGTGGGGTGGGGAGGGGTGGGGAAGGGTGGGGTGGGGTGGGTGGAAAGCGCTGCTCCTGTTCCATCCTCTTCTTCCTGGGCCTTCAAATTCCCCAGCTAGGAGTGTCCAACCCACTCAAATGTACCCAGTGCAGGCCAAGGGTCAGGAGAAACTGAAAACTGCTTTTCTCAAGAAAGGCGGGACTGGTGTCAGAGGCCAAAGGTCATGGAGCAGAAACCCTCCAAGGGGGTGGTGGAGCCCCTCGGGGTTTGGAGACACGGCCAGGAGACAGGTGCTAGTAGCTATGCTGTAGGGGCACTGGCCATTGGGCCAGAGGCTTCTTTGTGGTGAGGGGGCGTCCCTCCTCTCCTGCTGTGACAACCACCTCTCTCTCTCCAGACGTTGCCAGGTGTCCCTTGGGGGCAGAATTGCCCCGGGTGAGAATCCCTCACTTTGCAGAACTGAGCCTGGAAAGGGGTCTCCCGTGCCTGGCTTCTCGGGCTGATGTCAACGGCCTTCAGATCACATCTGGGTGGCCCACCATTTTCCAGAACTGGGTCCACATATCCCTTCCCTGAAGAAGTGTTTCGTGGGCACCTGTCTCAGAAGTGTGACCCCCATGGGTGCTGCGGCAGGCAGAGTAATGCTCCCCCCCACAAGATGTCCATTGTCCTGATCCCCAGAACCTGAGAATATGTCACCTTACATAGCAAAAGGGACTCTGCAGATGTGGTTAAGGCTCTGGAGATGAGATGATCCTGGATTATCCAGGTGGCCCCATGTCATCACAAGGGTCCTGAGGACAGGGAGGCCAGAGGGTCAGAGAAGGAGAGTGGCGACAGAAGCAGGCTGCAGAGGCAGAGACCGGAAGGTGCTTCATGGCTGGCTTTGCAGGAGGAGGAAGGCCATGAGTCGGGGCGTGCAGGCCACTCTAGAAGGCGGAGGAGGTGAGGACACAGATCGGCCACAAAGCCTCCGGGACGATCTTGGCCCTGCCAACACCTTGATTTTAGGACTTGTGCCCTCTAGGACTGCAGGCTCATAAATCTGCGTTGCTTTAAGCCACCGTGGCTGAGGTCATTCGTTGTAGCCGCGACAGGGAACCTGGATAGGTGTGCATTCTGGAGCCGGAGCCAGGAGGGCCACTGGGCGGTCGGGCTGGCACCTGCCTCTCTTGGGGTACGAGCTGTGTTGTATCCGGAGGCTGCTGTCTCTCCCACTAGATGCCAAAGACTCGCGTGAAGGTTGGGGGTCAGGGCTTGGGTGCATCAGGCTTTCTCAGGCTGAGAACACGGAGATGATGGCAGACAAAATGACCATGTTTTTTCCCACCCCACACCCCCAAAAGTTACACCTAAAAAGACCAAAAAGCCCCAGTCTTCGCTTCACGTTGCAGACTTTGAAAGGCTTCCCATGTTCTTCCAGGTGTCCCGGGCCCAGTTCTTTTCTCCCCCATCCCCAGGAGGAGACATCTTTGACTTTTATAGCTAATGTCAAAGGGCAAGTGAATTTTGCATCCAGGGATTCACAAGTGGATACATGGCCCATGAGGCACCAACAGCCCTTTCATCGGCAGCTAAAATACCAAAGGGGGGTTGTTGTGTGGCCTCAGCCTGAGCCCAGAGAAAGGGATCAGGGACAGAACCTTGAGAAAATGCTCTTGTCTCAGAGATGACGGAGAAGAGGGGAGAAGGACACAAAGCAGGTGTACCTGTGCAGCAAAAGCAGGCAGGAGCCACAGCGGAGCCACCAGGGGCCTGTGAGCCAGGAGTCCAGAAGTGGGAGGTGATGGGGACAGTGAGGCGGGAAGGGTCAGCGATGCCGCGCTTCTTTGGGTCGAGGAGACCGGAGACACATCGCTGGTGTTCATCCACTGCCGAAGGGGGCGGCTGCAGAGACAGGCGAGAGGGGAGAGTGGGCGGTGAGAGCAGAGGGGTGAGGAGTGTGTCAATTCCAGTTTTTCTTTTCTATATTCTGATGCTTTGACATCTTGGGGCCTCGCTGCTCCGGGAGGGACCGCCCTGCCCAGGCCGGGCTAGTTCCTAGAGATAACACAGCCCTCGCCTGCCACAGCACCTATGTGTGCAAAGCAGCCAATCAGAGCCCCTGCCTAGCAGGTGGCCTCGTGCCAAGAGGCAGGGTCCACTTGCCCTGATCTCCCCGGGGCCAGGTCCCCGACAACTAGGCTTGCCCCTCCACCCCAGAGCCCACCGAGATGGTTCAAAGTAGCCAATCCCAAATCTGTCCACCTTGCCTTTTCGTCCTGTAGAAACCACAGTAAAGGCTCCTGCCCACGTCTCTGCCTCCTGCCAGCCCCTGGTGCTTCCCCGTGGGGCCCCGCATGGTGTGCTGTGTGCCCTCCTCGTGGGATCTGTAACTGTTTAAAAAAAGTTTACTTATTTTGAAAGAGAGCGTGCACACGAGCAGGGGAGGGGCAGAGAAAGAGGGAGAGAGAGAATCCCAAGCAGGCTCCACGCTGTCAGCGCAGAGCCTGATGAGGGGCTCAGACCCACCAAACTGTGAGATCATGACCTGAGCCGAAATCAGGAGACGGGCGCTTAACCGACCGAGTCACCCACCAACTGTCTTTCCGATGGCAACTGTCTCTTGATCTGTTGGCCTCACCATACCTGAATAATAATAAAACCGACATTTAAAACACTGAGGGACAGATCTGTCACTGGAGATGGGCAGAGAGGAGAAAATGGGGTACAAAGGAGGCAGGGGGAGTGGGTGCTCGGGTCTCTTTGTCTCGGTGGCGCTGGAGGAGGGGCACTGATCACTCAGCTCGAAGCCCACAAGAGCTCGCGCGTACAGGAGGTGACCCAACGGGTCCCATCATCCAGACTCGGCGCTCGCAGGACTCCCCGTCGGCTTTGGACCCGTCAGCACACCTTAGCCCTCTGCGGGCCCCGCCCCTGGAGCCCCTGGAGGACCAGGCCTTGCCTCCGTGCTGGCCGGCACTGGCTGGCACCAGCAGGCAGCCTCGGAAGAAGCTGCCACTCACCTCCGGACACAGCCCCGCCCCGCGGCACCCAAACACACGCCTGGTGACCGGCCTCTGTAGGCAGCCGTGGGAGACGCGGAGCAGCTTCGGCCGAGCACCAGGCCGTCCAGCCGCCCAGCCGCCCAGCCGCCCAGTCCTGACTCCCTGCTGCGGTCAACCCGGGTGCAGCCTGGGGCCCCGCAGGGCTTTCGGGCTCCTCGGCTGACCCGTCCCTTCTTTTTTAACCGAGGGACCGCATAGCCCAGTGGCCGGGGGGTGCTGGCGTGCTGCAGTCAGCCCTGACTCCTTGGGCACGTGACCGACTCCGCTGTCACATCGGTGGATATAAAGTTCCTCAGGACGGGACCCGGCATGTAGCCAGCCGACCACCTTGCACTCTGGAACAGTGCCTGGCACGTGACAGGCACTCACGAAGCAGGTGTGGTCCTCAGGCCGTCCCAGTCCAAGAGTCCTGACCCCTGCTGGCAGTGCCCTTGACCACGCCAAGGCCCCTGCCGTGCAGATCCAGGGCTGCGCGGCCACCAGCCCTCCTAAGCCACCTGCCGTGACTACTACAGTGTCCCCCTACTCCAGGCCCCCCTGCGGGACCCGGAGGCTAGGCCTGCCAGCGGATCCACCCGGAGCCCCGTGCCTCCCGCATCCGCCCATCCACAGTGTTGGCTCTGAGGAACGGTGACCCGATCGATCTTCCTCGCCAACCTCACGGTGGCGGGGGGAGGGTGCTGAGGAGCTGGTGGAGCTTCAGGACCCACGGGGTGGCCGAGCCTTCCTCAGGGTGCCGGGAAGCCGGACTGCGGTGGCCGGGAGAGCAGGCTGGACACGGAGGCGCATGGGGTACGCTCGCAGGAACGCGTGACCCGCTCACAACCAGAGCTGCGCAGAGCGGCACCCGCGCAAATGGCCGAGTCACTCACGTAACTGCGCCGAGAGAGTGAGATCCGCCAAAGAACTGGTGGCCACGTACCTAAGCAGCTTGCGCCAGCTGGGGCCCCAGAGCCCCTGGGTGTCTTTTTGATGAGGACGCCCCGGGACGGTGACGCTAGCCGAGCCTCCGGCGGGCCTCCCCACGGCCGCGCGAGTGGCTTCCGTGCCAGGCGGCGTGTGCCCGCTGTGCTTGCCCTTCCCTTTTCTCTCAGCTGCAGGGGGACGTCCACGTCACCTCTTTTACCCTTACCGTTCTTTCAAAGAAAGTCGTTGGCTACCCCTTCCCCCCCGAAGCGAAAGGAAACAGAAACCCCTTGTTCCCGAGGAACCGCATGTGCCTGGTGTGCCCCGTCTGGGGGTTCCTTGAGGCGATGACAAGGCACTGGCCTTTGTCTTGCCCAGTTGCAACTCTCTCAAAGCAGGAAGGGACTGTGCAGAAGAGCCAGGTGCTCCCACGGCGGGGGGCGGGGGGGGGGGGGGGGGGGGTGGCAAGATTACAGCTGGGACAAACAATAGATGTGCTGAAAGCCTGAGAGGAGGAGCTGGGGAAGGAGTTACTGGGGAGGGGGGAGTTACTTGGGAGGAGTTACTTGGGGGGAGAGTGACTTGGGAGGAGTTACTTGGGGGGGGATTACTTGGGGGGAGGAGTTACTTGGAGGGGTTACTTGGGAGCAGTTACTGGGGGGGTAGTTACTTGGGGGAGAGTTACTTGGGGGGAGGAGTTACTTGGGGGGAAGCTTACTTGGGGGAGTTGCTTGGGAGGAGTTACTTGGGGGAAATAATGGTTTTGAAAAGCCTCCCATGCCCAGGTCCGGATGCATGCTCAGAAAAGACTGTAGAAACCCCTAGGTGTTCCCCCCATTCAGGCTCACCACAAGCAGGAAGTAAAGACCAAGGCAGATTGGTAAACAACCTGGCTTGGT
Organism: Herpailurus yagouaroundi; assembly: GCF_014898765.1. Classification (NCBI taxonomy): domain Eukaryota; kingdom Metazoa; phylum Chordata; class Mammalia; order Carnivora; family Felidae; genus Herpailurus; species Herpailurus yagouaroundi. Next base: position 784,734 of record NW_024412431.1, on the reverse strand, counting down.
GTTGCAGGAGCGCCCAACCCAGACTAGTCTGCAAAGAACAGGAAAGTACGCTGTCTCCTTTCCTCTCTTCTCTCCTCTTTCCTTTCTCCCATTCTCCCCTCTTCCTCTTTCTCGCCTCTTCCACCTCCCTCCTTCTCTTCCCTCCTCGTCCTTCTTGTCTTCTTCTTTCAGGCATTGAAGAAAGTTCTGTCCCACAATTAGCTGATTAGAAGCCAAAGGAACTGACGCTTCAGAGACCACACACAACAAGAAATACAGTCTTTAAAAAATATTTTAGAAAAGTCATGGGCATCCCAGAGGCAGGAGAGAAAAAGAGAAAGACTGTTCAGAGACACCATGGCTGAAAACTTACCAACTTTAATAACGGGCATCCATCTGTGCAAGCAGCTCAGCAAACTCCTAGCAGGATAAGTGGAAGAGATCCACACCAGGACATTATAATTGAACTGTTGAAAAATAAAGACAGGGGCGCCTGGGTGGCGCAGTCGGTAAAGCGTCCGACTTCAGCCAGGTCGCGATCTCGCGGTCCGTGAGTTCGAGCCCCACGTTGGGCTCTGGGCTGATGGCTCGGAGCCTGGAGCCTGTTTCCGATTCTGTGTCTCCCTCTCTCTCTGCCCCTCCCCCGTTCATGCTCTGTCTCTCTCTGTCCCAAAGGTGAATAAACGTTGAAAAAAAAAAAATTGAAAAAAAAAAAAAAGAAAAATAAAGACAAAGAGAACCTGTCAAGTAGCGAGAGAGAAGTGACTCATTACATACAAGGGGTCTCCAATCAGTAACAGCTGATTTTTCACCGGATATTGTGAACACAGTGAATGACAGTTAAAGTACTGAACGAGGGGCACCTGGGTGGCTTAGTCAGTTAAGCACCCACCTCATGATTTCGGCTCAGGTCATGATCTCATGGTTCATGAGTTCAAGCCGTGCATCAGGCTCTGTGCTGACGGCATGGGGCCTGCTTGGAATTCTCTCTCCCTTTCTCTCTGCCTCTCTCTCTCTCTCTCTCTCAAAATAAATAAACGTTAAAAAAATTTGTTTCTAGAAAATAAAGTGCTGAATGAAAAAAAAAAAAACCTGTCAACCAAGAATTCTGTCTCTAGTAAAACTCTCCATCAAAAATGAAAGAGAGGGGTGCCTGGGTGGCTCAGTTGGTTGGGCAGCTGACTTTGGCTCAGGTCACGATCTCAAAGTTCGTGAGTTTGAGCCCCACGTCGGGCTCTGTGCTGACAGCTCAGAGCCTGGAGCCTGCTTCGGATTCTGTGTCTCCCCCTCTCTCTGCCCCTCCCCTGCTCACGCTCTGTGTCTCTCTGTCTCTCGATAATACATGAACGTTAAAAAAAATTAAATAAAAAAATGAAAGAGAAATAGAGATATGCCCAGATAAACAGAAGTTAAGAGACTCGGTGGCTGGCCTACCTACCCTACAAAAAAAAAAAAAAAAAAAAAAAAAAAGGGACTGAAAGGAGTCCTTCAGGCTGAAATGAACACTAACTAGCAACTCGAAGCCACATGGGAAATAGCACCGGAAAGACAACTACATAAGTAAATATAAAAGCCGGTGTTCTTGTACTTTTAGTTTGCAACTCTTTTTCCCTCCTGTGTGATTTCAGAAACAAGAGCCTAACGCAAGAATTGCAAAGGTATGATAATGGGAATGGAATATACCAGGATGTAATTGTGACAGTAACACTATAAAGGGGAAGAGAAGCAGCTGTACAGGAGCAGAGTTTTGTATCCTCTTGAAGCCAAGCTGGTTATTAATTCAAACTGGAGTGTCACAAGTTGAAGATATTAATTGTAATCTTAGGTAAATAGTAAGAAAATAACTGGATATAGACAGAACAGGAAATGCGGGAGTCAAAATGGTACACTGTAAAAAAAAAAATCAATGAAATGCAAAAGAAAGTAGTAGTGAAAAAATTAAGGAAAAAAATAGGTGTAAGACATACCTTTGTTTTTTGTTTTTTTTTTTAATTTTTTTTTCCCAACGTTTATTTATTTTTGGGACAGAGAGAGACAGAGCATGAACGGGGGAGGGGCAGAGAGAGAGGGAGACACAGAATCGGAAACAGGCTCCAGGCTCCGAGCCATCCGCCCAGAGCCCGACGCGGGGCTCGAACTCACGGACCGCGAGATCGTGACCTGGCTGAAGTCGGACGCTTAACCGACTGCACCACCCAGGCGCCCCCATACCTTTGTTTTTTTAAGAGCTTATTTATTTATGTATTTTGAGAGAGACTGAGACCGCATGAGGGGGGAGGGGTAGAGAGGGAGACAGAATCCCAAGCAGACTCCCTGCTTCCAGAGCAGAGCCCGGCGTGGGGCTCGGACTCACAAACCATGAGATCACGACCTGAGCCGAAATCAAGAGTCAGATGCTTAACCGTCGGACCCACCCAGGGGCCCCTATTTTATTATTTCTTTTAAAGGTATGTCTTACACTGGGGCACCTGGGTGGCTCCGTCGGTTAAGCACCTGACTCTTGATTTCGGCTCAGGTCACGATCTCATGGTTTATCAGCTCAAGCCCCACGTCCAGCTCAGTGCTGACTGTGCAGAGCCTTCCTAGGATCCTCTCTCTCCCCATCTCTTTCTGCCCCTCCCCTGCTTGCACGTGAACTCTCTCTGAAACAAATAAGGTTAAAAAAGAAAGCAAATAACAAAATAGCAGGAGTAAGTTCTTTCTTATCAGTAATTACCTCAAAGATAAGTAGATTAAACCCTCCAAAGAAAAGGCAGACAGAGGAGAAAAGAGACTGACCCAGCTATATACTTTCTACGAGAGCATCAGACACAAAGATCCAAAGACACAAATAGGTGGAAATGAAAGAGTGGGAAAAAGAAATTCCATGTAAATCGTAATTAAAAGAGAGCTGGCATATTTATAGTACTATCAGACAAAATAGACTTTATGTCAAAAATTGTTATGAGAGGGGCGCCTGGGTGGCGCAGTCGGTTGAGCGTCCGACTTCAGCTCAGGTCACGATCTCGCGGTCCGGGAGTTGGAGCCCCGCGTCGGGCTCTGGGCTGATGGCTCAGATGGGGCGCCTGGGTGGCGCAGTCGGTTAAGCGTCCGACTTCAGCCAGGTCACGATCTCGCGGTCCGTGAGTTCGAGCCCCGCGTCGGGCTCTGGGCTGATGGCTCGGAGCCTGGAGCCTGCTTCAGATTCTGTGTCTCCCTCTCTCTCTGCCCCTCCCCCGTTCATGCTCTGTCTCTCCCTGTCCCAAAAATAAATAAACGTTGAAAAAAAAATTTAAAAAAAAAAATAAAATAAAATAAAGTGTTTAAATTCCACGTAGCACTCTATATAATAGCAATGAGCCATTGACAAGGAAATGGCAAGATTCCATTTACAATCGCATCAAAAAGAATAAAATACTTGAGAATAAGTTACAGTAAGGGAGTACAAGACTTATGGCTGAGAACTGCAAAATACGCTTAAAGAATTAAAACCTAGGTAATTGGAAAGACCTCTCCCCGTCCATGGAAGACGTAACGCTGTCTACAGATTCAGCGCGATCCCTATCAGAGCACCAATGAACACTTTTCAGAAATGGGAGAACAGACCCTAAAATTCGTATGGAATTGCAGGGGACACCGAACAGCCAGTCAAAAGGGAGCCAAGGGCCATCTTGATGGGAGCGGGACCAGCCCCTTTCCTCCTGCCACCCAGGCAGGACTCCGTCAGAACCCATAGCTCCCTCTGGCTCCTGTCCTCCCTCCCAGCGGACCCAGCCTGGCGCTGCCCCTCACTCGGCCCCGAGTCCTGATGTCTCCACCTCACCCGATGGTGAGTCTGGGGGTTGCTGGGTCAAATGCTGTGCAGAACCCCTCACCCACCAAGAGAAAACAGATGAAAATAAGTAGGGCTGTGTGGTTCAATCAGGGCTTTGGGGGGATTGTTTCTTTGTGGGGAGGTTTTTTTTTTTTTAATTTTTTTTTCAACGTTTATTTATTTTTGGGACAGAGGGAGACAGAGCATGAACGGGGGAGGGGCAGAGAGAGAGGGAGACACAGAATCGGAAACAGGCTCCAGGCTCTGAGCCATCAGCCCAGAGCCCGACGCGGGGCTCGAACTCCCGGACCGCGAGATCGTGACCTGGCTGAAGTCGGACGCTTAACCGACTGCGCCACCCAGGCGCCCCTGTGGGGAGGTTTTTGATTGCTGATTCGATCTCCTTGCCAGTGATAGCCCTTTTCAGATTTTCTATTCTTGAGTCAGATTGGGTAGTTTGTTTCTAGCAATTGGCTCATTTCATTTGTATCGTCTAATCAGTTGGTGTGTAATTGTTCATAATGTTCTCTTCTAATTCTTTTTAAAAACTTCTGTAAGGCTAGTAGTTGTGTCCCCCATTTTCTATTTTTAATATCTATCTATCTATCTATCTATAATTTATTTATTTTTACCGAATCTTTACGTTCCACACAGGACTTGAACTCGCGACCCCAAGATCAAGAGTCACGTGCTCTACCAACCGAGCCAGCCAGGCCCCCCTCCCCCATTTTCATTTCTGATTTTAGTTATTTGTTTTTTTTCTCTTTTCCGGGTCCCTGTATTGTGTCATCTCAGCATTCATCAGATGCCACTGTAAAGTCATTGTGAGAAAAATAAAAGTAAAACATCTCCATGGCAGTAGGGACTAAGTCTGTCTTGTCAGGTGTTGTAACTACTCAACTTGGCACCCAGTAGATCTTGGTAAACATTTCCTGTATTTCTTGCTGTTTAGAGCATGGAAAGGGCCTTCCTCCAGCCCTCATGGGAAGACAAGCGTTAATCTTTTTTTTTTTTTTTAATTTTTTAAAATGTTTATTTATTTTTTAAAAAGAGGGAGACAGAGCGGCAGAGAGAGGGAGACACAGAATCCGAAGCAGGCTCCAGGCTCTGAGCTGTCAGCACAGAACCCGATGGCGGGGCTTGAACCCACGAACGCGAGATCATGACCGGACCCGAGCTGAAGTCGGACGCTCAACCGAGCCACCCAGACGCCTCGACAAGGTGTTAGTCTTGAGGCTACTCTTTCCCGGACCCGTGTCGCCACACTGCGTCTTCCACATGACCTTGGCAAAGCTCAGATATGGGGCTGACCGCAGTCCTCCCTGGCTAAATCCCTCAGCAGCTCCCCAGTGCCTTTTCGAGGAAGGTCACCCTTCTTGGCTCGGTACACGACCAGCCAGCCTACACTTGGCAGGTCCCTCTGGCGTCCTGCTCTGTCTGACCTCTAACACCTGCTTGACCTTCAGGTCTCCATTCTCTCTGGAGCCCTGGTGGGGTGCCCTGTGCATCCCCACAGCCTGTGTGTGGACGTTCCTCTAGAATGCAGACCGTGCATCCTGTGAAAGTCCCCCCGGCGGTGAGCGTCACAAGGGCACGGTACATCTATTATCTGCCCTCTGTCTCCAGCTCTCTGCACATCACTTGGCATTTGCTTTAAAATGTAGGTTTTATGCCTATTCAGGGGTGGTGAGGCCACTAGACCAGGAGACGATTGTCATGAAAAAGATACTTTGCTACTCACAGATGTCAAGAGGAGGGGGCACGCCATCCACACAGGGCCACAGGGGGAAGCACCATGTGGTGCTTGGCCAGGAGGCAGAGGGAGTGAGGGGAAAACGAAACGTGGGTGAGAGCCTGTAGTCTGGTGTCCGTGGGAGGGAATAGGTGAGGCGGCCCGTGCGGCTCAGGACTGGCTAGTTTGCATAATTTCCGCAGGCTCCGGGGTACAGGGCTTGTCTCTTAGTGGTCTGACACCTGGCTCTGGGGTGATCAGGGCCGGGGACAGTGGCCCTGAGTGTGAGAGCCCCATAAAGGAGAGGGTCTGGGTGCGGGCTCCGGACTGGCTGCTTCGCCTGCGGAAGGTGCACTCACGACTCATCTGCTCTCTCTAGGATCTGCCAGCCCCGGGAGGGGCACTCAGTCCTTCCATGATCAGGTAGGCGCCAGCCGTCAAGATGTCCTGATACACAAGACATGCTTGGAGCACAGAGGGTTTTCAGGGCAGTGAGGTACTCTGTATGAGGCCATAATGGTGGGTACAGGTCATCAAGCATTTGCTGAAACCCATAAAATGTCCCACACCAGGCGTGGACCCGAACGTAAACTATGGACTTTGGATGACAATGCTGTCAGCACAGGCCCGTCGATGGTAACAAATGCAGCCTTTGGTGCGGGATGTTGATAACCAGGGAATATCCATTTGGGGCAAATATCCATTTGGGGCAAAGGGTATATGGGAGATCTCTGTACCTTCCCCCCAGTTTTGCTGGGAAAATTGAACTGCCCAGAAAAAAAGAGTCTTAATAAACATAAGAAAGAATCAGGACAAAATTATGGCCTGACGGTTATCTGTGGCTAGAACCGCACTGCTCCCCAAGGTAGCCGCTAGCCACCACATGTGGCTATTTGGCATCTGAAACATGCTACAAGTGTGCAATCAAGATCTACTATGCCAAAAAAAAAAAAAAGAAAAAAGAGGGAATGTCTCACAAATCATCCTTATTTGATCGCCTGTGGGAATGATAATATTTTTATAGAGATGGTTAAAGAAAATACAGTACTAAAGTTTAAAAAAAATTTTTTTTTTAAACATTTATTTATTCTTGAGACAGAGAGAGACAGAGCATGAGCGGGAGAGGGGCAGAGAGAAAGGGAGACACAGAATCGGAAACAGGCTCCGGGCTCCGAGCTGTCGGCACGGAGCCCGACGCGGGGCTCGAACTCACAAACTGCGAGATCATGACCCGAGCCAAAGTCGGACGCTTAACTGACTGAGCCACCCAGGCGCCCCTAAAAAAGTTTTTTAATACAGCACCCTAACAGCTCATGTGGAATGAAGGGGTGAGACCTGAGCGTGGAATCCGGCCCCGCTGATTTGGGCAGACCACTTAACCTCTCTGGGCCTCAGTTGGTTGTGTTTTTCCTGGAAAATGGGTATAACTATTGATCCTGTAGGGCTGTTGTCATCTCGGGCCACTCTCTTTGAAGAAGCCCAGCCCATCCCCAGTGTCATCCTTCCTAATCTCAAGGTAGTATCCTGCTTCACTATTTGCTGCTTGTGTTTTCTGCTCTACCCTGAGACCATCTGCCTCCTTCACTATTTTTCCCTGGCACCCGGCCCAGGGCCTGGCATACAGTAGGTACTTACTGAGTGCTTGCTGAATGGGCATGATGACAGATGGCCCCCGACAGATGTTCAGTGAGGACCAGTGACATCACTGGCATCTTTCATGGCTGGGACACATCTGCTTACTCACTGCCATCACCCGGGGGCCCCAGCAAATGGCTGGTTTGTAAGGGGCACCCAGAAAACCCGCGTGGGAGGGGTGAATGGAGTTCAGCCGCTTCGAAGAGGGACTCCCAAGAGGGCCCTGTGGGACCCTCCCCTCAGAGCCCACCGCCCTTCCTCCTCGCTGACACCCCTGCCCCAGCCCAGCCTGGCAGGACCGGCAATAGGCCACCTTCCTAGCTGGGGCATTCCAGCTGGCATCCAGCTGGCACCTGTCCCCCACATGTCCGGTTAAGAGCCGGGGAAGCACCGGGACAGAGGCCGAGGCTCCATCCAACCAGTGCCAATGGCCCAAGAACGTGTGGTGGGCCTGGCCCCTGCCCAGACGGTCGCCACGGCGACCCTAGGGAACACAGAGACCCCTGGCCAGCCCGGGGAGGCAAGCCCCTCCAAGCCAGCCTTCCAGGAGGCGGCAGGGCCAACCACGTCAGGAACGCAGTGACAGGGGTCACAGAGACCATAGATGAAGTCCCCGAAAGGCATGTTGGAAAAACCCCTTTTCCTCCCTTCCTCCAGTCGCATGGTAACCACTGTGCGTCTGGGCCAGAGCAAGAGGCAGCTAGGCACAACGGGGGCCCAGGCCCCGCAGACAGGGGCCGGTACGTGCCTCGTACGTGCGTCAACACGAGGTGCGCGAGGGCGGGCCCCCAGCTGCTGCTTCCAGGGTTAGGGTTAGCGGTGGGCAACACAGGGAGAGGAGGGACCTGATGTGCAACAGCAACTGCAGGAGGGCCCCCGCTTCAGTCGGTGCCCCTGTGCCCTTCCAATGCCTCTTAGAGCCTCCCTGAGCCTCTGTCGAGAGGGCCAAAGTTGAACACCCGGGAGGGCTTCTCCAGCACAGAAATGATAGTGAGCCGGCCCCCGGAGGAACTGACCCCAAGGGAGCGGTTGGCATCTCCCCTCACAGAGCCCAGACCCCCCACCCCTTCTGCAGGGGACCCTCTGAGTGCACTCCCTAACGGTGGCCTCCCCAGGGGGCCTCCAAGAGCTGAGCCCGAGGAAGGCTTTTTGCCTGCCCTTCCGACCTGCAGGCCCTGGGATGTGGTCAGTCCCTCACCTTGGCTCAGCTTCAGGCCGGAGACCACCCTGAACGGCCCCCATCGTCAGGGCTGGTGGCCAGGAGGCAGGAGGAGGCCTCTGTCCCCCCAGCTACGCTCTTGCCACAGGGGCGCCTCCAGCAGCTGTAGGAACAGAAGAGGCCTCCCCTTTCCCAGTTCGGCCCTGACCGTGAGGATGCGGCCCTCACACTCAGCAGCTGCGGGCTTCAGAACTCCGGGTTTTCACCAGGGTCTGAGCACGCCGCCCCCCTCCCTGACACCTGCACCGGGTCCAAGATCACGCAAATCCCTGCCTGCCCTGCGCCCCAGGTTCCTCGGACACCCGCCCGGGGTGAAGGCTGCGGGTGGGACAAACCCCGAGGGGCGGGGAGGGGAAGTGGGCTCGCTTGCGGGGACCTCAGGCGAGTCTGGGTCACGCTACGTCTTGGCGGCTTCGGGCGACGGGACAGGCAGGTGCAGTGGGCCTGAGCAGACAGGCTGGCCGGGCCCGCCACGCCGCGTCCCCACGCCCCCAGCCACGCGGAGCCGCGTCTCGTCCCGCCTGCGCACCCCCCCACCCCCCCGCCCCACACCCAGAGCAAGAGGTCGAGGAACCGGAGTCGCGAGCGGGCCCTGGGGGGCTGCCACAGCCACCTCCGCGGACCACTAGGCGCTGGGCCTGGCCGCGGGGAGTCTCAGCTCCCAGAGCGGGGAGGGGCGGGGCTTGTAAGCCCCGCCCCTAGTGTAAGCCACGCCTCCAAACCCACAGGATTCCTCCCCTGGGGGCTGCGAAGGGTCCCCGCCAGGGGCTCCTAGTGGGGCGGGGAGATGAGAAGGGTACGGGTGTGGTAAATACCTGGAGTGTTCTATAGCTAAGGATGCGAGCAATAAAAAGTTAACAGTTCAAGCCAATCAGCTGTGAGGTCTCTGCAAAGCCCCGTTGCCCCTGCAACCGCCCACTCCCACCCGTGGAGCCCCTGACTAGGCGAGCCACGCTGACCCAGGGAAAGAAAAATATGCCTTCTAGGTGGGTTTTGCTTTGCTTCCCGCCGGCGCGCGGCTACCTAGGGCTCCAGGCATTTCTTCCAAAACCAGAGCATTTCTTTGTTGTGGTGGATGTTAATAACATTTTTCTCAAGGTAACAGTCGAGAAAATTCACATACCTTACACTGCACCCCATCGGAAGTGTAAGGTTCCGGGGACGCTTGGCTGGCTGAGTCAGTGGAGCGCGCGACTCGATCACGGGGTTGCGGATTCAAGCCCTACGCTGGGCGCAGAGATTGCTTGAAAATAAAATCTTAAAAACAACAACAAAAAAGTGCAAGGTTCCCTGCGTTCACAATATTCGCCAAGTTGCGCATTCCCCGCCCCCTCCCCCCATTCTCCCTTCCCAGCCCATGGCAACTACTGATTTTACTTTCTGTTTCAATGGATTTGCCTGTTGGCAAAACCAGGGCATTTCTATGAAACTGTAAGGCCCCCCATCGTGGGGAAGGAGGGAAAAGTGGGGTGAAGTCAGGGCCCCACCGGACAGGTGGCTTGGGAGCGGGGAGCAAGGCAGCCTGAGGCCCCTGTGCAGGAAGGCTGTGTCTGCCCCGGTGTGTGGCGGGAGAGGGAATGCTGGGAGGACAAAGGGCCCTTCGGGGAGAAAGCAGGGGAGTTCTGGATGGGGGAGGAAGTGAAGGAGGGGGGGTGGCCCTAGGGCAGCCAGCCTTCAAGTGGCCTGGGCAGGCTGGGTCTGTCCATCTGTGTGGTTCTGCCTCCCACCACCAAGGGAGCCAACCCTTGTCTGTCTCACATCCAAGTAGTTGGGAAAGTCAGTGTTTCCTGCCAGCCCTCTGATGTAGGTCCTCTTGTCCCCAGGTGCCTACAATGCCCTGCAGGTGTATCTTGACTTTGGAGAAAGCAGCTAGAAAGATAAACCGGGGAGAAGCCTGGAGGGCCAGCAGGGGAGGAGGTGGAAGGAGGGAGGGTGGCGGAGGGCAGGTGGCCTCAGGGTGGGGCCCCATCTATAAAATGCCCAGCCTGCTGGCCTGGCAGGCAGAAAAGCTTGGATTCACCCCAGCAGGCACCAGCCCCTGGGATCCCTCGGACTTTGGTGAGTCCTTCCCCCAGTCTTGGCTGGGACCAGCCCGACCAGCCGCCAGGCCCCCCAGCCCGACGTGTCCCTGGGCCGCCTGCCTCCCTTGCAGAGGGCCCTGGGGCCTGGCTTGAGATGGGAGTGTTCCCAGGGTCTGCTGCCGTCCGTTTGGGGTCCTCATCACCCCCACCTCTCCCGTTATTCTTGCAGACACCTGGGGAGCAGGACCAGCCGGTGCACAATGAACTTGTGGCTCCTGCTGTGCCTGGTGGTGGCGGCCAGCTTTGTGGGCATCTGGTGTCCTGTCCACGCTCAAGGTAACGTCGTGGGCCGTGCCCACCCAGCCTCCTGGAGCCCTCCTCTCCCCATCCATCCTCCCTGCCCTCCCTCCCCCATTTGCTCCTCCCCTCCTCCAGAAGCTCCCCAACCCCCACCCGTTATGTCTCCACCACTGGATTCTGATGCACAACTCCCGCCCCAGTCATGTAGAAACTCCTGGCATGTGTTTGCGGCTCCCTGCGGGTGCAGGCCCCCCAGTCCCTCCTTCCAGAGCCCCTGTGATGCCTCCTCCACCGTCCGTGACCCAAGGCCTCCCTGCCAGGACTCCAGTCAGCCCAGACACTGTGGGGAGCAGAGTATGGCTCCCAGTGGTGGCATGGCCAGTTACTGCCGGGGACACGCTGCAGTGACCTGACCCTGCAGAGCCCTGGAGACCAACGGGAGTGGGTCCCCCGTCCCAGCTCCACCCGCCTTGGGCTACCTGTGTTGCTACTCAGTCTTTATGAGCCTCGGTTTCCTCATCTGCAAAGTGGGGCCTCTGGATTCCTGCTGCACAGATAGGACATGAGACTCCAATGGGCTGGTAACTTGCAAAACTCTTGGCCCGGTGCCCAGCAACAACAATGACAACCATACTGTTATTCACGGGGAGTCCCTTCCCACTTCTCCCTGCATCGGGCACCTGAGGATTTGGTGACCAAAGGCCAGTTCTGGGCATACAGTGTCCCCCAGGAGTCCCGCCACTGTTTCCTGCATCCCCATGGGCCCCGGGGGAAGCGCCTGAGCCCCAGCAGCTGGCTGAGCAGGGTCCCCGGCTTGGTCCAAACCCCATAGCACCATCCCTACCCCCCACCCTGCCTGCCCCGCCTGCCCTCACTTGGTCTGAGAGGCCCTAGTCCTCTGCTTCCAGCAGACCTTAGCCTTTGCCCAAGATGGGGCTGGGCTTCATTCCCATTGTCCTGCTATCAGAGGCCCATTCCAGAAGCCAGGCCCAGCCCGGGGCCCTTTGATCCTAGGGGCAGAGTGGCCCCCTGCCTGCCTGGTACCGAAACCCAGGGTCCATCTGACACCACTGCCCCTCGCCCTCTGGGGCCAAGGTTTGGAGATGCAGGGTAGGCTCAAGCCGCCCTCCTCCCCCATCCTTCCCACTGCACTTTGCCAGACCTTGGGTGTGGCTCCTGGAGGTGGGGGGGTCAGCAGACAGATGGGTCCCGGAGGGCCTTGAAGGCCGCTGCACTGTCTCTCACATCACCTCCACCCGCGCACCCTCCCAGGCCCTGCTGGCACCCTCCTCCAAGACACCACCCCCAGGTCCCTGCCCTTCCCCCTCCGGGCACAGATCGACCTCTGGGTGTCCCCACCAGGCTGGGGGATCCCCGTGACAGCCCTGGGTCCAATTCCCCTCTGTGTTTGTCTACACGTCTGGCACCTTAGTAGGAACCCAAAATGCTTTTGTCAGGCAACGAGTAGACAAACAGAGACCTCCTGGTTTCTGGTCTGGTGACCGAGTGGTCACTCTGACGGGGACAGAAAGGAGGAGGCCCTGGAGATAGCCCTAGGTGGGGAACGGCCAGCCCGGAGCAGGAGCGGGGACATCAGGAGCAGCCGGCCAGCCCATTCATTTTCGAAGGGCCTGGGCTGGGAGCCGCGTCCCCTGGCCCCTCCTCGGGCCGTCTGCCCTCCTCGGCCCCAGAGCCCTCGTGGAAGTCCTCATTCACTCTGATCCCTCATTCGTTTCGTGGTCCTGGGCCCCTCCCAGCCCGGGACCGTGGACCCCCTCCAACTCGTGCCATTGGTCCCCTTATCAGGGGACCAAAGGTGAGCCGGGTGCCTTCCTTATCATCTGGGCTGTCTCTTGGCCTCCGCGGGCCTCGGGAGGGTTGCGGCAGGTGTGTGTGCGGGCGCGTGTGCGTCGCTGTCCACGCGCATGCGCACAGAGATGTGAGCCCTCGGGTCGCGGCCGCAGGTGTCTCGGAGGACTGTTGCCTAGCCTACCACCGGCTCGAGAGCCTGGACTTTCTGAAGCGCGCCCTGGGGTACCAGCGCCAGGAGGTGAGCGGCAGCTGCAACCTGCCGGCTGTGATGTGAGTGGGGCTGTGGGGCCTGGGAGGCGGGGCGGGGGGCGGGGCCCAGACGCGACTTTGCCCCCGGCTCACACCCCAACCTGGGCACCCTCTCCCCCGCCAGATTCTTCTTGCGGAAACACAGGATGGTGTGCGGCAACCCCCGGGACAAGAGGGTGAAGTACTGGACACAATTCCTGGATGCGCGGAAGGCAAAGCATCACAGAAGCCGCCTGAGAACCCCGTCCGGGGTTAGCTGGCCCCCCAGAAGCAACAAGACGAAAACTGCCCTCCAGACGACAGCTCATCCAGGTGAGGACTCTGATCATGTGACCATCCCTCCCCCCCCCCCCCCCCCCCCCCCGTCACCATTGCTGAGGGATCGAGGGCTCTCTAGAGCAGCACAGGCTGGGGGAGGGGACTCAACTCCGGGACCGAGGGGGCTGACTCTGTGGTCAGTCCTGCCGGTTGACACTCGGGTGGCTGTTCATTACCCTAACCCGGCTGCGGGGGTTTCGGGAGGCAAGTGCTGACACGAAGTGTCAGGTGGACTCCAGTCCCCATCACCTGCTGACCTCTCCAGTCCCTCCCCCTCCCCCCCACCCTGCAGATCCGTGAGCCCGAACACCTCCAGGATTAGCCAGCGCGAAGGTGGGCCGGACCTCTCCCCGCCACAACTGTCCCCTGAGGCTCCAGGTGCCCCAGCCTGTCATTCAGGTCAGACCTCAGTGCCCGGGGCCTGAGCCTGCTCTTGGCTCTGTCCTATCGCTCCTGCCACATCCTGCTCCTCAGGCAGCTGGAAGGAAAGACCTGACCTTGCTTCAGGCCCCTTGCCTGCTCCAGGAACCAGAGTCAGCCGTAAGCAGAGGGTCTTGTAGGGATCATCTGGATTTGTCACCCACCGCAGCCTCTTGCCGCCCACCCTGGGCCACGCCTGCCTGTGTCCCTTTGGGTCCTTGCAAAGCTCCCGACCGTCCCGGGACGCTCCTCCCAGACTATGCTTTTCTATGATTTTTCAATAAACGTTATTTAAAACATCCCTGGGGTGGGATGTCATTCCTGTCTCTGTCACATTTCCTTATGGGGTGTGAGTTGCTATCCAAGCCTGTGTTGAATCCCACGTGAATGCCACCCCAGGATCTGTGCTGAGCCCTCAAGCTGACGGCTCCGGGGGCGGGGGGGCATGCTGGCTGCAGGCGAGGGTGTGAGTCCAGCTGGTGACCTTGAGCAAACCCCGCACTCTCTTGGCATCTCTTTCCTCGCCTGTAAAATGGGGGTCGCTGCGTTTGTTCCGCCCACACCCTTGGGCTGTAGCGAGCCTGGCTAATGCACGGAGGAGCCCTCTGCAAGCTCCGACAGGGGTCCAGAAACACTCTCGATAAGTCAAGTGGCCCGGAACCCAGCCAAGAATAGAGCCCCGGAGCCAGGCACTAGACTCGAGCCATCCAGCTGTCCCATCCTTGGGCAGCCTCAGTTTCCACCACGAGAGAGAACATTACAGATGAAAACCCAGCGCTTCATCTCTAGAGGACAAGAGGCGGTTTGGGGCCAGGGGTCACACTGAGGCCCCGCTAGGCTATGCAGGCGACTCAGGCCAGTTCTACAAACCCTCTAAGCCTCGGTTCCTCCCGCTGTAAAATGGGTGATATCACTGCCTGCCTCGTACAAGCTAGTGGGGACCGAATGCACTACCACCGGGTGCCTGGCTGGCGCAGGCAGAGCGTGGGACTCCTGACCTCCGGGGTTGGGAGTTCCAGCCCCGCGCCGGGTGCAGAGACGACAAGAAACAACCGACGCACTACCGTCTGCACACACACATCACACACACACACACACACCGACCGCGTATCGACGGCCCCCTGGCATCCAGCGAGGCCATCAGATTAGGTATAGGTGCGGCTCACCCTGGGACCAGGCAGGATGCGAGTGGGGCAGGGTGACCTGCTACCTGCAACCTGGAGTGACCTTGGCCAAGCGGCCTGCCATCTGTAAGCCTGTTTTCCAATCTGTAAAACGGGGCCGAACACAACAGCTTCTATCCCACGGAGTTGCAAGGACAGCCAAGCGGGTCAGTAACGGTCCTTAGAACGGTGCCGGGTACGCGGTACGTGGTCAGGGAGCGAGCTGCTGGAATCGGCCCCGGTGAAGCCACCCGGGCCCTCGGTGGTTGCCACCGGCAGCCTGGCTTTGTGCCACTCGCAGGTCTGAGGTTCGCAGAACCCGCTTGCAGCCTGGGTGCCGTGTCCCCCACCCCCAGCTGGAAGGCGGCCTTCGCCTGCGTCTCGGCTGCACGCTTTCCCCTCAGAGCCCCGGGTTGAAGCCCATCCTTCCAAAGCTCTGGGGCCTCCCACTCCCTGACCTGTGAGCCCAGCCCGGCCCCGCGGAGGGCAGCGTCTCGTTACTTCGAGAACACGCCAAAGAGGCCGGCTTAACCCAAAATAACTTTACTGTGGTCTCTGCTTTTGATATAAAAGCATCCTGGAACCCCAGCCCACCCCACCGGGGGCCCGAGCGTGGCGGTGTCACCAACTCTGGCTGGGGCCCCACAGGCTCTTCGGCTCGGAGGGTCGAGCCCCAGGTACACCCCCCAGCTGTCCGTTTCCATGTCCCATCGACCCCCGGGGGGGTGAGCCGCGGTGCAGTGCAGAAGTGGAAGCCTGAGGCTGACCGGACTCGGCGCATCACAGGCCCTTCCGTGACCCTGGTTGTTGCAGAAGGAGGGTGCGTGCGCCAGCTTCCAGCCGTCTCTAGGGGAGACTGAGTGTTGGGGTCCCCCTGGGCAGAGGCTGGGTTCGCCTGAGGTCACAGCACAGCATTTTACTCTTCCTGAGTTCTGGGGCTCCTCCTGGTCAGTGACCCCGTTGCTGGTGGGGTCGGTCCGTCCCAAGCTCTGGAGAGGAGGACGAACGGGGGGCGCCGGGGCGCGCTGAGTCCAGGGCTTCACCAGGGACCCCGGGGGCTCCCTGCGGTGTGCGGTGAGCTCGGTGACCTCAGTTTCCTCCAAATCCCGCCGAACGAGGCAAGGGCTGGGCAGGGCCCATGCAGTGAGTCCGGAGCAGGGGGGCTGCGGGAGGGGCCTGGGGTCTGCCAGGAGGTGGGGGGAGGGGGTGTCCTTCCAACTACAGCAGCTGTAGCTGCACCTTCAGCCGCAAGGCCCGGCCCCCTGGTCCCGGCTGCCCCTCCGGCCAGGTGCCCCAGGGCCCTGCCACGCTCACCACCTCCAGCCGGTAGGTTCCAGGCCCGGGCCTCCGACGCCCCAGCTGCAGGGAGCTGAGGCCACGGAGGTGATGCATGCGGAAGAAACCTTGCTCATTGCCACGGGCGATGACATAACGGACCCGTCCCGCCAGGCTCTCCAGCGCTGGCTGCAGCTCCAGGATGTGCTCGGCCTGGCTCAGGCGTGAGAGGTTCAGGCCCAAGGTCAGTGGGGCCTCTGAGTCAAGGCTGGCCAGGCTCACCTGTGGAGAAAGACCAGGCAGAGGACGGTGAGGGGCGGGGAGCGTCGGAACGCAGTGGGTAGGGGACCACGGGGTCACGGCTGAGAGATTTCAGCCAGTCTCTAAACTGGAGGACAACCTGGGGCACTCTCCGCCTTTGACCTCCATCTAGCCCTCCGTCACAAGGCCCACCATCAGCTTGGGCCACAGACAGAGGCGTGACGGCGGAGGCGGCTTCCCCAGGGGAAAGCAAAGACAGGCAGATAGGCGGCCACTTGTCCACACGACACTGAAGCCACCACAGTGAGAAACACAAGACCTGGCTGCACCAGAGAGGAGCTGCTTTCCGGTGCCGGGGTGGGGGTGGGGGTTGCTGCACTTCCTGCATCTGGGCTCTTTGAGAGCACCCTGTGTGCTATGACAAACCCCTCTTTATGTGAACTGCTGTGAGCGTGCTCCTGGTCCTGGCAGCCGGACAGGGCCCTGAATAAGCCAGGGGCCTCAATGGCAGGCTAGCCCGGGCTTGGTGACGTAGCCAGTCCCACAGGAGGTTATCTGTGTTTTCTTCTCCTTGGTGTTGGTTTCGCTTAATTTACATATTGAGGGGTGGTTCCCTTGTTGTGTTAAAGTGAAAGCTATTCCTGTTTCCCTGCCCCTGGGTTCTGGACACTTCCGCCTTTCCCCAGCGTGTTGCGCAGACACGTGCCCTTGCTGACACCTGCTGGCAGTCTGTGAGTATTGCAGGCAAAGCCATGGGGCCGCCCGGACCTCCTCTGCCCAGATCCGCTGGCGCCCATCCCAGGAGCCCTGACAACCACTCCCCTCACTCTTACAGACACAGGGCCCTACCCCTGCGAAGCTTACAGAAAATATTTGTAACAGTGGGATGACATATAGAGCCACTGTTTTTCCAGGAAAGGGGGGGAAGAAACAAGAGGGGAAAAGAAGGCAAAGCAACGCACTCATATTTAGTTAATCTAATAGCGAGCGCCCCTCCGACCCAACTTTCCTATCCCTTCATTCTCCTGACCTGGTGGCCGCCGTAGGCGCTGCGCCGTGGCCGGTCACGAGGCGGGAGGCCGTTGATCTTGCACTCGTAGCAGGCTTCAGATGAAATCAGTTCTTCTTCTCCTGGCGTCTCCCGGGGCCCGGCACTGAAGCCCAGGCCAGAGACGCAGTGCCTGGGCCAGGACAAGGTGGCGGTAGGCCTTCAGGGGCAGGCTGGCAGTATCTCCCCAGCCAGCCCTTCCAGCCCCCACCCTGAGCCTCACTGCCCACGGGGGCAGGTGCTGGTGTATAAATGTGTGGCTGTGCCTTTGCACGTGCCCACGCAAGGGATGTGCGCTTGTGTGCATGCATCCCTTGGCTGACCTGGGCCTAGGTGCGAACCTGCTCACACCCCAGGATGCTGATGTGTATGTGCACACGTGTGCACACTGGGATACGCGAATGCGGAGGGGTCCGCAGGCGTGCTGGCATCCGTGTGAGCCGTGTGCTCAAGTGTATTACAGAGAAGTGTGCATCTACCGGGTGGGTTCATCTGCCACGAAGGTAATTATGCCAGAATCGGGTGTGAGATTGTGTGCACACCCATACGTGTTTTCAGGGCTCCGTGCACGTGTGTAAATGTATGTGAACACGGACCCACCTGTGTGTGTGTGTGCGTGCGTGCGTGTGCGTGTGCTCTCGCAGGGTTTGGGAATCTGTGCCCGCCCTACGCAAGCCCCTCACCCTTGCCCAGCCCGGAAGTAGCCTTGGGGACAGCCGCACAGGAAGCCACCGGCGGTGTTGGCGCAGCCGTAGCTACAGGGGCCACCCTGCGCGGCACACTCGTCTACATCCTGGCAGTTCCCCGTGGCCTGGTCAAAGTCAAAGCCAGAGGGGCAGACGCAGCGGAAGCCACCCAGCGTGTTGTGGCAGGGGGCACTGCCGCAGGCCGCAGGCGACAGCACGCACTCGTTTTTGTCTGTGAGTGGGGAGGGGAGAGAGGAAACGCGGGGGGCAGGGGGTGGCCTCTGCACCCCCAGGCCCCCCGCCCACAGCCCTCCTGATCTCCACCCACTAAGTCCGGCTCCTCCTCCAGAGCCCAGGGTCAAAGTCAACCTCCATCAGGCTCCCCATCAGCCCCGGGACTAGGTCTGCCCCAGCCCTGTAATTCTCCTTCCAAGCATTTCTTGGAACTTCCAAGAAATCCTAAATGGTGGCATGATCTCGAACGAGGTTTCTTCCCTGGCACTACTGACATCTGGGACCGAGCCATTCTCTGTGGTGGGGGCTGTCCTGTGTACCACACGACATTAAGCAGCATCCCTGGCCCCCACCCACTAGACGCCAGGAGCTCCCACCTCCCAGGTGTGACGAGCAAAATGTATCCCAGACGCTTCAAAACATCTCCGAGGGGGCAAAATGATTCCCAGTTGAGAACCATGAGCCTAACTCATCCCTGTCCCCACCACTAACTAGACAAGAGTCTGCTACTTGGCCCACTTCTGTATCCACAGGGCCTGACGCAAGACAGACCCCGGACAGCCCACTGCAGGAATGAGCAAATGAGAAAGCAGAGGGGGAAGCAGGCTGAAAAGGAGAACCGGCAGCAGAGGCGAAGGTGTGTGTGTGTGTGTGTGTGTGTGTGTGTGTGTGTGTGGTCCCCAGGGGCCAAATGCCACACAGCAGGGGAAAGATGGAAACTTAGCTGAGGACCCACCATCAGGGGAGGAGGAGGAACCAGAGAGAAGGCAACGTCAATCAGAGAGGCTGAGGGAGGAGAGCGTCTGGGAGGGGCAGGCAGCAGTGCCCAGAGCAGCGGAGGTGGAGGCGCCTGGAGAGAGTGGGCCCAAGGGTAGAGGGCGAAAGCCAGACTGTCCGGAAGGCACAAACGGAGGCGGTAAGGACGAGGCTGTCGTTAGGAGGGCTTGGAGCACAAAGAGAAGTATGCGATGGAGGAGGCTGGGGCACAGGCTAGTCCCCCAAACTGAGGGCCTCGGGAGCAGCTAAGGCAAAGATACAGCGCGCGCTCCCATCTGCTACTGCCACACCCACGGCAGGCATCACCAATCGATCGCAGAACTCTTTCCTAGTGTTCACAGGTGCTGACTCAGAATCCTTCTCAGCTGGGCCCTCCAGGCCACCACTCCCAAGGAAATGGGCTTGAACCTGGCCGTGCTTTATCTGCAGCCCCCCGACTCCCCAGTCTCCCCAGCAGTGGGGACCTCATTACCTCCCGGGCCGGCCCAGAAGCACTTTAGGTCATTGTGCTTTATCCCAACATCCCGGGTGGGGGCGGTTCCTAGTTGCCTGCTCCCAACAGATCCTGATGGGGGGGCCCTTGACACTCACCCACACACTGGCTCCACTGGGAGTGCGGGGTGAAGCCCTGGGGGCAGCCACAGCGGTAGCCCCCCAGCTCGTTCTGACAGCCGTGCCGACAGCGATGGGGCCCGTCACACTCATCCACGTCTGCGAGACAGAGACCGGGTGGCAGGGCTCGCCCGGAGGCCCTGGGGACCACAGCCCAGGCCCAGAGCCCTCCCAAAGCCCAGCTCTACCTTCGCAGCCATGACCTGAGCTGTCCAGGGTGAAGCCTCGGTGGCACTCACAGCTGAAGCTGCCCGGGGTGTTGAGGCAGTGCCCCCGGGGGCCACACGGGCCAGGCTGGGCCAAGCACTCGTCGTTGTCTGCAGAGGACAGGGAACGGACAGGACAGCCTAGCGGTTAGGGGATTCACGGCCAGCACCACGATGCTGGGCCTACCCAGCCCCCGGACAAGTCACTGGCCCTCTCCGTGCCTCAGTCTCCCCTTCTGTGAAATGAGATCTGTAGCGGCTCCCACATCACAGAACTGCCTTGAACGTTTGAGGTGAAGCACGTATACGACTTCCTTTGAATCTTGTCTGTGGCACCTCAAAGCTGCGTGGCCCGGGGTGGCTGACTTACCCCCTGTGGGCCTGTCTCCCCAGCTGTAGCACAGAGATGGTAACACCTCCCTCACCGCGGTTTTGGGAGATTAATCCAGTCACACACAGGGCTTGGGACAGTGCTCAGCACGGGACTCAAAGATGAACAAAACCCCTTTTCCCGGGGGTAACAGCGCACTCTGTCCTCGCGGACACCGGACCATCATGACATGTCAGCCTGGATTATGGACTGAAAGTGGCTGTCCCCCCTCCAGTCCAGATTGGTATGTTGAAGCCCTAACCCCACAGAGTGATGGTGTCTGCAGGTGGAGCCTCCGGCAGGGGCTTCAGTTTAGATGAGGCCGTGAGGGTGGGGTCCTGAGGACGGGGTTAGCGCCCTTGTAAGAAGAGACACCAGAGAGCTTGCTCTCCCTGCCATGGGAGCACACCGCGAGGAGGCAGCCATCTGCCAGCCGGAGGACAGCCCTTACCAGAAACCGACCAGGCCGGCACCCTGGCCTTGGACTTCCAATCTCCAGAACCGCGTGCAACAAGTGTCTGTCGTTCAAGCTGCCCAGTCTGTGGTTTTGTGCCATCAGTGCGAGCAGAGACGGGCTGGTTACCAGACAGTGTGGCTACCGTGCTAATGGCCCATGCTGGGAGTTTAGGGAGTGAACAGTGCATCTCCAGGGTGGGGCAGGGGGAACCCTCGTTTTGGCTCCCTAGGGTATGAAGATTGACACCAGACGCCTCCCTTTGGGGACCTGGGATCTCTCTTGGGTATGAGAGACGCTGGGGACCTGGGCTCCTCAGCCACAGTGGCTCCTGTATCTGCTGCTGGTGTCATCCGTCATGCCTGAGCCGTCCTTTGAGGGGCCACAGAGACTAGCCCTGGATTCCTGCCAGGATTTCACCAGAGAGAGGCCTCTGGCACGACTATGGTCTCTTTCCCTTGCATCCACAAAGCAGGCCAAGGGTCAGGGGGCATACTGTGGTCATATAAGTTTGATCTTCTAGTTTAATCATAAGCAAACAGAGGCCCTGAGACCCAAATCTGGCCCACTGCCTGTTTATCATAAACAAATTTTATTGGCACACAGCTATGCCCATTCATTTATGACATGTTGTCTATGACTGCTTTTGGCCTACAATGGCAGGACTATTTTTTTTAATGTTTATTTATTTATTTTTGAGAGAGAGAGAGAGAGAGAGAGAGTGAGTGCAAGTTGGGGAGGGGCAGAGGGAGAGAGGGAGAGAGAGAGAGGGGGAGAGAGAGAAAGAGAGAGAGGGAATCTGAAGCAGGCTCCAGGCTCTGAGCTGTCAGCACAGAGCCTGACACAGGGTTCGAACTTACGAATCATGAGATCATGATCTGTGCCAAAGTCGGTTGCTTAACTGACTGAGCCACCCAGGCACCCCAACCGTAGAGCCTTTTACAGAAAAAATTTGCAGACCCTTGATCTAGTTAGCCTAAGACCACCCACCAGGGGTATAGGCTATACAGATGTGAATCGTGAATGATCTGGAGCCCTCGATCCCTGGTAACTACGCAGTGGGGAGCCTGGCTGAGATTTTCAACTCTGTTCCAGAGAGAGAAGTCCCACGGGAGCTTGCTGGGTGTCTGCACTGGCTCACGGGCCCGCATGTGTATGTGCAAACAGCTACAAACTCATACAAATGCCACATTAAGTGTGCTCATCTTAGGAAGCAGGGAAGATAACTTGAATGTGCAGAAAAAGAGAAATGCATCTTGTTTCAAGGCTTGGAAGGCTCTTCCCCAGATGGGCACGTGACTCCCTCCTTCACCTCTGTCAGCTCTTTGTACAAAAGTCCCTTTGGATGTGGCTTCTCCTGATCCCTAGTGGAAAACTTGCAGCCTTCCTGATCTCCTTACTCTGCTTCACTTTATCTTTCTCTCATGCCATGCATCACTTTCCAACAGGCTATGGTGTTAGCTTACTGTTTGTTTGTTTTTAAATTTTTTTTAATGTTCATTTGTTTTTTAGAGACAGAGAGAAACAGAGCAGGAGCAGGGGAGGGGCAGAGAGAGAGGGAGACACAGAATCCGAAGCAAGCTCCAGGCTCCGAGCTGTCAGCACAGAGCCCGACGCGGGGCTCAAACCCACGGACTCTGAGCCGAAGTCGGACATTTAACTGACTGAGCCACCGAGGCGCCCCTTTGCTGTTTGTGTCTATTTGGAGTCCCTATTAGCAGGGACAGTCCATGGCGGCAGCAAGCTTGCCTCCTGTGTTCATTGCTGCACCTTCAGGGTTTAGAACAGGGCGAGGCAAACGGCTCCTGTAGAGGGACAGCTAGGAGGTATGTGTGACTTTGTGGCAACGACTTGGCTCTGACTCTGTTATTTTAGCGCAACAGCGACTATAGACCCTATGCAAATAAATGGGCGTGGCTGTGTGCCAACCAAACTTTGTCAACAGAAGCAAGTCGGGGGCTGGGCAGGCCTGACCTGAGGGTTGGAGTCCAAAGACCTCCGGGCCAGAGCACAGCCTGGTCCACCGTAGGTCTCAGTAGGTGTGGGCTGAGTGGACTAGTGGGAGCCTGAATGGGGCCACCCATGGCTGGGCTTGGCCCCCAGGGGAGGTCTGGTTCTCCCAGGCCACGAGACACTAAAAAGCGATGGGAGTGACAGTTGCCCCTGCAACTCTGGCTTCGGAACCAACTTCCGCTCTGGACCCCGTGAGACCGTAGGAGAGAGACCCATCAGGGACCGGTCAGGGGCAAAGGTGAGCGTCCTGGGCTGAGGTCAGAGGGACTCCTCCTCCCAGGTCCCTAGGGCAAGGAAGGAGACCGAAGTCCTAGGCATTGGCAGGATGTGGGCACCAACAGAGCAGGGGCTTTCTTCCGACCCCCTCTGTGTCCCCGCCGTCTGGCACACACGGGGGGGCTTGCCCGTGTGTTCACTTTGGAGAACAAGTGAGCGAAGGCCAGCGTCACGTGCCAGGGGCTGGGAGGGGTGGGAGGACTCACCGAGGCAGGCCTGGTGGTGCTGGGTGAAGCCGGGGGGACAGTGGCAGGTGAAGGAGCCGACGGTGTTGATACAGAAGAACTGGCAGTTGTGGTTCCTGGAGGAGCACTCGTCCAGGTCTGCAGCACAGATGTCCCCGCGGGCTCAGGGCAGGGCCCCCCGGGGCCGGGGGCTTCCCAGGGGAAAGACCCGGGGGTGAGCGGCCGGGGATGTGCCTGGGGCATCCCCGGGGGGTTGGGGACGAAGCCCCACAGGGCCTGGGGGTGGGGACATCACCTCTGCAGGTCCTGCCGTTCTTCTCCAGCAGGTAGCCTCGGGGGCAGGTGCACAGGAAGCTGCCCTCGGTGTTTTTGCAGAGGAAGGTACACGGCGTGGGCGCCTGGCCACACTCGTCTACATCTAGAGGGTTGGCAGCATGTGGCGGGGGGCGGGGGGGGGGCGTTGGTGTCAGACAGATGTCCCCCCCGGGGGGTCAGGGGCTGGGGTCTCCACTCAGGTCCTGCTGAGGCCTCCTTCCCAGGCCCGAACCAATCAGAATCTATGGGCTTATACAAGGAATGGACGCTTTTTCTGTAAAAAGCCAGAGACTAAACATGTTTGCCCTTGCAGGCCACATGGTTCCGGTTCCAACTACTCAGCTCTGCCTCTGTGGCAGGAAAGCAGCCACAGAGGGAGAGGAAACCAAATAGCTATGGCTGCCAATAAAACTTTATTAACAAAAACAAGCAGAGGGCCGGACTAGGCCCTTGAGCTGGAGGGAGTTTGCTGACCCCTGACTTCAATGAACACCTGCTACACAACGAAACTGAAAATCTTAAGATGCACAAAGTAACAGGAGGAAAGTTGCCCAAATGAGGTCGGGGCTGGGGGCGGGACTGGGGATGTTCTGCTTCCCGGGTTCGGCCGGAAGCGCAGGCCAGGTGCTGTGCAGAGGGAGCGGGGCCGGGCCAGGCCAGGAGATGGGGGCAGGAGGCTCACCCAGGCAGGCTGTGGCAGCAGCATCCGGCGCGTACCCAGCCTGGCAGCGACAGCGGAAAGAGCCGAGGCTGTTGATGCACTCGCCGTGAGGGCAGAGGTCAGCGAGCATGCGGCACTCGTCCACATCTGGGGACAAGCAGGGCTCAGCTGCGCTGGCTGCCTCGGGTCCCTGGGGCACACCTCCACCCTTCTGGCCAGCAGCCTTCTCCCCCAGGCGAGGCCAGCCTCTACCTGCCCCGCCTGACCCCAGGGACCCCTCCCCGAGGCTGTGAGTCCCGCCCCGGACTCACTAATGCAGCTCCTTTCACTACACCCCGAGAGCACCTGGCAGGGGGAACACGCCCTCCCGCAGCCTCACTGCAACACCTCAGGGCACACGCACACAAATGCAGAAGCACAGGCAGAGGTACACACACACTGCACGCCAGTCACAGGCCGACACTACTGCAGAATCACAGGGACACACGTTCCGCGGCTCCTCTGTCTCCCCCGCCCCCCCCCAGACACACCCTCGTCAGACCTGGGGGTCACCGCTGCTCGCTTGGGGTGACCTGTCCCACCCTCGCTGACACGCTGGATGAGACACACTCGTGCACGCAGTCACTCACACTCACTCGCACACCTACCCGCCCTCGTGGAACTCGCTGGAATCCAAAGCACACGGACCCACCTTCCGGCACATGCTCCTCATGCGGCCGGCATGCACAACACACACACCAGTGAATGCACACCGGTCTGCACCCTTTTTCACACACTCCCTGATGAGCCCGCAGAGAACAAAGAACACACACACATCGGCTCACACACCTGTTCACCCGCTCGCCCGAGTTCATGCACGCGCACAGCAACGAACGGGGTCCGGTTCGCACTGGCTCGCACACCCCAGCCCCCTCTGGGACACAGACACGACCGAGAACAAATGCCCCACCCACCTTGGCCTTCGGCGGTGTAGCCTGAGCCGTGGGGGCACAGGGTCCCGTGGGCAGAGGTGCCAGGCAGGGGACAGAGCTCACAGCGGGGTCCCCAGCCCCGGCCGCCCCCACAGCAGCACTGGGCCCTAGTGACGGCTTCACCGCTGCTCGAGCGAGCCTGGCACGTGGCCTGCAGCACCTCGGAGAAGCAGGGCCCCCGCCGGACGTCTGCAGAGAACGGGGCAGGCGGGTGGGTGGCAGGCACCTGCCGTCCAGGGCCCCCTTCCCCCCGGGGTCCGGCGGCACCGAGAGTCTAGCAAGGGCTCCCAGGTGCCTCCGACACAGCTGTGCGTGGGCGCAGGGCGCAATCTTCCAGACCGCTGTCACCTAGCACTGTCAGACGCCCTCCGGGGGCCGAGGCCGAGGCAGAAGCTGCAGACCCGTAGGGTCAAGAGACGCCTGTGGCCGCGGACAGCACGGACGGTCAAGGGCAGCACGGGGGCCAGGGAACACTAGGGAGGAGGTGTGAGTGGCAGTGGGCCGGACAGACAGACAGCGGGGACAGAGCAGATGGAGGACATCCAGGGAAGTGGACAGGACAGGCTGGAGCCTGGACTGGGTGAGGAAGAGGAGGCTGGTGGGGACTCGAGGGGGCTGGCCTGCGGCTCCAGGCCGAGACAGGGGCATGGCTGAGATGGGGCGGGGGCGGGGGTTGGCCTGGGAGAGCTGTACCCGTCGTGCGTGGCCACACTCACCGTGGCACTCAGTGCCAGCGGGGCTGGGCTGGAAGCCCTTGTCGCAGTCACACTGGAAGCTGCCCGCGGTGTTGACGCAGCGGCCGTTGGCACACAGGCGGGGCTGCGCGTGGCATTCGTCCTCATCTGGGGCGGGAGGGATGAGGCCGGTGGGGAGGCCGGAGCCCCGCAAGCCAGCCTCCCCTCACCCTGCACGCTCCCTTCCCACCACATTCTCCTGCTTTGACTCGTCTCCCCTGGGGGGGCCCTGCACCCCCAAGCACACCCATACCTGTGCAGCCCTCCCCGGAGCCAGGCTGAGGCCGCAGGCCTGGGGGGCAGACGCAGGCGAAGGTGCCGATGAGGTTCTTGCACAGCATGCCCCGCTCGTGACAGTCCTGCTGACCGTCCGCACACTCGTCCACATCTGCGGATGACCAGGGAGAGAGGGGGCCAAGGTCAGGCGCCCCGTGGCCTGGCCGCAGGCCGTGGGGGCCCAGGTCCCATTTCCCTCTGTGCCCTTGGGTACCAAAAGTACGAAGCTGAGGGGTCGGGACTGTCCCAACACCTGTGTCCCCCTGCCCACGTCAGGGTCAGTGAATCCGTCCGGCCTTAAACATGGTCCCTGGAATGCTAACCCTGAGACAGCCCTGGAGGGACCAAGTCCCAGCCCAGAGTTTCTCAGCTTCGACACTAAAGACATTTGGGACCAGAGACTTCCTCGTGGTGGCAGGTCTTTCTGTGTGCTGTAGCATATTCAGCAGTATCCTTGGCTACTCGATGTCTGCAGCAGCCCCCACACCCAGCTGTCACAATGGAAACTGTCTCCAGGGGTGCCCGGGGGGCTCAGCTGGTTCAGCATCTGACTCTTGATTTCGGCTCAGGTCCTAATCTCATGGTTCGCGGGTTCGAGCCCCTCCTTGGGCTCCAAGCTGAAGGCACCGACCCTGTTTGGGATTCTCTCTCTCCCTCTCTCTCTGCCCCGCCCCTGCTCTCTCTCTCAAAAGAAATAAATAAACGTTTTTTAAAAACCTGTCAGGGAGCGCCTCGCAGCTCAGTCGGTTGAGCATCCAACTTTGGTTCAAGTCATGATCTCTGTGAGTTTGAGCCCCGCCTTGTGCTCTGTGCTGACAGCTCAGAGCCCGGAGCCTGCTTCAGATTCTGTCTCTCCTTCTCTCTCTCTCTCTGCCCCTCCCCTGCTCATGCTCTGTCTCTCTCTCTCTCTCTCTCTCAAAGATAAATAAAACATTAAAAAACCCACAAAACTGTTGGGGAGCCTGGGTGGCTCAGTCGGCTAAGTGTCTGACTTTGTCTCAAGTCATGAGCTCACAGTCGGTGAATCCGAGCCCTGCGTCGGGCTCACTGCTGACAGCACAGAGCCAGCTTCAGATCCTCTATCCCCCTCTCTCTGCCCCTCCCCTGCTCATGTTCTCTTAAAAATAAATAAAAACATGAAAAATAAAGGTCTTCAGGCATCACCACCACACGTCCCCTGGGAGACACAGTAAGAGCCCTCACGGTCCTACTCAGCTCAGGGCGAGCCCAGCAGCCACTGCAGAGGCCACCAGAACCACTGGCCTGCTAAGACTGGAGACCCCATTTTCATGACGACAGAAGCACCACTCACAGCAGAGCACCCACCGCACCTCACTGCCTCAGTTCTGCCCTCACTCCATTTCTTGGTGCTCCCCCTTGGGCACAGGTTCGCATTTCCCTATCTTCTCCAGGATCGAGGTATGGGGAGCCCGGGGCCCCGCCTGCCTCTCCTGCACATCCTACCTCTGCACATGGCCCCGTCCTCCCTCAGGGCGTAGCCGGCCGGGCAGGTGCACACGTAGGAGCCCTCAGTGTTGCGGCAGCGGAAGGCACAGAGCAGGGGGTTCAGGGAGCACTCGTCGATGTCTGGGGAGGCCAGGGGAGGGGCGGGCTGGGCAGGGTCTGCCTGTGGGATCCACACCCCCGCCCTCAGGCCAGCCACCAACGCCCCCCATCACACAGCCCAGAGGCAGGCAGGGTCGTACCCTCGCAGGTCACCATGGGGCCGGGCTCAAAGCCGTCGTCGCAGGCACATTCGAAGCCTCCGATGACATTAGTGCAGGTGCCTTTGCCACAGGGGTGCCCGACAGCGCACTCATCTACGTCTGGCGTAGGGGGGAAGGGAGCCGTCAGGACCCGCAGAGAGCCTCCCGCCCTCACTATCTCCACATTATCCTGTCCGCACCCCCTGAGTGCCACCGACCACACGGGCCTGATCTGGCGCAACTCCGGGCTGCACGCAGGATGCGCGTGCTCAGTGGCTTGGCCTGAGTGGGCAACTGACCTCTGCCCTGTCTGCTCCGCTCCCTCCTTCCGGGCGCGTGGGCGGGCTGGTCACTCACCCACACAGCGGATGCCTGTGAAGTCCAGGCTGTAGCCAAAGGGACACTCGCAGCGGAAGGACCCATCGGTGTTGACGCAGAGGCCGTTAGTGCAGACGCCGGGGTTCTCCACGCACTCATTCACGTCTGCGGGAGGCGGGGGTGCCAGACACGGCATCGGTCACGCCCCGGCCACACTCGGGGGTCTCTTCCTCCCCTCCAGGCCGGTGCGGTCCGGGCCACCCACTGGGCAAGAAGGGAGCCTGAGACTTGGGAACGGGGGACAGACAGAGCCCAGACAGGGCTAGGCGGCTGCGAGGGGCCTTTGGCCCGTGGGCGAGGGGCTCACCTTCCCGAGAGTCATCCGGGCCTGGGACCGCCCCATGGCCGAAGGGGCAGAGCTCCTGAAAGGCAGCTGGACACCAAGAAGGGAAGGGGGTGAGGGTCAGGGGCTGCTGCGGCCCCTAGAGCCCCCCCGAGCATGTGTAGGAAACCAAACAGATGTGGGCCGGCAGGCGGAATCTAAGGGGAGACAGACAGGGCAGGAAGCTCACCGCTGCCCTCCTGAGGACACAGCTCACAGGGGTAGTTCCAGCCCTCGCCAGGCTTCTGGCTGCAGCAGCACCGGGCCTTGGTGGTGTTGAAAGCTTTGGGCACAGAGCACTTCCCGGCCTCAAAGTGAGTGAAGCAGAAACTCTGCCGCGTGTCTGTGGGGTGACCCCCCACAGGGAAACATTAGAAAGGTCATCAGTAGTGCCCTGATCACCACCCCGGTCCCAGAGAATGGAGGGCCCAGACCCTGCCAAGTGGCCAATCAGAACCCCCCCTATTGTGGTGATTGGCTCCGAGATGGACATGTGACCTACACCGGGCCAATGAGGGCCAGCCCTGGGGCTTCTGCTGGACCCCTGGGAATCCCTTCCAGTGACACCCCACATCCACAGCTGTGCCAAGGGGAGCACACTCAGCCAGTTATTCGTGGCTCAGAAAGCCCCTTCCTGGAGAGGCGAAGCAACTGATTCCAGAGAGCCAGAGGACCTGGGACATGAGACCCAATCATCATCGTGGACCCCCCTCATCAGCCCTGGACTCCCATCAGCCTGAGAAGTCCTCAAGGGCAGGTTGGGGTCTGAACAACGAACACTGATTGGGTTGCCCTGCCCTCTGCTTTGCTGCCCCTAACCGGGGAGAGACGATGCTGGCTTGGATTGGTTGAGGCTAGCCCACACACTGGACAAGGCTGGCCTACTGAGGTGAGGCCAGCCCACGGAGGGCAACCGCAGCCACTACAGGACAACCAAAGCCCAGGAGACCAGGTTAGTCCAGACTGGACCAGGATAGCCTTCCGTGCAAGTGACTTGTCTGGCGCAGAGGCTGTTTGGACTAGAAAAACCCCACCAATGCCGGGAAGCACCTCTGCCTGGGCAGAGCTCCTGGAGATCCATGCAGGAAACTGCAGCCCCCTTTTCGGGGTGGCCCCACTCTTCTCACCCTACCTTCCACCTCTTCTCAAAGAGAGAACCACAGACTCACCAAAGCAACGGTGCCTGTTGTCAGAAAGGACGAAGCCAGGTGGGCACAGGCACTGGAAACTCCCAGGGCTGTTGGTGCAGGTGCCAAAGAGGCAGAGGTTGGGTCCTTCCAAGCACTCGTCGATGTCTGGGGGGGCAGGGACACGAGCTAGGTGGGGTGCAGGCAGGACCTCTGCCAGGGTAGGACAGCCTCAGCTGTCGGGGGAGGAGGGGGCGGACAGAGTGGCAGCCCAGCCCGGGAGGGTCCGAGAACTGACAGACATGGGCCAAGGACCCTCGGGATGCAGTGAGCCAGAGCACCAGCTGGGCTGTGTTGGGGGCGGGGGAGGAGTCTTTCCTAGAAGGTATCTCTGGGACAGGGGTCATGGTCAGGAAAATTTCGTCTTTAGAGACTGACCCTGTACAAAGCTAACCAGGATCAGATAAACCTAGCTTATGCTGGATGAGGTTAGCTCATACTGTACTTAGGGGAGCCCAGAGAGAATAGATCAGAAGAGAGGGTCCAGACTGATCTAGGTTAGCCCACCTGCCTAGGCCAGACTGGTCCAGAGTAGCCGACTCGGTACAAAGTCACCCAGACAGGGACTTACACCAGGGGGAACTCGGGCCAGACTGGTCCCTGACCACCACCCACCAAGAGTGAGGAGCTCTCTGGGCCCTGCAAGCCCACACCCATGCCCATTTTGTAGGATCCATGAAGAAGAAGCCTCTGGGCCCCAGAGAGAGAACCTGAGCCGAGCATCCGAAATAATCCTCGTAACAGAAGTTGTGTACATAGCTGTGTTGGGTGCTGTGCTAAGGACGCCTCCACCCTCACCAAGACCCCAGCTGGCATTCCCATTTCACAGATGGGGAAACAGAGGCCCAGAGAGACACTCACCGACACAGCGGTCATTCTGCACCTGGAAGCCAGGGGGACAGATGCAGCGGAAGGAGCCCTCGAGGTTCTGGCAAGTGCCTGGCAGGCAGGTTCCCGCGAGGCTGAAACACTCATTGGTGTCTGGGGAGAGGAAGGCGAGGGGTCCCAGCACCAGCCTGTGACAGGGGTTCACCTGGGACTGGGACCAGCACCTGTAGTCACCGCATGATGACCAAGGGCCCCAGAACAAGTCTTCCTGGGTCCAGGGGAAGAGTTGATTGAGACTCAGGAAAAAAGAGACAGCCTGGGAAGGATATTCTGGGTCCTAAAGTGAGGGTTATAGGTGAAGCTATGTGGTGTCCAAGGGAAGGAGCAAGGCCCCTAATCTTAAGCCACTTACAGACCCCCTTCATGATTTCTGTGTAATCCATGTAGCACCTTGACTATTCTTTATTTCAGAAAACTTAAGGTTTTAATTTTTTTTTAAGTTTATTTATTTTTGAGAGAGAGAGAGAGACCAAGCGTGAGTAGGGGAGGGTCAGAGAGAGAGGGAGACACAGAATCCGAAGCAGGTTCCAGGCTCTCTGAGCTGTCAGCACAGAGCTGGACACGGGGCTTGAACTCATGAGCTGTGAGATCATGACCTGAGCTGAAGTTGGATGCTCAACCGACCGAGCCACCCAGGCGCCCCATAAACTTAGGGGTTTTTTAAAAGCATTTTTAAAGTTTATTTATTTTGACAGAGAGACAGAGAGTGTGTCCAGGGGAGGAGCAGTGAGGGACAGAAAGAATCCCAAGCAGGCTCCGTGCTTTCAGTGCGGAGCCCCACACGGGGCTCGAACTCATGAACTGTGAGATTGTGACCTGAGCCGAAACCAAGAGTTGGACGCTTAACCAACTGAGCCACACAGGTGCCCTGAAAACTCAGGTTTTTAAGACAGCCTTACCCTAAACCACAAATCCTGTGAAAACATGGATGTGACGTGCTAGTTGTTATTTCCTTTTACACCTTAAAATAAGTGCATGATTATGAAATGGAACCGTCATCACTTGGAAGTATGAACTGCAGGTCAACTTGGAGCAGGGGCTGGCGGAGATGACTCCCCACTCCAAGGCGAGACTCACCTATGCAGTTCTTCCCGTCCGCCGTGAGCTCGAAGCCATCCTGGCAGAGGCAGTGGAAGGAGCCAGCTGTGTTGAGGCACTGGCCAAATCGGCACACCTGCCCCACCAGGGTGGTGCATTCATCCATGTCTGCAGAGGGGATATGGGCGGATGGGGTCACCCATAGTCCTGGGGCTCTGAGCCTCCCTTGCACTCTGTCCACAATGAAGTTAAGTTGATGGCAGGGACTTCAATTTATCATGTATTCACGTGCTAGGCTCTGTATATCCAACTATCCAATGTGGCAGATAGCAGTATTTTCTAGTACAAGCACTTAAAGCTATGAATTTGCCTCTGGGTACTCCATTAGCTGAACTCCACAAATTTTGTTGTGTTTTCATTTTCATTTAAGTCAAAAATATTTTCTAACTTCCCTTATGATTGCTTCTTTGATCTCTGGATTCTTTAGGAATATACTGTTTAATTTCCAAATATTTGGGGATATTTCGGGATGTCTTTCTGTGACTGGTTTCTAGTTTACTTCCCTTACATTCTGAGGACCTACTTTGTGTGACTAAAAGTCTTTTTAATTTTCTAAGGTTTGTTTTATGGCCCAGAATATGGGTTTTCCTGGTAAATGTCCAGGTGCACTTGAGAAGGATGTGTGTTCTGGAATGTTCTATAAATACTGACCAGGTCTCGGGGATTGACAGTGTTGTTCGGATCTTCCCTATCCTTACTGATTTTCTATTTGTCCCCTTTCCCACTGAGGGTAAGTGTTGAAGTCTCCAACCGTAACTGTGGGTTTATCTTTTTTTTTTTCAGCTCTGTCATTTTTTACTTTGTATGTTTTGAAGCTCTGTTGTTAGATGCATATGTATTTATGGTTGTTATGTCTTCTCAAGGAATTGGTCTCTTTATATGATATCTTTTTCCATCTCTGCTAACATTTCTTGTTATTACTGTCTGTTTGGTCTAACATTAACATAAGTAGGTACTACTATTAATCTTCGTTTTGCAGAAGAGGAAACTGAAGCCCAGAGAGGTAAAAGGTAAAACGACTCATCTGGGGTCACACAGCTGGCAGGTGGCAAAGCTGGGATTTGAATTCATGTTGCCTGACTTTGGAATTCATGCTTTTAACCACTGTGCCCAGGTGGCAGCATCACACCACCCAGGTCTGTGCTGTCCGCTATACTGTCCATCGGCTGCCGTCAGCCTAAGCGTAAGCTCTAGCGAGAGACCCCCTGACGCCTGACTGTGGGGTGGGGTGGGAAATTTTGTGGTTGACTCAGTTTTAGAGGGAGCACCGACCACTGGGGTTGTGGAGTGGTGCACCACAACGCCACTGGTTGCCCCGGTGGAGCACGGACCACTGGCCCACCTGGGGCCAGACCCTTTATTTCAGAGGGGCGCCCTCAGGCTGAGGACCCACTTTTCAGGGCGGGGCAATGAGGCCCGCCCACCGGCCCAGGGGCTCACCGACGCAATCTCCATGGTGTGTCGCCACGAAGCCAGGGAAGCAGAGGCAGTTGTAGGAGCCAACAATGTTCTTGCAGGTCCCATTTCCGCATGGCTGCCGGTCACACTCATCGACGTCTGCCAGAGCAAAGCCCCCAAGCCCCGCCCGGCTCACCCAGGGCATCAGGCAGCTCAGGGACTGAGGGCCTGGCTGGACCCAGCCCGCCTCTCCTGCACCTAGCCCTGTCCGGATGGATGGGCAGTGACCCCTGAGGGGGGGGGGGAGGAGGTGGCTGGAAAGAGCCCCTGAAACGATTTATCACTCCCGTTTTGCAAACCGAGGCACAAGGAGGTGAATAGAGGTCATATATCCAAGGTCTTAAGTGCTAGGACTCAAACCTGGGTCTGTCTGTGAACCAGATGGATGAAAGCACTGCCCTCACAGGGGACGTGTGCACCTGAGGTCCCTCTGGCTTGGCAGCCTGGCTCTCCGGGGGGGGGGGGGGAACAGGAAGGGACGCTCACCGGTGCACAGGGTCTGGTCCGCCGAGGCCCGGAAGCCACGGTGACAGAGGCAAGTGTAGCTGCCCTCGGTGTCCACGCAGTCGCCATGGCTACAGATGTTTGGCATCTCCCGACACTCGTTCCGTCCTGGGGGAGGGCAGGCAGTGTGGTGTCCCCAGAACCCCACCTCCACACACACCCACACACGCCCACACACACACACACACACACGCATGGCGTTTGCCGAGCCCTTGCGTGCGGTGATGGGGAAGCCGGAACCTGCCTGGAAGCCCCCGCTCAAGCTGCTGCCAGACCGGCACCATGCTCCCATCCCCCCCACCTCTTCCAAGCCCCCTATTAACAGGTGCTCGGCATCCCCAACCACCCCATGGCACAGCCGAGGAGAAAGACCCGGATGGAGCCGTGCCCCACTCAAGTCACAGGGGCGGAGCCTAGCTTGTCCCTGCCCGCCAGGTCCCACAGCCCACCCCCTCGGCTCCCTGCCCTGCAGCGTGCTGGGGTCCCCGCTCACCCACGCAAGCCCCGCTCGGCGACAGCTTGTACCCTCGGGCGCACTTGCAGCGGTAGCTGCCAGGGATATTGATGCAGTCAGCGTTCTGCTGGCAGGGGCTCTCCCCGCCGGCACACTCGTTCACGTCTGCGGGATACAAGCGACAGGCAGGAGTGTGGGAGGCTTCCTTGCCAGGTCCCAACCCCAAACCCTGCCCCGGGCTTTGCAGTGGGGAATCCCTCCGGAAGTGGCCGGAACCAGAGGGAGGCTGGTTATGTGGGTTGGAGGCCCCCTGGAAAGGCATCGGCCCCACTGTACAGAAAGGGAAACTGAGGCTTATGGAGCTTAAGTGACTTGTCCAGAGGGCATGGGGTGGGGGAAGAGCCTCCCACCCAGGGCTGGGGAGGCCGGGCAGGTGGCACCTTCGCAGACCAGCAGCACGCCGTTGTAGCTGAAGCCCGTGGGGCACTCGCAGCGGAAGCTCCCGATCTGGTTGATGCAGATGCCATTGGCACAGATGGCGGGGATCTCCCCACACTCGTCGATGTCTGGGGAGGACGTCGGCCGTCAGGGGCAGCCCAGCCCCAGGGAACACCTGGGGACCCTGGGCCAGGGGGCCATGCAGTCTGGGAGAAGGGGTGGCCACAAACGAGCACACTGGAAAAATTCTGCGGCAGCTGAAGTCTTTCTGACACCAGAAAGAGATCAGGATGTGGGACGAAAGACAGAGAACAGAGGGGGGTGAGCGTCTCTCAACTGAAAACACGTTCGCCGCAGCCCAGTGAGTCTGCCTCTGCCTCAAGGGGTCTGCTGGGGTCAACAGCCCCTGCGAGATCATGAAGCCACATGGTGGTGGTGGGGGGGGGGGGGGGTCCTGGGACAATGCTGAGCAAGAAACCAGAAGCGTCCGCAGAGGAATGGGTAGCGAACCATGGTCCATCCGCATGATGGAACGTAACCCAGCCTTACAAAGGGGTGAAACACTGACATGCTAGGACGTAGGCGAGCCCTGAATGCACGATGCTCAGTGGGAGAAACCAGATGCAGGAACAGATATTGTACAATCACTGATGTAAAATGCCCGGAAGAGCAAATCCATAGGCACAGAAAGTAGAACAGGGTTGCCGGGGGCTGGCTGAGGGGGAACGGGGGGGGGGGGGGTCTGCTCACAGGGACCGGGTGTCTTTTTGCGTGATGAAAATGTTCTAATGTAGGGGTGCCTGGGTGGCTCAGTCGGTTAAGTGCCCAGTCGTGGTTTGGGCTCAGGTCGTGATCTCACGGTTCGTTGAGTCCAAGCCCCGCGTCGGGCTCTGTGCGGACAGTGCAGAGCCTGCTTGGGATTTGCTCTCTCCCTCTCTTCCCCTCCCCAACCTCAAAATAAATGGATAAACTTAAAAATAACATCTTCTAACTTAGTGGTGATGGCAGCACAGCTCTGTGAAGACACGGAGAACCACTGAATTGTACTTAAGATGGGCGAGGCGTGTGGTATGTGAGTTATACCCCAAAAAAGCTGTTATCTATACAGTTGATGCTTAAACAGCACTTGTTCAACAGCACATGTTCAAACTGCACAGGGCCACTTAGCTGTGTGTATTTTTTATATAAATATAGTATAGTGCTATAAACGTGTTTTCCTTTTTTTTTTTTTTTTTAATGTTTATTTATTTTTAGCGAGTACAGGTTGGGGAGGGGCAAAGAGACAGGGACAGGGGATCCAAAGCAGTCTCTGGGCTGATAGCAGCAAGCCCAATGCGGGGCTCGAACTCACGAACTGTGAAATCATGACCTGAGCCAAAGTCCGATGCTCAACTGACTGAGCCACCCAGGCACCCCTCCTTATAGGTATCCTAGTAACATTTTATGGACTGTGGCTTACTTTATTCTAAGAATGCGGTATACAATACCTGTAACATATCAAACGTGTTAATCTACTGTTGACCTCACCAGCAAGCCTTCTGGTCATCAGTAGACTACTAGTTAAGTTTGAGGGGGGGGGAGTCAAAAGTTATATGCAGATTTTCAACTGCATGGGGTTCTGCGCCCCAAATCCTCGTGCTGTTCAAGGGCCAACTGTATAAAAAAGGAATCCAGAAGCAGACTAAGTGCCCATCCATGGGGGGCTGGCTGGGGACCTGGGGCGTGTCCACACGTGGAATACTACAAAGCAGGACAAGAGGGGGGCACTGCAGTCAGTCACTTGTCTGGGTCTTCACGGCTCGTTGGTGGCCAGAGAAAAGTGAGTCGCAAACCAGTATGCAGGGAATTATAGAATGAGAAAATTTCAAACTCCCCAGAAAACAATGCCGTGCATTCTCAATGGGGACCTCTATGAATACTGAAATGCACGAAGAAGGAACTAGAAATCCTCGGGGCATACAGCACGGGAACCCTGGAGTGTGAAGGAGATTAGGTTTGATGTGGTAACGGCAGGGGAAGCAGATCTTATCTGCCATGCCCCGGTTGTTTAAAATAAGGAGAACACATCCTTATTGGGATGTAAACAGCCAGAAGTAGGTTCACCAGTTCCACACCACACAGCTGAGCTGTGGCCTTCCAGGGATTAAACTGCACACAACCTTGTTTGGCTTAGAAACGAAGGCCATTCTGACACTTGCCACCACGTGGACGGACTGAAGGACACCGCGTGCAGTGACAGAAGTCGGTCACAGAAGGACACGCCCTGCGTGACCCCACTCATAGGAGGTCTTTAGAGGAGTCCCGTCCGCAGAGACAGAGTAGAGATGCTGGGAGCGAGGGGTGGGGCAGAGGGCAGGGGCGTCCGTGTTTCATGGGACAGAGTCTCAGTGTGGGGCGATGGAAAGTTCTGGAGACAGATGGTAGAAACGGTTGCC
The DNA here is from genome assembly GCF_014898765.1 of Herpailurus yagouaroundi. Lineage (NCBI taxonomy): Eukaryota > Metazoa > Chordata > Mammalia > Carnivora > Felidae > Herpailurus > Herpailurus yagouaroundi. Next base: position 747,871 of record NW_024412431.1, on the reverse strand, counting down.
TGAGAGTGTGAGTGTGCCTGATGCCCCTGAACTGGACATTTAACAACGGTTACGGTGGTAAATTTCATGTTATACGTAGGTTATCAGAATTTTTAAAAATGATTAATAACAATAAAAATACTCTTTTTTTTTTTTTTTTTAAATAAAGGGAACTATTTGGGGACATAACTCCTGGCCTGGTCTGGGAAGGCAGAAGTGTGGGCATGGGGCGGGGGTGGGTGGAAGGGGGAGGTCAGGGCCCTGGGGACAGAGGGATCTGGAGGCTGTCGGCAGGGGGACACAGTCACTCACCAAGGGGCTTCCCCGTGTGGATGTCAATGACGAAGCCGGGGGCCTGGTTTCCGCACAGGACCTGGTAGTCCACTGGGCAAAGGAGGACAGGGCAGAGGGTGCTGGGGCTGCAGGCTCCCAGGAAGGACACCCCCTCCTCTTCCTGATCCCCGCCCATGGCCTCCTCCATCCCTTGTAGCCCAGCCCTCACCCAGCCTCTGACAACTAGCCTCTCTGCCTCCCACCCGCTTTCACCAGCACTGGAAGAACTACAGGCAGCCACCCACCCGCGCGGCGTGACCTTCCAACACAGAGACGCAGAGACGCGACCTCTCTCATCTACGCGTGAGTGCCGCTGGCCACACCCCACTGCCCTCTCCGGAACAGGCAGACTCTTCAGTTTGAATTTCAAGACCTTCACCCCCCAGCCCCGCCTTTCCAGAAGCGACTCCTGCCCTCCCGTTGCACTGATTTCATTACACGTCTGGAGGGGCTCTGCTCTCCACCGTCCATCCATCCCACATGGGAACTTTGCACATGCTGTTCCCTCTGCTGTTCCCTAGCAGAGCCCACTCCAGCCTCGAGGACTCAGGGCGGCCACAGGGAAGGCTCCCATGGGCTCCCTCCGACCCGCCACACTGGCACCAGCCGCTGATGGAGCCACCCTTGGGCTTCCCCGGGGCAGCCCACCCTGCCTAGTTGCATCCCGTTGGCAATGCCGAGATGCCGCCTACCAGACCGCGATCCCCAGGTGGGGCAGGTGTCTCTGGGCCCGCCAGGTGGACACGGGCAGGTATTTAGGCAGCGGCATCTTGCCACCTTTCCCCAGGTCCCCGCCCTGGCCGTCACTCGGCCTTCTACCCGCGTCATCGGCTAGTATGGACCTCTGCCTCGTCTTACGCCACCTGCACCTCAGACTCAGGTGCACGAGATCCGAGCAGGTACCTAAGTCCCAGCACCCAAACCAAGGGTGACATGTGATCTGTCCTGACAGTCTCTTGACCAGAGCTGGCTGTTTGCAGCTCCCTCCCAGCCTGCACAGCTCAGGTCCGCCCCGTTCTTGCTACCTAGAACGCAGACCAGGCCCACCACCCAGAAATGCCACCACCCAGTAACGATCCCCTCTCCATTGCCCCGCACGGGATGGACACCCACTGCCCCCCAAGTTCATGTCCACCCAGAACCTCTGAGTGTGACCATCTGGGGAAACGGGGTCTTTGTAGATGCAATCCAGAAAAGATGTGGACACCCTGGCTTAGGGTGGGCCCTGAATGCAATGACCGGTGTCCTTATAAGAAAAGGAGAGACACGCAGACACTTGGAGAGAAGAAGCCACAGGAAGACGAAAGCAGAGATGGGGGACAGAGCTCCAAGCCGGGAACACAGGACGCCCAGAGCCACCGGAAGCTGGAGGAAGCAAAGAAGCACTCTAGCCTGGAGCCTCTGGAGGGGGCACGGCCTCGCTGCCACCTTGGCTTCGGGCTTCTAGCCTTCAGAACTGGGAGAAAATTAATTTCTGGGGTTTTTAAGCCACCAAATTTGTGGCAATTTGTTGCCACGGCCCGAGGAAACTATTGGTCTCCGTCAGCCGGGGCTGCCATGACAAAATACCACACACTGGGTGGCTTAAACAGCAGATGCGTATTTCTCACGGTTCCGGAGGCTGGGAGTCCAAGACCAAGGTGCCGGCAGACTCGGGGTCTGGTGAGAGCCGCCTCCCGGTTCAGAGGTGGCTGTTTTCCTGCTATGTCCTCACATGGTGGAGATCGCCTCCCACACACGTCTTCTCGGAACGGCCCCCATCCCATTCAGGGGGCCTCCTAATCCCCTCCCCAGGGCCCCTCCTCCTAACACCACCGCCCTGAGGACCGCGGCTCCAACGCGTGAGTTTAGCAGGGGACACATTCAGCCCATAGCATGTGGGAACGTCCTTGTTGTCCACTTTCAATCACTGCCCCACTCCTGTGGCTCTTTCTGATTCCTGGGCTGGCCGCTAGATCATTCCACCAGCTCTCTTTCCAGCTGCCAGCATGGTCTGCTGCTCAGTTCTGCCTCCAGCCCTTTGCTCGTGCTGTTCCCTGCCCGCAATACCCTTCTTCATCCCAAACAGTGTTTCAGCCGCTTTTCCCAGAGCTTCCCCGGGGTTGCACCTTCCGCTGCTCGTGGGGCCCCTGGTGCCTCCGGCCAGTTTTGCTTTCCTCCCTGGCCCCAGGTACTCACTGACCCTCCCCCCAAAATAGTCTGTGAGTCTCCGAGGACCTTTACCACAAACGTAAGCTTCACTGATCCATTTTGAATCCCCAAATCTGCAACATACAAGGAAGGATGCCTCGCCCACCCCAAGGCGGATGCTTTCCATACGCCACCTAGGATGTATTTTCAACTCCTTAGCCCTCATCAGAACAATGTAGGATGAGAGCTAATCTGGGCGCCCCAATTAAGGTGCGCCTCCTTAAATACTGCACTAAAAAGGAGGAAGCTGGAAAGAAGGGGGCAGGGGCGGGGGTGTGGAGAGCACTCACGGCTGGCAGGGGTGGGGCAGGCCTCGCAGGGTCTGTTCCAGGCCTGGCCAATGTTGTATGAGCAGCAGCATATCTTCCGGGTCATGTTAAAGGCCAGTTCATTCTGACACGTGCCGTTATGGTGCCGGAAGCAAATGCTCTTCCTCATGTCTGCAGTTCCGTTAGGAAGAGGAGTGTGGGTAAAAGATAGCCAAGAGAGGAGAAGAAAGAAGAGAGGAAGAGCGAGCCATCAGACGGCTGGGAACTCATTCACGGGTCCAGCTGAAAAATACTGGCTTGATGCCTCTCCCCCAACACACATGGGGTGCCTTTTACATTTTAGATTTTGTTGGGCAGTGCACAACCTGGACAACCATTCATGACAGCCCTGGGCCCCCAAATTCTGCATCTTGTTCTCTGCTACTGACCAGCAACTCAAAAATACACTCACCCTCCTGCTCTCTACTCCCCTACACACAGCTCTCCACACTCTTCCAAGGCTTGGAGACTCCTAGGAGTCCTTCCCACACCCAAGTGCTTTTCCCACAACTGCCTATCTCCCCAGTCATCACACTTTGTACCCATGCAGTTGTTGCCACCGTTGACTTGCAGGTACTCCGCAGGACAGACACAAGTGTAGTTCCCCAGGGTGTTGTAGCAGGTACCGGGGCCACAGATGCCCGGGTGTGCATAGCATTCGTCGACGTCTGCAGGGGAGGGAGGGACAGCATCTAGCAGTTGTCTGGGTAACTCCCAACCCCAGACCTGGTAGAGTCACTTCATTATGGGCTTGAGCTCAGTGTCAAGATTAGCTTAAAATGCACAGGCATTTCAGTGACAGGGAAAGATCCGACATGATGTTAAATGAAAAAAAAGAAAAAGCTTACTATGACCTCACTTTTTTTTGTTTTCAGAGAGAGAGAGAGAGAGAGAGAGAGAGAGAGAGCACGTGTGTGAGCATGGAAGAGAGCCAGAGGGAGAGAGGGAGAGAGGGAGGGAGGGAGAGAGAGAGAGAGAGAGAGAGAGAGAGAGAGAATCTTAAGCAGGTTCCACATTGACCATGGAACCCAGTGTGGGGCTTGATCCCATGACCCTGGGATTATGACCCGAGCCAAAATCAACAGTCAGATGCTCAAGCGACTGAGCCACCCCAGGCGCTCCTGACCTCATTTCTATTAAGAAAAAAATATGACCTAGGGTGCCTGGGTGGCTCAGTCGGTTAAGCGTCCGACTTCAGCTCAGGTCATGATCTCAGGGTTCATGAGTTCTGGCCCCGCATCAGGTTCTGTGCTGAGAGCTCAGAGCCTGGAGCCTGCTTCAGACTCTGTGTCTCCTTCTCTCTCTGCCCCTCCCCTGCTCACGCTCTGTCTCTCAAAAATGAATAAACATTAAGAATTTTTTTTTAAGTGTAACAAGCATTCTCAGCTAGTGAGCTATATAAAAACAGATAGTGGAATATTAGCATTACCACCAAAAACGGCAGAGTATGGGACATCAGCCTCTACTCCTGCACAAAACTATCAAGCTGGCGAAAACTGACAAAATCGACTTTTGCAGGAGTCTGGAATCCAGTCAAAAACTTACAACAACCATGGAATCTGATATGTAAGCTATCCTAAAAAATCTACAGAACAAAGGGGCGCCGGACAGGCTCAATCTGTGGAGCGTGCGATTCTTGATCTCAGGGTTGTGAGTTCAACCCCATGTTGGGTGTAGAGATTACTTAAAAATAAAATCATTTTTTTTAAATGAGTAGAAGTTTTACTTCATTTTGAGAGAGAGAGAGAGAGAGCACCGGTGGGGGAAGCACAGTGAGAGGGGGACAGAGGATCAGAAGTGGGCTCTGCCTGAGAGCAGTGGGTCCAATGTGCGGCTCAAACCCGCAGAAGGTGAGATCATGGCCCAGGCCAAAGTTGGAGACTCAATTGACTGAGCCACCCAAGTGCCCCACTTAAGAATAAAGTCTTAATGGGGCACCTGCGTGGCTCAGTCAGTTAAGGGTCCAACTTTGACTCAGGTCGTGATCTCGTGGTTTGTGGGTTCAAGCCCTGCATCAGGCTCTGTACTGAAGCTCAGAGCCTGGAGCCTGCTTCAGATTCTGTGTCTCCCTCTCTCTCTGCCCCTCCCCTGCTCACGCTCTATCTCTCTCTCAAAAATAAATAAATATTGGGGCACCTGGGTGGCTCAGTTGGTTGAGCATCTGACTTTGGCTCATGTCATAATCTCACAGTTTGTGGGTTCAAGCCCTTCATTGGGCTCTGTGCTGACAGCGTGGAGCCTGGAGCCTACTTTGAGTTCTGTGTCTCCCTCTCTCCTGCTCATGCTGTCTCTCTCTCAAAAACATTAAACAAAATTTGGTGGGGGGGTTGCCTGGGTGGCTTAGTCAATTAAGCATCCGACTTCAGTTCAGGTCATGATCTCGCAGTTCACGAGTTCAAGCCCCTTATCAGCTTCTGTGCTGATAGCTCAGAGCCTAGAGCCTGGAGCCTGCTTCCGATTCTGTGTCTCCCTCTCTCTTTGCCTCTTCCCTGCTCGCACTCTGTCTCTCTGTCTGAAAAATAAATAAATATTCGGGGTGCCTGGATGGCTCAGTTGATTAAGCGTCCGACTTTGGCTCAGGTCATGAACTGGCGTTTCATGGGTTTGAGTCCCGCGTCGGGCTCTGTGCTGACAGCTCAGAGCCTGGAGCCTGCTTTGGATTCTGTGTCTCCCCCTACCCTGCTCGCACTCTCTCTCTCTCTCAAAAATAAATAAAGATTAAAAAAATTAAAAAGTAAATAAACATTAAAAAAAGCTTTTAAAAAATAAAATAAAATATAAATAAATAAATAAATAAAAATTCTGCTTCTAACAGCGTCCGAAAAATGCAATGCTTAGGAATAAATTTAACCAAAGAGACACAAGAGTTGAACACTGAAAACTACAAAACATCACGGAAAAAAAAACTAAAGAAGACTGAGAGAAACGGAAAGACCTCCTGTGTACATGGATCAGAAGATTTAATACTGTTAACACAGCAATACTCCCCACGGCAATTTAGACTGCGTGGCGCAGTCGGTTAAGCGTCCGACTTCAGCCAGGTCACGATCTCGCGGTCCGTGAGTTCGAGCCCCGCGTCAGGCTCTGGGCGGATGGCTCAGAGCCTGGAGCCTGTTTCCGATTCTGTCTCCCTCTCTCTCTGCCCCTCCCCCGTTCATGCTCTGTCTCTCTCTGTCCCAAAAATAAATAAACGCTGAAAAAAAAAAAAAAATTTAGAATTGCCATGCAATCCCCATCAAAACCCCAATGCGTTCATTTTTGCAGAAATGGAAAAGTTAGTCTTAAATGCACGTGCAATTACATAGGACCCCCCCTAGCCAAAACCATCTTGGAAAAAGAAAAACAAAGTCAGAGGACTCACACTTCCCAATTTTGAAACTTACAGTGCTCCAGTCATCAGGACAGTGTGGTACGGGCGAAAGATAGACATATACATCAACAGAATAGAACGGAGAGTCCAGAAGGAAACTATGTGTCACGTGACTTTTGACACGGGAGCCAAGACCACTCAATGGGGAAAAAAGGGTGTCTTCAACGAGTGGTGCAGGGACAACTGGATCTCCACAGGCTAAAGAACGAAGTCAGACCTCTCTCTGACACCACAGGCAAAAAAATAACTCAAAATAAGTGGAAAACCTAAATATGTAAGAGCCAAAATGATAAAACTCTCAGAAAAAAGACATAGGGGTCGGGGCGCCTGGGTGGCTCAGTCAGTTGAGCGTCTGACTTCGGCTCAGGTCATGATATTGCAGTTCATGAGTTCGAGCCCTGCGTCAGGCTCTGTGCTGACAGCTCAGAGCCTGGAGCCTGCTTCAGATTCTGTGTCTCCCTTTCTCTCTGTCCCTTCCTTACTCGCACTCTGTCTCTCCCTCAAAAATAAACAAACAAACAAAAAAGACATAGGGGTAAATTTTAATGACCTTGTATTTGGCAATGGATTCTTAGAGGACACCAAAACACAGCTGCAGAAGGAAAAAAAAAAAGATAAATTTGGCTTCATCGGAATTAAAGCCTGGTGTGCATCGAAGGACACCATCAAGAAAGCAAAAAAAAACTACAAGATGGGAGAAGCTATTTGCAAACTATGTATCTGATACGGGTCTTATATCCAGAATGCAGAAAGAGCTCTCACAGCTCAACAACAAAAAGACAACCCCCGTTTAAAAATGGGCAAAAGACCTGAACAGACACTACTCCAAAGACATACAAATGACCAGTAAGCACGTGGAGAGATGCTCCTTAGTCATCAGTTATCAGGGAAAAATGCAAATCCAAACCACAATGAGATGCCACTTTGCACCCACTAGACGGTGTAACTTTGAGCAATGGAAAATACCAGTGTTGGTGAGGATGTGGAGAAACCGGGGCCCTTGTACATTGCTGGTGAGAATGTAAAAAGCTGTAGCTGCTGCAGAAAACCGTTGGGCAGTTCCTCAAACACAACAGAGTAGTCAACAGAATCACCATGCAGCCCAGCGATTCTGGGTGTGAGACAAACTATCTGACAAGGACCAGCTACAGAATTTGCCCAGTGGAAAATGAACACTGGGGCTTCCTTGTTCAAGACCCACGAAGAGTTTCAAGGTGGCGACACCAAAGCATTAAGCCAAGTGTGGGCCCTTTTGGAGAATAGGATTCTATGCTACCGCACAGAACTGCAGCCCTCAAGTGCACCTCTAGCCCGGCAAGGCTGCATATCCAAGGTCAGTGATCTGGTTAAAGGCTCCCTGCCCTGTGACTTTTATTTGTTGATCGGACCTTTCTCTTTCTTCCTTGATGTCCCGAGAGACGGGGAGGCAGAAAGGAATAAAACATTCTTCAAGTATTTAGGTTCTGATTCTGCTGTGACAGCTTCCACTTCCACGTACAATGGAGGTTGGTGTTTTGATCTTAGACCTCTTCCTTCCTTCCTTACTTCCTAGAGTTTCTAAACAGCACTGCTCTGAGGGAAAAGATACGTATTCTATCCTTGTGTGTTGGTATTGGTCCTTGTGTGTTGGTATTAGTGTCTGGCTACATATAGGTGTTCAATTAATATCGTTAAAAGGAAAATAAAGAATTAATTGGTGGGTGGATGGATGGATGGATGGATGGATAGGTGGATGGTGGATAGATGGATGGATGGATGGATAGGTGGATGGTGGATAGATGGATGGATGGTGGATGGATGGATGGATGGATGGATGGGTGGGGGATGGATGGATGGATGGATAGGTGAGTGGTGGATAGATGGATGGATGGATGGATGGATGGTGGATGGATGAATGGATGGAAGGATAGATGGATGGTGGATAGATAGATGGATAGGTGGATGGTGGATGGATGGATGGTGGATGGGTGGGTGGGTGGGTGGACGGACTGACTTAGTATACTGCATTAGAAGAGCTCAGTCTCAAGGACCAGAATGGCTGGGTTTTGCTCACTTACTAACTGGACAAGTTACTTCATCTCCCTGAACCTTAGTTTCTGCATCTGAAAAATGGGATCCTAAATGGAACATCCCCCTCATGGGGCTGTTGTGGTGACTGAACAAATGACAACTGAAGATGCTCAGTGCGAGGGTGACACACAGTCAGTCACAAACACCAGTTTCCTGTTGGTCATTACTGTGATGCCCAAAGGAGGGGAGGAAGAAGACAGGTAGAACGCTGTTTGAAGGAATGGTGTGGCTATTCCTTCTGTGTCTGTCCCTTCCCACTCTCAGCTTTGGGACTTGGTCAGCTTTTACCCGAAGGAGGAAGGGAGTGGTTGCCATAGAAAAGCCAGGCCATTTCCAAGTGGGCAGGAAGTGAGAGGGAGGGAGCAGAGCAGAGGGCAGGCTGGGGGATTCTGATGAAGCCTTTTCCACCCTCCCAGTGGGCCCCAGGCAGCAAGGCAGGTGAGTAGACACCCTAAAGGCACTTCAGGCCCCGGCACCTGAGGAGGAGGTGAGGCTAGAGAAGAAGGTGTATACTCACCCTCACAGATGCGGGTGTCCCCATTGAGGTGGTAGCCGGGTGGGCAGGCACACTGGAAGCTGCCAAAGGTATTGCCACAGGTTCCCCCCTGGCACAGCCCGGGCAGCTCCTGGCACTCATCAATGTCTGTCAAGAAGTGAAGAAGCCGTGCTTGGCTGCTAAACCCAAGCAGAGGCCTCGGGGGACACCCACACCCTGCCTTGGGTTCTCCAAGGCCCTGGAGGAGCCAGTCCTGCCTCTTCAAGAATACCTGAGAGGTGTGGGTTATTTGGAGCGTTCAGGCCAGGGTCCACCTTGGAGGCTGCACCTAGACTCTCTTGAGTCAAGGTCACCCTGAATTCATCCCCTTTTTCTTCATTTCCTACTCCACGCTCCCGCTCCCATCCATCCAACCATCCATCCATCCATCCATCACATAGTTCCCTCTGGATGGAATTCTCCAATCTTATCACCCCCTGTGCATAAAAGGATGGATGGATGAAGGGTGCCTGACTGGCTCAGTCAGTAGAGCACGTGACTCTTGATCTTGGGAGTCATGAGTTTAAGCCCCACATTGGCATAGAGCTTACTTTTTAAAAAAGGATGGATGGATGGATGGATGGATGGATGGATGGATGGGTTCATGGATGGATGGGTGGGTGAGTGGTTGGATA
>NW_024412431.1:710045-738441 GCF_014898765.1 Herpailurus yagouaroundi | reverse complement strand
TGGGTTCATGGATGGATGGGTGGGTGAGTGGTTGGATAAGGATGATGAATGGATGGATGGATGGGTGGGGGATTGATGGATGGATGGGTGGATGGATAGGTTGTTGGAAGGACGGATCAATAAACCAACAGTTGGAAGAAGAGACAGATGAAAGAAAAAACAAAAACTTCACCAAAAACAGAACAGTTTAGCCTCACTGCCTGGCCTTGGGGAGGGAGGATGTGCCCCTGTCCCGCAACTGTGCGTTTTGGCGAGGCAGGGATGAGAAAAAGCTCACTGAGTACGCAAGTGGATAGTCTGCCCGGAGCTCACCTTCCAGAATGACAGTGATGGGGTTGGGTCGGAAGCCCTCGCCCCCTGGGCACAAGGTTCTATACTCGGCTGCAAAGGAAACAGGTTCTTCTGAGGGGCTGTGGGGTGAAGCCCAAGGGAGGCATGGGAATTGAGGTCTCCCAAAAAGGGCTCCAGAATGGGTCCCACATCCCTCTACCACACCAATTCCATCCCCTTACCTCCTCAGCCTCTCGGCACCGAGAGACTTCAGCCAATCTGGGAAGATGGGGCAGTGTGTGTGTGTGTGTGTGTGTGTGTGTGTGTGTGTGTGTGTGAACATGTGTTCACATTCAACATATGAACAGATAGACTGTGTGCTAACAGCTGGGGGTGGAAGGGCGTGATTTCTTCTGATCTAAAACCAGACCAGTGTGACTGCAAATCTTCCCCATTGAAAGAAAGACCCCGGATATCACATATACACATGGACACAGACACAGACACAGACACACACACACACACACACACACACACACACCTGAATAGGTGGACAGGTGTGTGAACCTGAGGCCTTTGCACATGCTGTTCCCGCAGCATCACAGACCCTTCCCCCTGCTCTGCCTAGAAAACTCCTACTCATCCTTCAAAACCTCATTTAAGCCTTTTGTCCTGAGAAGTCTTCCCTTATCCACTTCCTGTCCTTGGCCACCACTGTGTCTCAGACAAACCCTCAGGATAGCTCTACTCCCACAGTCCGGGGACCACTGGTATACAGGTGAGGGGCAGTGTCCCGTGCTGTGGTTCATCCTGCTCTGGGTCCCCAGCCCCTTGCACAGGGCATGGAGGAACTCTCAATGATTGCTGGCCGACGGACTGAGGAAGCAAGCGAATAGAAACACACAGAGAATTTGCAGGAAGGGAGGGCAGAGAGAGACGTGGAGCGAGGAGGCACAGCCGATGAACTGCTAAAGGTATGCTGTGTGACCCAGGGCGAGCCCCTCTCCCTCTCTGGTTCTCAGTGTCCCTCCCTTAGCACAGATGACCCCCGAAGTCCTGGGGAGTGCTCGCCTGTGTCCCCCACTACCACCCGGAGACTCACTGGTGTTGGCCAGCGGGCACAGTTCACACGGGTTACCCCAGGCCCGTCCCAGGGAGCAACAGCAAGAAGCCCGGGTGACGCCAACCCCGATCTCAGCAGCGCAGAAGATACCACCATCCCCTCGGTCATGCGTGTCCAGAAAACAGTTCCCGACCCGGGTGTCTGAACAGAGAAAGGGGTGGTTAGCATGGGGCAGGAGAGACGAGGGCGCGCGCGTTTGCACCTCTCTGCGTAACTGTGCGTGTGGCCGTGTGCGCATGCGTGCCTGTGTGCCTGGGTCTGATTCGCGGCCGTGTGCGCACATGCGCCTGCGCCTGGCTCTGATTCGCGGCCGTGTGCGCATGCGTGCCTGTGTGCCTGGCCCTGATTCGCGGCCGTGTGCGCATGCGTGCCTGGCTCTGCCTCGCGGCTGCGTGTACACATGTGCCCGTGTGCATGGCTGTGCCTCTGCATACGTGTATATGTGCACACATGTGACTGTGTGTGTATATGTATGTATGAGTGTGTAGAGCACAGGGACAGAAGGGGGGGTCTGAACAAATGGACAGGGACACTGTCCCAGGGAGCTGTGTGTGTGTGTGTGTGTGCACGCACACACCCCAGGAATGGAAGGGTGTGCAAGAACACATCCTCAGTGGCCCTGATCAGGGGCTGGCAAAGGTCCTGTTTGTCAAGAACAGGTAAATCTGAGCTCCGCCCAGCTCACCTGCCATCAGATCCCCAGCTGGAGCCAAGGGCTTACTCACCCACACAGCCCACCCCGCTGGGGTTCAGCTCAAAATCCTGGGGACAATTGCAGAGATAGCTGCCGGGGGTGTTGACACACAGGCCATTGATGCAGTTCACAGGGTCTGCACACTCGTTGACATCTGGTGGGGGGGTGGGGAATGCTGTCAGCGGGAGCCCTCCCTCAATCCACTTCCCTCCCACCTTCCTCCTGGGAAGCTGAAGCCCTTAATGTTGGATGTGGGCTGTGGAGTGAGGCCATGTCCTCCCCTGGGAAGAAAGCCTGAAGGGACAGCAGCCTCCAGGGTCTGCCCTGGCCTGCCTAACCCCCTCTCCTCCCTGTTCTGTTCCACTTGGGATGGAGGTTTGCCCCTTTAAAGTTTCCTGTGTCATGGGTTCCACGCAGCCAACCTACAAAGCCCAACATTTAGAACATGCTTTCGAGCCACGGGTTGGCAGGCTATTATCGGTGGGCCAGAGCCCCCTGCCTGTTTGTGTAAATAAAGTTTTATTGGCACACACCCACGCCCACTCATTTACATACTGCCCGTGTGTGTCTGCTTCTGAGCTACCAGGCAGTTGAGTAGCTGTGACAGAGACTGTATGGCTGGAAAGCCAAAAATATTTCCTATCTGGTCGTTTGCCAGAAAAGTTTGCTGACCCCCGTTTTAAGTACATAAGTGGGAGGTCATTTTGACGGTAGTAGTGGAGGGAGTACCCCTTCATTCATTCACTGCATTGATTCAGAAGATGATAGATGCCAACGGAGGAGGTTGATGGGAACACAGATCAATGGGGGCACTGCTGGAGATGGGGGTCAGACAAGCCCCCCCCCCTCCAGAATAGGACATTCAAGAAGAGATCTGAGGGCAGGGAGGCAGTAAGCCCTGCCCCTCCTCCCACCCCCACAGCCCGGCTGACCCCACACCTGTGCAATTGCCACCACCGCGGTCCAGCTCATAGCCCTCACTGCAGACGCAGCGGAACATTCCGGGCAGGTTCTCGCAGCTCCCGAACACACAGAGGTTCCCGAGGACGCACTCGTCCACGTCTGTGGGGACCCCAGGTCAGCCCGCCTTGCCTGGCAGCCTGCTCCTGCTGTGTCCCCCAGCCCGGCAGCCCCAGGTCTCACCCCGACAGGCGCGGCGGTCCTCCGTGGGGCTGAAGCCCATCTCACATTCACAGCGGTACCCGCCGGGGGCATTGAGGCACTGCCCGTTCTCACAGAGGTCCACGTCCTCAGCACATTCGTCCCTGTCTGCGGGACCCCAAGAGGCAGAGGGCTGGGGGCCAGCTGGCCGGGACCCACGCGGGGCAGGGGCAAGGGGCCCCGGCCAGACCCTTCACGGTCACCCAGGGTTCCGGGGAGTACCGGGAACTCAGACCCCGACTCAGGGAGACAGGAGCCCCGGTCGCGCGGGACACGGGTGGAGGGCCACCGGGAAGTAAGCTAGTGTTCCTGTGCCCCACGTCCAGAAGGCTCCGTGCATTCAGAGTCCAGGGGAGAAGACGGCCCACCCCGTGACGCGGCCTGGCCCGTGGCCCCGCGGGGATGAAGTCACAGCATCTCCAGCACCCCGGCGCCGTGCACCGGGTGGGATCGGTTTGAGTTGGAACCCAGCCCCTGCGGCGGTCCCCTCGGGCCCCACCCCACTCTCACCTTCACAGGAGAAGCCGTCCCCGGTGAAGCCCTGGTGGCAGGCACAGCGGTAGGAGCCGGGAACATTCAGGCAGTCGGCCCTCAGGCTGCACTGGTGCTCCTGGGAAGCACACTCGTCCGGGTCTGCAGGACACGGAGCCCGGGGCCCCCCCGTGTGCGCATTGGGGGGGGCTGCAGGGAGGCGGACCCTCCAAGCTCGGCCCTGTCCGACCCCCACAGACACCCCTGGGCCCAGACCCCCACCCCCACCGCCCCGTCTCCCTCCTGCCCCCCACCTACCTCAGCTGCTCTGCCCAGACCGCCTGCCCCCAGGCACTCACCGTGGCATGCGAAGCCATCCCCCACCCAGCCTGGCTGGCACCTGCAGCTGAAACTCCCAGGGACGTTGAGGCAGGAAGCGTGACTGTCACAGCTGTGTCCCCCAAGCTCACACTCGTCCACATCTGCAAGGAGAGGGACCCGGTCACGGGAGGGTCTGGACCAGGAGAGGAGAGGAAGGACACGGCACCCCCACAAGGCCTGGGCTTTGTAGAAATAGGGCTTCGGGTCCAGAGTAGGGAGATACTACAGCAACAGGGAAAGGGCAAGGACCCTCCTGGGGGAGGGCTGGCCCAGAAAGCCCCCCACCCACCTCAGGAGCTTCCCCCGTCACCCGGAGCCCAGGAGGAAAGCTCCCAAACCCCAAAGGCACGACTCCCAGCAGCCCTCTGAAGTGATCTGAAACAGGAACGTAAGAGTCTCAGGGTAGACTTGAAGAGTAGCCGTCCTAATGCATACGTCCCAGCCCTAAAGCAGGATTTCCTTCTAAACCGGCGTCTCGGACCCTCAGCCAGGTCAGCCTCACCCCTGTAACTCTGCGATGTCCACTCACCACCCAAGTGAGCTCCTGGTTCCCGAACGTTGCTTCCCATGCTTCCTCACTGTTACTTGGGTGAATGTATTTTAAAAGCCAACTTTACATCAACAACAGGCTCTAAAGAGTCACGGATTTGAGGCTGCTACATAACGTCAGATTCTAACACGCGTTAAAATAACCGCATCAGTGTATCTCCAGAAAGATACGTTCGCGTTGTCCTAATGCCCGGAAGCTGTGCACAGGACGTTATTTGGAAAAAGGGTCTTTGTGGATGTAACCAGGTTAGGATGGGGTCGTCCTGGATTCTGGTGGCCCTAATCCAGCGACTGGCATTCTCATAAGAGGGAAATTTGGACCCAGACACAGAGACAACCCACGTGAAGACAGACTCAGAGAGTAGAGCGACACGCTGACGAGGCACATGGGGGACTCCTGGCCACCGCCAGAAGGCAGTAGAGGCATGGGACAGATTCCCCCTCTGAGCCCCCGCAGCCCTGCGGACGTGCTGATTTCAGATTTCTGGGCCCGGGAACCGTTCCGGACAGAGAATACGTTTCTGCGCTTCTGAGCCCTGAGACTGGTAGGAATTTGTTACGACAGCGCTAGGAGCCTGAGTCAGTTGACTAACGAACCGTGGAAACGTTCGCCCCCGTAGAGTGTCGCGTCATCAGGCTGGCATGCTTTGGGAATGCTGCCACGGACACCTGGGGCCCGCAGAGCTGGGGGCTAGAGGGGAGCCCCAGGGGCACCCGACTGGGTCCTGTTCCCGCTTGAACACGAGGCCCTACCCGCGGAAATGTGGGAGAATGAACTCTGGCCGTGCTCAGCCCCGGGGGACGGGGCAGGGACCCCACAACCCCCGAGCTGGCCCCTCGGAACCCCCCGTGCCACACCCCACCGACCGCCAGCTCACCGGAGCAGCCCATGGCCCCCTTCCTGATGATGTAACCCAGATGGCAGTGGCAGACAAAGGAGCCTTTTGTGTTCTCACAGTCCCCGTGGAGGCAAAGGTGGGGCTTCAGTTCACACTCGTTCAAGTCTGCGGGGTGACAGGAGGGCAAGCAGGTGAGGGCGGAGGGGGTGCCCGAGCGTTGCCGGGTGCCCTGCCACGCCGCTCCCCCGCGTGGAGGCTCTGGGTGCCCGTCTCCGGGACTGCACGCCGTTTCTGGTTCCGCCACCGGACCGCTGTCTTGTCCGCGTTTTCCAGCGCGTACCCTGTGGGACACACTGGGCACAAGTTCCCAAAAGGATTTTGTAGCTGAGGACAGTTAGAGCGTGCAGAGTTAGGGTTTTTCTCCTACGGGCCTTTTCAGAGCCTTTACGCCAACAGGGAGCAGCAAGAAGGGTGTGGAGCAGTAAACAGTTCCCTGTGTCATTTGAGCCGAGGTGCTTCAGGGCTTCCTAAGACTCCCGCGATCGGGAACGCTGAGCTGCACTGGGGCTGCACACACGTCTTTCCTCAGAGAGAATTACACCTTCCCTTCCTGGAACTTCCCCACTTGGGCCCCAGCGCTGCCCTGATGGGGCACCCAGGACGCATCTGCTCCCGGGGCCCCGCGATGCCCCGCAGCCAGGGGAGGACAGTAACCACGGCCTGAACAGCACGTGGTCCCCGAGCGGGTCTCAGAAAACACAGTTCTGAGCGCCCTTTCCCATCGAGCTCGCCCCCCCTCTGCATAAAACGCCTTGGCGTGTGACAATCTTGAGACGTAGCCCCGGGAGCGGGGTGTGCATCAGGTACACAGTGGTGCTCAATAGATGTACTTCAAGAGCAAGGTTCAGGGTATCTGCTGCTGTGAATCCGAGCCCCCAGGCCCTGGCGCATGGCGGTCGGCCCTGGGCACTGGTGGCCACGCGCAGACTGCCACGTGCTGCTGCAGAGCCTGTCTCCTCGCCTGCACGTGACGGGGACAGGACCCGCTGTCTGTCTTGCCCACGTGCCCCCCTGGGGAAGGCCTGGTGTGTGAGGTCAGACGCTGTCTCCTCCGCCCCACGGTCCTGGCTCCTCACCGACACACGCCCTCGCGTCCAGCGTGGCCACGAAGCCCTCATAGCACAGGCAGTGGTGACCCCCCGGCACATTGACGCACTGGCCTCCGTCGCAGATGTCCGGGTTCTCCGCACACTCATCCACGTCTGGGGGAGCAGAGGTGGGGGCTGGGCTGTAGGCAGGCAGGGACGGAGGAGCAGCCCCCGGGGACCTGGCCACGGGGTTAGCGGCTTATCCCAGGTCTGGCCGGCTTCGCCTGGACCAAGCTAGGTTGGATCCCCTATCCCACGCACCTGCACACGCCCTCCCATCGGGCATCAGCGAGTAGCCGTGTCCACAGCCACACCGATAGCTGCCCTCGGTGTTTGTGCAGTGCATGTCACACCCACCGTTCCCAGTGCGGCATTCGTTGATATCTGTGGGAGGCAGGGCAGGCTCGAGCACGGGGCTGATGGGGGGGGAGGGCAGGAGTGGGGTCTGGAACTAAGGCCAGGAAGGACCGCCATGGTGGCTGGGGCTGGGGGCTGGGGGCTGGTGCCCACGTGGGGCAGGTGGGTGCAGCCTCACCCGTGCAGCCGAGGCGGTCAGCTGTGCTCTGGAAGCCAGCGTGGCAGGCGCACTGGAAGGCCCCGATGACGTTGACACAGTGGCCATGGGGACACAGGCCGTCACTCAGGGAACACTCATCGACATCTGTGGGGGGGGGGGCACGTGGCCGGCGGAGGCCCAGTGTGAGCCGGAGGTGATGACCTAGTGTGGGGTCCCTGAGACACTCGAACACACGCACACTCTCACAGGGCACGCACAAGTGCACACGCCCACCATTCACTCACACCACACCACTCTCGCTCGCATGCCTGCGGCACACTCACCCTCACAGGCAGTGCCCTTGGCCGTCAGCGCATGTCCGGGGGGGCACTGACACTGGTAGCCCCCGTCCGTGTTGGAGCAGTTACCTCCCCGGCACAGCAGCGGGTCCCGCGCACACTCGTCCACGTCTGTGCGTGTGCAAGAGAGAGCGGGTGTGAAGGCACTGACCAGGGTGGGCGCGGCGTGGCTCGTGGGAAGCTTCTCCCTGCGGTCCCCAGCCCCGTCACCCTGGCCACGGCCGGGAGAGCCTGGAGGCTTGAGCTTGATGACCCAGGGAGCGGGGTGTGCGCTGGGAGGAGCAGGGGCAGGTCAGCCCAAGAAGGAAGCTGGAATCCTCAGGAGAATCAGGGCCATGAGGCCGACACTCCTCGAGTCACTGAAGGAGGCCCTGAGAAGCAACACTGTAGGACTCCGCAGGGAGGCAAGGTGCAGGCATCACCAGGAGCAGGCTGCGCCAGCCCCCGCCTCGAACTCCAGTCTCGAGTACCTCCTTCCACCCCTCAGGCCCACCCCAGGGCCTTTGTACCTGCTGTTTCCTCCACCTGGCTCACCGCACAGAAACCCCTTCCATCCCTCAGGCCCACCCCAGGGCCTTTGCACCTGCCGTTCTCCCTTCAGGCTGCTCTTGCAGCCCCTCTTCACCACATTTACTCCCACTCTCAGCCACAACCTCAAGGCCCACAGAACAGGACATGTCCCTGGGGACCACACTCTACCCTACCGCGTGGCCCTCTCAAGTGCTTCTCACAGTGGCCATTTTGCATTTCTCCAGGGATTAATTTTATCAACATCTGTCTCCCCATCAGGTCATGAGCTCCGAGAGCCTGGCTGTCTGCTACTGAGCTCCTTGTGGCTCCCCTCAGTAGAGGTGCATGAAATTGTTCACTGAATGAAGAAAAAAGCGGAAGGCAGGCAGGAAGGCAGCAGGGAGGGAGGAAGGAAGGAAGGAGGGAGGGAAGGAGGGAGGGAGGGAGGGAGGGAGGGAAGGGAGGGAGGGAGGGAAGGAAGGAAGGAAGGAAGGAAGGAAGGAAGGAAGGAAGGAAGGGGGGCTCCTCTCTCCAGGACCCTCCTCCTCTTCTCACGCTACACCTGCTCTGGGAGAACTCACCCAAATCTGGGTCCCTAGGACTCAACTCTGCATGACAGACCCGACATCCAGCTGCCTTTGGGGATGCCACCACCTGGCGCCCAGATTTGCTGGGTCTCAGCTTCTCCCCACACCTGCCCCTCCCACCTCGCCCATCACAACAATGCCCTCACCATCCCTCCCCTCAGCCCCGAGACCCTACAGGCATCACCCTGCCCGGGGCCACCCGTGCAATGGCCCTGCGGCCACCTACCCATGCAGCTCTTCATCAGCATGAAGCCGCTCTCGTAGCCATGGAAACACTCACACTCGAAGCTGCCCGGGGTGTTCACACAGGTGCCCCGGCCACAGAGGTCAGGGGAGATGTGGCACTCGTCGATGTCTGGGGAGAGAGGGGCAAGGCCGGCCTCCGCGTCTGTAGACACGGAGGCTACACGGGAGCCCCGAGCTGCCAAGCTGAGCCAGGGGTGGGGAGGAGGTGTGGCAGCTGCACATCAGAGAAGGGCAGGGAACTCCCCCCCCCCCCCCCCGTAGGTCACCTTTGTCAGCCCCTCCTTTCACAGTCGGAATCCCCTAGGGCCAGAGAAGGCAGCAGGACCAAGAGTGGGTCTGGACCCCATGTGTGATCTGAAGCCCCCACTCCTGCAGGCGCCCCCGGGGTAGGCACATACCTGTACAGTTCCTTCCCCGAGCATCCAGGGCGAAGCCCCCGGCACAGGAGCAGCGGAAGCTGCCCACGGTGTTGCGGCAGGTGCCGTGCACGCAGAGGCCGGGGAACGCCTTGCACTCGTTCACGTCTGCGGTGCGGGAGCGCGAAATGTCAGTCAAACCCCTCCAGGGTCCCTGGGTCTGCCCCTGAGATTTCACACCCCTGACTGCAGACGCATTGCTCGCTCCCAAACACACTTCCCACCACAGGGCCTTTGCCTGTGCTGTGCCCTCTCCCCATCCTCCAGGCTCCCCGTGCCCGAACACACCTTTATAGAAGGGCCGGCCTGACAGGAAGTCCCGGCTGGCGAAGCCTAGTCCCCGGGGACATAGGCTGGCAAATGCCGGGGACTCCGGCTCTGGGCATGCTTCACACTCATCCCCCCAGGCGGCCCCCACGGAGCAGCAGCAGACGTCCATCCGGTACTTGCCGGGCAGGGCAGTCCCACACTCGTCCTCCTCCCAATGCAGGAAACAAGGCTCCAGGCGCACGTCTACACAGAGGGACAGTCACTGGGTCCCACCCCTGCCACGGTGTGCCTGCTGTCACATGGCCGATAAGGTCTCCCTCAGCAGCACCTGTCTGAAACTCCCTCCCCAACAGGAAGGGCGCAAGGGGAGTGCCATTATCGACATTCTACATCACCCAGCGGTAACACTTCCGTAACAACGTCATGCAACATTTTAGTGGCAATACCTTGCTGTGTTAAGGTGCTTGCTATGGGCAGGGCACTGTTCTAAGCTCCCCAACCCATGCAATCCTCAAAATAGACATCAAGATGAAAATATTAGCATCATGTTCATTTTACAGGCAAGAAAATTGAGGCACAGGAGGGTTAGGTAGCTTGTCCGCGGCCACACGGTGAAAGGCAGAACCACGCTCACCCCAGGCCATCTGGCTCCAGAGTGTGTGTCTGATCTGCAAGATGCCCTCAGAACAATCCGATGCCAGATAAGCCTCCATCAAGACCAGAGACAAGAGTCCAAGAGAGCCTAACTGCAAGCCTGGGGTCGGCCGCCTATTTTTGTAAATAAAGTTTTACTGACACGCAGCCACATCCCTTTGTTTCCAAATTGCCTGTGGCTGCTTTTGCGCTACACGACAGACCTCCGTAGCTTCAACAGGGACTGTGTGGTCCACAAAGCCAAAAATATTTACCCCTGGCCCTTTGCAGAAAACGTTTGCTGAACCCCTGGTCTAGGAAAACTTCTGTTTCCCGAAGGAATGCATGATCGGGCAGGTCAGTTTGAAGACGAGACCTTGTTTTAGAACCTCGAGAACCTCTGGGAACCCTGTGACGCACACAGGGACGGGTGCCCTGGCCCGGGGCTAATGGTCATGTCTGAGCAGACCGGGCCAGAGTCAGCACCTCCCTGTTCACCCGGCCCCGAATTCAGCACACGGGTCCTGTAATGCAATGCCTTTTTCCTCTTTCCTCGATTCCTTTCTTTCCTTGGTTCGATTTGGGGGCCAGTGGGAGGACCCACCTAAAACTCGGTTCAGAAGCCAAGCAAAGTTGAGAAGGCACCTACGAGGAGGCTATTAGCCAACTGTGGGGAGAAACCGGGCAGAGCCCTGTTTGCTTGGCATGCTTTTGGCCAAGAAATGTCCGCTTCAAGATGTGGAGAGTGGCGGGCGCCTGGGGGGCTCGGCTGATTAAGCGTGTGACTCCTGGTTTTGGCTCGGGGCATGATCTCACGGTTTCGTGAGTTCAGGCCCCGTATCAGGCTCTGTGCTGACAGCAAGGAGCCCACTTGGGATTCTCTCTCTCCCTCTGTCTATCTCTCTCTGCCCCTCCCCTGCTCATGCCGTCTCTCTCTCAAAAATAAATACGCTTAAAAAAATTTTTTTTATTTAAAGATGTGGACAGTGGCAACATTGAGAAACCCTCACCCCGGGGGAAAACGTCTCAGATCTCTGAGCCTGACGGGGAACCATTCGGAGTGAGTGTTTGAGCCCTGGATGCTGAGGGAGATTCCTGGGCATGCTAGAGGTGCCCCCCCGCCCCGTGTAAACCTTTTTGGTAACAAGAAAGAATAAATAAAAGTTGCAGATGGTATTTTACGAGAGCTTACCATTAGCAAGGAGCCTTGTTAAAGGGCAGGTAAGTGAAAGGGTGAAACCCCCAAACAAATGTCTTTCAAGACACGTCAACGAGAGGTGAGCAGGGAGCAGAGGGTCCCAGAGGACCCCCTCCCCAGTCCCTTCTGTCCCTAGGAGGGGTCTCCAGGCCCCGGCGTGGGGGCCACGGAGGGAGGGCAGGCAGCCCCGCACAGTCCCACGTGGACTCACCCACGCAGAGGCGGCCGGTGGTGTCCAGAGTCAGGCCGCTGGGGCACTCACAGCGGAAGGAGCCGGCAGTGTTGAGGCAGCGCCCATTGGGACAGACCCCGGGGAAGACTTCGCACTCATTCACATCTGGGCAGGGGCGGAAAAGGAGGAGAGGCAAGGGCTGGAGCTCCCCCGCTGGGGGTTCAGGACACCCAGGCTGTCCTCGGGGAGGCGGAAAGGGGACAGTACCAGCTTTGGGGGCTGGGGAATCTCAGGGAAGACCCCGAGGAAGGGCAATCTCTACCTTGATCTCAAAAGACTTCAGGACCCCAGGCATCCCCCACGACAGGCACCGGCCCGTGTGCAGCTCGCGGGGAGGGGTGAACCACAGAGGAGCAAGGAGTTACCTTCACAGGTGAGCCCCGTCATGCGGGCAAAGCCGCGGGCGCAGGCGGGGTCTGTGGTTGGGAGAACCAGAGTGGGCACAGGAGTCACTTTCTCTATCCAGACCCCCGTTCTCTCAACGGGCACCCAGGTGACCACAGTGGCCACGCCCGGGAGGACCCCAAGAGCCCCCCCCCCCCGGGGGGGCTCCCA
The DNA here is from genome assembly GCF_014898765.1 of Herpailurus yagouaroundi. Classification (NCBI taxonomy): domain Eukaryota; kingdom Metazoa; phylum Chordata; class Mammalia; order Carnivora; family Felidae; genus Herpailurus; species Herpailurus yagouaroundi. Next base: position 726,303 of record NW_024412431.1, on the reverse strand, counting down.
GGGCATTACCGGGCTCGCAGCGTTCGCACGGGCTCCCCCAGGCAGCCCCCAGGGTGGCGCAGCACTGGGACCGCAGGGAGGCTCCGTGCAGGTTCGCTTCACAGCGGCCGTCCTGGACCTGGAGCCAGCAGGTGCCCCTGGTGCTGTCTGCGGGAGAGGCGGCCACCCATGTCACCTGCCAGCCCACACCTGCACACCGACCCACAGAAGCCCGGCCTTCCCCAGGGTGGGATGCGGGGCCAGGCAGCAGGGTCGCGGCTGCTCCACGGGACTCGGGGCCTCTCACCTAGACACACGGTGCCGGACGGCCCCAGCCGGCTGCCGGGGGCGCATTCACAGGCATAGGAACCGGCCAGGTTCCAGCACAGACCATTTACACACGGGTTGGACAGGCACTCATTGATGTCTGCAAGGACAGTCCCCCACCAGGTCCTGAGCTCTGGGAGGGGAAGCCCCGGCTGACCAGGACCCCCGTCTCCCCAGGGGCTGCCAGGGTCCAGTGACATAGGATGCACCCAGGTACACACGTGGCCACACATGTACTTGGAGGAGGCACACGCACACAGGCAGGGTGCACAGGAACAGAAACGCACAGGCACGCACGCCCAAGTGCTTGCACCGAATTGTGCTGTGCGCTCAGACAAGCACGGTGACACGCAGGGTCCCAGGGTCACGCACATGTCACCGTGGAGGGACAGACACAATGGGAACAGTGGCCCTCAAGGGAGTCACTGCACAAGAGAGGACGCGACTGAGGGGCAGGAGGAAAGCCCAGGGAGGAGAGGCCTGGATGTGGCTGGGGAGCGGGTAGCAGGCAGCTGATGGGACAGGGTGGGGGACAGAAGTCGCTCCGGAGTAGGGCGAGCAGGGCTGCTGGGGGGAGGGAGAGAAGAGAGAAGGCCCAGGGAGAGGTGGGGTCATGCAGAGAGGGCACGGCCACACGACTGCTGGGGAATAAGGACATCGATACAAAGTGTGCGCATGCTTGAACATGCGTGTGAGCATGTGTGTGCGTGCACAAGAGCGTGCGTGTGAACACACATCTAAGTGTGTGAAAGCATAAGGATGTGGGCACATGCATCTGAGAGCGTGCACCTGAGTGTGTGTAGCTACATGGGCACGTCTGTGAGTGTGAACACGGGTGTGTGTGAGTACCAGTACCTGGGTGAGTACCAGTCTGCGTAACTGAGTGACTGCATGCACAAGTGTGTGCCTCTCAGGGTGTGACTGTGTGTGGCTGAGTTCAAGTGTGTAAAACATGAGGAGTGTGTGCATGGGGGTACGCATGTGTTTGAGGGCACACACCCATGAGTGTGTATAACTGTGTGAGACCGAGTCGTGAATATACTGGTCTTCGAGTTATATGAGTGCTAATGTGTGTGTAACGAGCATACATGCGTCTTTCAGCATGTCTGTGTGCACGCACCGCACGCAGCACGTGCAAGTGCCTGAGCATGTACGCCTGTGTGTACATGCCACATGCAATGTGTAAGTGTGTGCGTGTGCCATGCAGCGTGTGTGCCCGAGTGCGTGCATGTAGGCACACGCAGCATGCAGAAGTGTCTGAGAGTGTGTGCGTGCACACAGCACATGCAGCACGTGCCTGGGCATGTCCGTGTGCACACACAGCATGCACGAGCGTCTGACAGTGTGTGTGTGCGTGTGTACACGGCGCACGCAGCACGCGTAAGTGTTCGAGCGCGTGTGCGTCTGTGTGCGTGCACGCTGCACGCAGTGTGCCCGGAGGCTGTACCTTCACAGGTCTCCGTGTCCTGCCGGAAGCTGAAGCCCTGGGGGCAGGAGCAGCTGTAGCTGCCGGGGCTGTTCCGGCACCGCCCGTTGTCGCACAGGAGGCTGTTGCGCGCGCACTCATCCACGTCTAGGGGCAGGGGTGGGGGCGGGAGGGCGCGGTGAGGGCGTCTGCGGAGGGGGGAGGCCCGCGCACCCGCCCACCGCCCGCCGCGCACGCTCACCCACGCACTGCTTGCCGGCCGCGCCCGGCTCGTAGCCCAGATTGCAGACGCAGCGGTAGCTGCCGCGAAGGTTCTCACACATGCCGTTGGTGCAGACGTCGGGGTCGAGGGCACACTCATTGATGTCTGCAGCAGGAAGACGACAGAGCGGCTGCTCGGGCTCCTAGGAGCCTCCAAGAAGCCAGGTCCCCCCGCGGAGGCCCGAGCTTCAGCCCAGACCCCGCCTCATTTCCCTCTAAACCAGCGTTTCTCGGCGCGGTGGCCCTTCGGGGCTGTTCTTGGCGGTGGGGCCGTCCTGGGCACTGTAGGACGCTGAACAGCGTCCCTGGCCTCCGCCCACGAAACGCCAAAGGCACCCTTCCCAATATTTCTGCAAACAGTGCCAAATGTTCCTGGGGGCAGAGCCGTCCTCAGTCTGGCGCCCCTGGAGCAAACCCTTGTACCGCGGCAACACGATCAGAACAAAGGCAGTCCTACTTGCTACCGTCGCGGAGGGCTTACCCTTTTGTGCATATTAACTCGACTGACCCTCACAACAGCCCCGAAACAGGTCCTATTACCGTGCCCACTTCACAGACAAGGAAACTGAAGCACAGACAAGGTAAGGAACCTGCCCCAGGTTATTCAGCCCGTAAACAGTAGGGCTGGGATCCGAACCCAGGCATCTGGCTCCAGAGCCAGTGCCTTTAATTGGGTGAGGGGGTGGTGGTCCAGATGTCTGTCCTCCCCCAATGGCCCAGCCGTCAAGGGAAAATCAACTGTATCCTAAGTCCTTTGGTTACCACTCAGGCAGAAAGGCTGTTTCTGTGTGTGTGTGCGTGTGTCTGTGTGTGTGGTTTCTCTTCCTCTCTCTCTCTCTCTCTCTCTCTCTCTCTCTCTGTGTGTGTGTGTGTGTGTGTGTGTGTGTGTGTGTGTGTGTGTATTCAGCAAACCAATGAGGAGACACACACATGGGCAATTTCCTTTGCTTTCAGGTTTCACCTGTACAGATAAGGCCCCTTGGGCTGAGACCTGCTGTGGCCACGGGAGATCAGCCAGGGATCCCAGGGTAGGGACTGTCGGTCATGGGGGGAATGACAAGAATCAGGGAGGTTGGAGAGCGACTGGGGCAAAAAAAATCACAGCTCAGGAGGGAAAGGTGTGGGAGAAAGCACAGCTTTGCACACCCACCATCTCCAGCTCTGTGGGTTGAGTCGCGTCTTCCCCAAATTCATACGTTAAAATCCTAAACCCCCAGGACCTCAGCATTGGACGTTATGGCAAAATGGGGTCTTTGCAGAGGTGATCCAGGTAAAACAAGGTCGTTAGGGTGGACCCCCCATCCATTCCAGGATGATTGCATACCCATAAAAGGGGGAAATTCGGACACAGACATGCAGGGAGGACCCCACGTAGAGACGGAGGCGGAAATTGGGGCTCCTTCTGCAAGTTAAGGAACACCAAAACTCCAGTGACCACAGGCAGCTGGGAATACAAGCAAGGAACAGGTTCTCCCAACCCTATCTACACGTTGATCTCAGACTTTGAGGCTCCATAGCTCTGGAGGAATAAATTTCTGTGCTTGAAGCCCCCCGCCCTCCCCCAGCCCGCGGTGCCGGGCTACGACAGCCTCCGCAAACTGACACGGTGCCCAGCCAGCACCCCGCCCCGCTGCCCTCTCCCGACACCCGCTGCCACTCACCTCTACCATCCGTGGTGATGCCCAGACCGCTGCTGCACAGAACCTGAAACTCAGCTGGGGTGGCAGAGACAGGGGGAGAGGGGGCAGTGGTCATCGCTGCACCCAAGCCACTCCCAAGGACGTGACCCCTTGGTGTGGAGCAGGAGTCTGGGACCCGATTGCCTCCCCCAACGGAGACAGCAACTTCCTGCGGTGTCTTCTTGGGGAGAGTCACCAGCAGAGAGATGCCCCCCCCACACACCCCATAGGAACCAAGATGCCTGTCCCCGCCCACCCCCAGGGTGATGAACTGGAAGGTCTACGGGGACACAAAGGCAGGCTGGGCCAGGCAGCAGGACGCTCACCGGAGTTCTTGGCAGGGCAGAGCTCGCAGGGCTCCCCGAATCCGTGGTCTGGGCTAGCACAGCAGCACTCAGATTTGGTAACCGCCCCGGGGAAGGGGCGTGCGCAGGAGCCCCGCTCCAGGGCCCCGTAGCAGGTGCTGCGCACGTGGGTGTCCACGCACACGCGGCCGTCCGCACCCACCGCCAGCCCCCCCAAGCAGTGGCAGCGGAAGGAGCCCTCGGTGTTGGTGCAGCGGCCGTTCATGCAGATGCCCGGAGTCTGGCACTCGTCGATGTCTGCAGGGGGTGGGGGTGGGGGGGCACGGGGAGGCTCTGCAACGTGTCCCAGCGGGCCCCACCGCACCCCACCCCCTGCCCAGCCCGTCTGTCCGGCCCCCAGGCCTCACCCACGCAGTCGCGGCCACCAGGCGCCAGTAGGAAGCCGGATTTGCAGAGACACGTGAAGCTGCCGTCCTCGTTGAGGCACACTCCGTTGGTGCACATGGTGGTGGTGGCACATTCGTTGTGATCTAGGGACACCGGAGAGGCTGGAGCCCCGCCCCGGCCCCTGGCTCTGCCGGCCCTGCTCACAGACCGGCCCCCCCTCTCACTTCTCCTCTGCACAGCAGAGTGAGGGCTGAGCCCCCAGGACCCCACCCAGGGGCTGGGAGCCCCACCAGGCAACTGGCTCTGTCCGCTTGGCTGTCAGTCTGTCTGCTGGAACGTGAGCGCTCCTGGGCCACGCTCGGGTGGGGGCAGGGGGTCTTTGGCTCCACCTGCATCTTCCTCCTGGCACAGGTCGGTGCTCCATAAATATTTGTTCAAAGGCAAAGAGTGGTGGCTGCACCAGCCTGTACGAAACGCCACCAAATCGTCCCTTTAAAAATGGTCAAAATGGTTTGAGGCTATGTATGTTTTGCTGCAATTTTTGTCTTTAATAAAGGAGGTGGTGGTGTGAATCTCCCCTCAATTCAAACAAAGAAAAGGGGAGAACAGGGGCGCCTGGGTGGCTCAGTTGGTTGAGCGACTGACTTCATCTCAGGTCATGACCTCGCGGTTCGTGGGTTTGAGCCCTGCATCAGGCTCTGGGCTGTCAGCTCGGGGGCCCGCTTTAGATCCTCTGTCCCCTCCTCCCTCTGCCCCTCCCCCACTCGCACTCTCTCTCTCAAAGATAAACGTTAAAAGAATTTTTGAAAAAAGAAAAGAAAAGGGGTGGGGCGCCTGGGTGGCTCTGTCGGTTGAGAGCCCGACTTCGGCTCAGGTCGCGATCTCGCGGTCCATGAGTTCGAGCCCTGCGTCGGGCTCTGTGCTGACAGCTCAGAGCCCGGAGCCTGCTTCGGATTCTGTGTCCTCCTCTCTCTCTCCGCCCCACCCCTGCTTGTGCTCTGTCTCTCTCTTTCAAAAATGAATAAACATTAAGAAAAGGGGGGGGGGACAGTTGACAAGAACTTGGTCTCACTGTAAGGAAGCCATAGGTGCAGAAATGAGTATCAAAGTATCCGCTCTGAGCAAAAAAGGACTACGTCAAAAAAGCAGAAAGGTGGGAATGTGAGCTGGTGCAGCCACTCTGGAAAACTGTATGGAGGTTCCTCAAAAAACTAAAAATAGAACTACCCTACGACCCAGCAATGGCACTACTAGGCATTTATCCAAGGGATACAGGTGTGTTGTTTTGAAGGGGCACATGCACCCCAGTGTTTATAGCAGCACTGTCAACAATAGCCAAAGTATGGAAAGAGCCCAAATGTCCATCGATGGATGAATGGATAAAGAAGATGTGGTCTGTATATACAATGGAGTATTACTCGGCAATCAAAAAGAATGCAATCTTGCCATTTGCAAGTACGGGGATGGAACTGGAGGGGATTATGCGAAGTGAAATTAGGCAGAGAAAGACAAAAATCATATGACTTCACTCATATAAGGACTTTAAGAGACAAAACAGATGAACACAAGGGAAGGGAAACAAAAATAATATAAAAACAGGGAGGGGGACAAAACAGAAGAGACTCATAAATATGGAGAACAAACTGAGGGTTACTGGAGGGGGTGGGGGAGGGGGGATGGGCTAAATGGGTCAGGGGCATTAAGGAATCTACTCCTGAAATCACTGTTGCACTATATGCTAACTAACTTGGATGTAAATTTTAAAAAAAGCAGAAAGGAACGAATGAATGAATGAGCGATGCACACAACAATCTGCGCGGGAATGTCAATCGCAGTATACCCATAATTGGGAAAAGAGGAAACAGCCCCAACGTCCACCAGCTGAGGGGTGAAGAAACGATGTGCCCCTCCACCCACGGGCACATCCCTCAGCCACCAGCAGGGGCGAGGCGCTCACACACGCTCCCCGAACCCCATGGCCCTGATCCCACGCTCTCAGCCAGACTGGGACAGGACAGGACAGGACGGGGGTCGGACAGCCCCTGCTGGGATTCGGGGAGCAAACGCAGGAGGGAGGGAACGAAGGAGTCAGTTAGTTGGCTGAGGGCTTCCCAGGGGTGGTGGCGGCACCAGGCTGGCCGCTCGCTCTGAGAAGTGTCGGTGATGGGTTGCAAGGGCTGGGGGGGGGGGGGGCACGGACATGTGGCAAGCCACCCCCAAGGCACTGGCAGGTGCGGCACGAGGGTGGTGCAGGACCACCCCGAGGACCCAGGTGGACTTTGGGATGGCCCCAGGCCAGCCAGCCTGGTCGCTGCGGCCCGGGAGGGCCCCCGGGGAGGGCGACTCCGAGGGGCGGCAGGGCCGCGGCGCACGAAGGATCTCGAGCAGGCTGGCTGGGTTCAGGAGTGGGAGCGGGGGCTCTCTCTGCCTTACGGACGGAGGTGGGTGGTGCCACAGAGGAGACCGGCAAGGTGGGCCCCACCGGCAGCCACCGGGGCCCCCAAGCGCCCCTACCCACCTGCCCACCCCCAACTCACCCACACAGTTCTTGCCCCCCGGGCCGAGCTCGAAGCCCGCGTTGCAGGCACATCGGAAGCTGCCATCTGTGTTGACGCAGCGGCCGCGGTGGCACAGGTTGCTGCCCACAAGGCACTCGTCCACGTCTGGGTGGGGGTGGGGACGCGGGGGAGGTGGCAGGCGGTCAGACTCGGGCTCAGGCCGCCAAAGCAGGCTCCCGCCGGCAGGGCAACCCCCGCGCCCCCGCTCGCCGACCGACGGCCATACCCACGCACGCCTGCTTGGCCACCGCCGCCTGGAAGCCCTCGTGGCACCGGCAGCGGTAGGAGCCGGGGGTGTTGACGCAGTCTCCGTGGTGACAGGGGCTGCTGGCGCATTCGTCCACGTCTGTGGGCAGAGGACCCTGAGCCCCCGCCCGGCGGGGTGCGCCCCCCCCCCCACAACCCGGCCGCCGCTCACCGATGCACTCCCCGCGAACGTCCTGTGCGTAGCCCACGTTGCACTCGCAGCGGTAGCTTGAAGGGGTGGGCAGGCAGCGGCCATTGAGACACAGATTGGTGAAATGCCGGCAGATGTCGATGGTCTGGTTCAGGGTGGCTGTGCCTGAGGACAGGGGACAGCAGGCGCACCTGAGTCTAGGCCGGGCCTCTGGGTGTGGACGCCCACGCGGAGGCTGGAACCCCGCCCACTTCAGCCTGGAGTCCCGCCCTAGCCGCAGACCCCCCCCCCCACACACACACACCGGCTGACACCCCACTGTGGGCCCAGACCCTCACCATGGAGTGAGACCTGTCCCCCTCCCCCCCTGCCCCGCACCCGGTGCCAGACCCCTACCCAAGGCCTGAACCCTGACTTTGAGGCCCAGATCCCACATCTACCCGCACCCCCAGACCGCTGTCGGTACTTTCATTTCTACTGCCCAGGCCAGGACGCCCACTCCAAAGCCCTGACCCTCCCCCTGAGGCCTGGACCCCCTCCCCTGGGTCTTGGATGCCTCTTCCCAAGCCCCAGGCCTCACCAATATGGGCGTTGCCAAGGCCCAGGCCGGGAACGCCACGCCCATTGGAGCCATGGGGGCTGTGCCACGCAGGCCCAAGGCCAGGACCCATGCCATTGGATCCAAAGCCAGGGAGACCAGGGAAGGGGCCGGGATAGGAGGGCAGCAGTGGGAGCCCCTGCACGCACAGTCGCTGGAACTCATCTGCAAGGAAGCAGAGTTTGAGGCCAGGCCCTCAGTCGTGCCCCAGGGGCCGCAGTCTTCAGGCAGGAGCTCTGGGGGGGGCAGAGGAAGGAGGGGGGCAACCCCAGGCCACTCACCAGAGCCCCTCGGAGGACACGGCTCTGGGGCTGGGCCGGGAGCCCAGCACCTGCCCCTGTCACAGCAACACTGCCTCTGAGTGTAACGGCCAGCAAGGTCTCCGGCACAGCGGCCTACAATCAGCACCGAGAAGCAGGTGCCAGCCCGGTGGTCTGCAACGGGGACGGGAAGGATCTGTTACCAGCCCTGGGTTCAAATCCCAGCTCCACCAACACTGCAGAACCTGCAGAACAGGTTTCCTTGCCGCTCTGTGCCTCGGTTTCCCCATCCATCGAATGGGGGTGCTCAGACCATCCACCTCACCTCAGAAGAAAGTCGCCGGGATGGAAAAGTGGAGGGTGCCCTGTGGGGCACATGGCCGATTGTCACTGAATGAGAATCGTATTACCAAGATTTCCAAATGATCCCAGAGAGATAGATTTGGGCTCATTCCAAGTAAAAGCATTCTGATGCCTCCCGCTGGCGTTGCTAGTAAGCTCCCTGTCCCTGCGGGCATTCAACCACACCGAGGAACACCCTTTCGTTTGGGGGGGGGGGGGTGCTGCCCGGGTTGGGAGATCAGGCTGAATGCTCAAGCGAGGATGCCAGGATCTGCGGCCGTGTGCCCTCAGCGGCCAGCCCCGGGAATCTGGGGAAACCTAAGAGGCTGTGGATTTGAGAAGAGGCCCAAGGAGCAGACTGCTGGATTCATGACCACGGACTGCAGCCCCAGGGGGACTGAACCAGAGGCTCCCCAGACACGAGAACCACGGACACTCTTCCACATCCCACGGACACTCTTCCACATCCCACAGCTTTATGCAGTGATCAGATTTCTCAGGCCCAAAGAGTATTTTTGGCTTAAAAGCGCACAAATCCTGGCCAGTGGCCCACAGTGAAACCTCTCCCACCAGCAGGGAGGGCCCCGGACAGCAGCCCCTGTCCTGCCCCGCCCAGGGCTGAGAAAACAAGCAAACATTTCTACCTCCCCAGCTGGACCCCCAGGTGCACGTGTGACAGCTGGGGTACCATCCCAGCCCTTGAAAGGTGGGTTGAGGGGGACAAGGCCTGCCCAGAGGAGGAGAGGTCAACAGACTCATTCAAGGTCACACAGCCACTAAAGAGGGAAGAGGGATGGGAGCACAGATACCCAAACCCCAGGGGATCCGACCAAGCAGCCGCCTCTCAAGTAGGGAAGACAGAGACAGAATGTGAGGATTTTAACAAAAACGATGCTGCTTCTGCTCACAAAGCACCCACGGTGATCGGGCCCAGCCAAGCGCCCCATCTACACCGCTCTCTCGTCTTTGTGAATGTGCATTGCATGCCCACCACATCCAGCTCTGGGCAAATCACTCCAAAATTGTATTTAATTCTCCCCACGACTCCAAGAGGTAGGTATCGCCACAATCCCCGTTTCACAGATAAGGAAGCTGAGGGACAGAGAGGTTAAGACACTTGCCTGAGATCACAGAGTTGGTGAGCAGCTCAGGTAGCAGTTGGCACCCAGGACATTGGCTCAAATCTAGGCTCTACTGTTTAGTGGCTGGGAGAGACCCCCTTTTTCCCCCCTTTATTCCAGGGGACTTGCCCAGAGGTGTCGTCTACGCTGGCCATGATGGCCCCCAGAGGTGGAGGCATAGAAGGTCTGGCCTTGGCCACAGCACGCTGGCAGAACTCCAAACACAATACTCCCAACCCTGCCTGGTAGAGGCCCAGCCAGAGGGGCCCTGGTGATGCTGGGGAACTGCCAAGCCCCTTCGCTCCTCCCCAAACCAGGGCTCTGCCCATCCCCCGCCACAAGTGGCCATATTCCTGGCCAACCTCATTAACCACCGGCAATGTCTAAAGCCTAATGACCAGCTCAGCAGGACAGCAGGACAGGGAGTGAGAGCCCAAAGGTCCCCCGCCTCCCAGGTGGGGGTCCGGGGTGGGGGTGGGGGGCTTACAGAGTGTGGGCCTCGGTAGGAGGCATGGCCCAGAGGACCTCATCCTGGCTGGGGGGTGGGGGGGGGGGCGGTCTGGGGAGCTGGGTATGGCCATAGATTCTGGACTTACTGAGTTGGCTCAAGCAAACCTCCCGCTCTGGGTCTGTTTCCCTCTCTCAGACACAGGGTGTGGGGGAAGATGGGGAACTCTTTAGAAGTCTCTGGGAAGTCTCTTTAGAAGACAAAGCAATGGGTAGAAGGGCACAGAGACTGAGGCCAGAGGGTCAGGAAGCGTAGAGACAGGGAGCCAGAGAGGCAACAAGGGAGCCAGAAGCCAGAGTCCTGTGTCCGAGGGGCAGAGGGGCGGGGCAAGGGGCGGGGCGGCGGGAGAGGGGCGGGGCGGCGGGAGAGGGGCGGGGCGGAAGTGAGGGGCTTAAAGACTGGGGTCCAGAGAGCACAAGGGCTAATGGGTAGGGAGCCAGGAAGCCAGAGGGGAGGGAACCCTGTTCCAGAAACGACAGAAGGACATAGAGACCCGAGGGCTAGAGGAGCCCAAGGGCCGAAGGGTTGCAAATATATTTGAGCACGGGGCCTGTCTCCTAACCGCCCCCTGTCCCTCCAGCACCCCCCAGGCCCCAGCTCACCCAGGCAGCGGGAGCCATCCAGGCTGCTGGCAAACCCACGGGGACAGGTGCACACAAAACTGCCAGCTGTGTTGGTGCAGCCGCCCCCGGAGCAGAGGCCCAGCACGCTGACACACTCATCCACATCTGTGTAGACGGATGCCTAGTCAGAAGCGGGTCTGCCACCAGCTGTACCCCTCCTCTTCCTCCTCCTTGCAGGGGAGCCTGAGCTGCCCGGAGCCAAAGGAGGCCCCCCAGTCGTCACCCTCCCCATCGCCCACCTTCACACTTGGCACTGTTCTCACTGAGCCGGTGTCCAGTCGGGCAGCGGCACTCAAAGGAACCCACAGTATTGATGCAGCTGCCCCCCTGGCACAGGCCCGGGACGGCCTGACACTCATCCACATCTGCAAGGGAATGAGAGGCCCGTCAGAGGGAAGAACCAAGGCTGCAAGGGATCCCATTCAGCCCTGGCCCCCAGGACCGTCCTCCCTACTCGCTGACTCCCTTACCTTGACAGGCCCCCGTGTGGATATTGGGGATGAAGCCTCGGCGACAGGGGTGAGGCTGTGCAGGACAGAGCTCACAAGGGACACCCCAGGCCTGGCCCACGGTGGCACAGCAGAGTGCTTTGGTGCACGCGAGGCCGATCAGCTGGTGCCGGCACCCCTCAGGGCCCACTTGACCGAAGCAGGGGCCCGTCCGATAGTCTGTGAGACAGGGTAGCTGGCTACTTCAGCTGCCCCCGCCCCAGAACTTGTCATCCCTGCAGCCCCAGCTCGGGCCCTTAGCTCTCTTACTCGGACCCCTGCTGTGGCCTCCTTTACCAATACAGCAAGCAGCCTTTACTCGTGCTGTACCCCGGCCCTATCAGACGAACTCCTATTCACCCTTCAAAACCCTTTCTCCCCAAAGCATTCCCCAACCAACCTCCAAAAGAGAGGCCAGGACCTCCAAGTCCACAAAGACCAGAGCATGTCGGAGAAGCCGACCACTCCCCCTGGCCCACCCTCCCTTCAGGCCTGGGCAGAGACCATAGACACCCAGCAGGACAGCCTGTCTCATCCCTGAGTGCAGGCCAGGCCCTGCCAGATATCCCAGACTCGAGGAGGGACCCAGCACAACACCACACCCCTGACCCCTGACCCCTGAGCGCGGCCAAAGGTGGTCTCTTGAGTGCCCCCACCTCTGTACACGGGCTCAGATGTGGGCTTCCTGGTTCCATCCTCCAGATGGTTCCAATCAAGGGGCTGGCGACAGACCAAGGGAAGCCCCTCCCAGAAGGGGAAGGCAAAGCCGGGCCCCCTAGACCCGTATGGAGGAGGAGACACGCAGAAACCAGCCACGGTCCCGACTCCACTAAGCCCAAACAGTTCCAGAATCTCACCTAATTCACCCAGAACTCTGGAATCCCCCTGGCTCCTGCCTCTCTCTGGGGCCCTCACCAGCCACCACCCACTCAGGCCTCCCTCTCTCACCCGCCCCACCGACCCTCCTCCCCTTCGGCCGCCCCACGCCGTTCCCCTTCCCCATCGGTCAGCCCGAATTCCAGTTCCCAAAAGCACCCGGCTCGCACCGAGGTGACCCTCCCAGTCCCTCCAGCCTCTGACTCACAGCTACCCCGTCCCCACCCCGGCTTTGGCCACAGATGGCTCTTTTCCTCCAGCAGCACCTCCCGACGCTGGGGTCCGCCCACCTCCGCCGGCCTGGGCTCCCGGGCCACACACGCGGGGGCAGCCTCGTGGCTCCCGCAGCCGAAACCTCACCAGCCCGGCATCCCCACCGCTGCCCACTCCTGCTGGCTTTCTCCTTCTCAGCTTCCCCTGGGCTCCGTGCTGTCTGCGCACCCTGAGTCACCCTCGCTTGTCTTCCACCAGAACCTCAACCATCCGCTCGGCTTCGGGCCCACGGACGGGGCAGCCCCGGGCCTGGCTGTCCAGCTGTTTCTGCCTGCCCCGCATTCAACTTTTCACAAAACACCGTTGCCTCCCAACAGATGACCCCCGCCCCACCTCAGCTGTGGGAGTATTTTCACAATGGGGGGGGTGCATTAAAGGGAGGCTTGTCCATCTCAGGAACTCTGACTTCTCGCTTCTTCCAGGAAGCCCTCCCCGATGCCCTTCCCTGGAGCAGCAGTTTCTCTGCCCTTCACAGCACCAGGGACAATAGAAAGGAGGCCAGCTGGAGCCTCCCAGGGCCTGGCTACATCTCAGGGGCTGCCGGGAAGCCCCCTGCCATCCCCCAAGGCCCCTACCCCACGCCCAGCTTGGTACCTCTCTCACACCGCGGCCCCATGAAGCCATATGCACAGGCACAGCGGTTCGGCCCTATGCAGCGGCCCCCGTTGTGGCAACCACGGTCACAGACGGCTGTGGAGGAAGAGAGGAGGGTGGCCCGAGGTCCCCTCGCAGCAGAGGGAGCTGGGGCCCCGAAAAGCCCATTTTCACCCAGGAATCCCCACCGTGTGGCCCAGACCCAATGACAAGACTGTGACGATGGGTACGTATGTCCCTCCCTTCCCTGGTCCCAGAAGAGTGGCCCGCGGGCGGGGGGGGGGGGGGGGCAGCTGACAGCAGAGACCCGCCCTCTGGGCCCCCCGGGCCCAGGTGTTCACGGGAGATACTCACGCTGCCCACACACCGTGCCCGTGTAGCCCCTCTGGCACAGACAGGACTCCCCTCGGCAGCTGCCCCCATTCATGCAGCTGACGCTGCACCCTAAGGACGGGAGGAGGGACACGCGGCAGAGTGGTGAGAAACCCTCGAGATGCACGAGATCTGTGGCAAGACGAGGCTGGCCCAGCCCGGCTCTGGTCGGTCCTCCGGCAAAACCAGCCTGGGCCCCCAGTGGCATCCGGGAGCCTCCAACCTTCTCCTCCTGCCCCCGGGGGGCCGTCTCCCCGCTCACCTCGGCTTCCCCCGCAGCTGGGGGCCAGCTTCCCATCAGCACAGGTGCACAGGTTGGGCCGGGAGCAGAAGCCGTCACCACAGGCGTGCCTACAGACGGCTGGCATGGGCAGAGCAGGTGACAGTCAGTCAGGGCTGGGACCCGAATCCTGTGCCGCCCCCACCCCGCCGGTGCCCAGGCAAGGCTCTGGGTTTCTGTGGGAGCCACGAGGAGAGGGGCTCTTTGGGCCAGAGGGGCTGAGCACCGAGGACAGAAGCCGGAGACGCTGGGTCGGTGACTGTGGTGTGGAGGTGGAGGGCTCTCCTGGGGGTAGAGTCAGATTCTAGAACCTGGGAGCTGGGGGGGTACAGACTGGCAGAGATAGAGACAGATGGGGGGAAAGACAATGGGAGGGAGACAGGCAGGCAGGGACAGAGACAAGGAGGCAGTGAGGCAAAGGAAATGAACATAGCAGGGTGGCCTGGGAGCCTGAAGACAGGCCAAGGCCAATCCTGTGGTTCAGCTCCTGGTCAAGTCAGCTGGCAAACAGGGTTGGACTTGCCAGGGGGTTAGAGAGCTGCCCTGGCATCCCGCCCCACCTCCAGAGGGCGATGGCACTCACGAACGACACACTGGTTCCCGCCTGGCAACGTCCTCCAGCCGGGACAGCAGTAGGCGTGGAAGCGGGAGCCGCACACGTTCGGCCTTTGGGAGAGCGCAGCACAGCGGGTGAGCCCCTGCCCTGCAGGACATCCCCTGGGCCTCGTTCCCCCCACCCAGCAGGACGGCCCAGCCCAGCCCACACCCCAGGGGCCTGTCAGCATGCCGGGAGCCACGCACCCCTGCAAGATGCCCGGGCTGCCACGCCTCCTCACACGTCCGGGACCTGCAGACTCCAAGGCCCTGTCCCATCGGCCGTGGACACCCACCACGCACAGCAGGGCCGTCCAGGCCAGCAGGAGCTGAGCCAGGGGGCCGCAGGCCACGGTGAAAGCCCCAGCCCTTCTCCTTGCTGAGCACAGGCCTTTCAGAACCATCGTGCGTCCCTCAGAGGCTGCAGAGGGGAAGCAGAGTCAACGGCAGCAGAAGCCACAGAGTACCCAGGGGAACCAGGAGGCTGGGACGGCTGGATGGCAGGGTGAGGGGACGGGGAACAGGTACTAGAGCCCAGGGAGGCATCCAGCCCTGACCCAAAACCAGGTGAACAGTCAGGGCAGGCATCTTGGAGGAGGTGTGATGTCTCAGAGTTAGCTGAGAGAAGAGTGCTGGGAGCAGAGAGCGCAGTGAGAGCACAGGCGGGAGGAGTGTGGAGTGTGAACTTCTACTTGCGGTCCAGGGCGATGGAGAAGCCCTGAAGGGCGTGAAGCGGGAGGAACAAAGGCAGAATGGGTGTTTGGTGGGGTGTCGAAGGGCTTGCAGGGGCCTGGGAGGAAGCGTGCAGGTGAGGAGGCTGGGGCAGGGGCCCAGAGAGGGGAGGGGACACAATTCCAGGATGAATGAGGAGATGGGTCACCAGGAGTTGGAAGCTGGTTCCAAAGGAGGCAGGAGGCATTGAGGAGACTCCCGGAATCCTGGCTGGGAGGGCTGACGGGAGGGGACCCGAGGGCAGGGGGGACCGGTGGCGGCTGCACATTAGGGTGGCGCACTCCCTCCCTCCACCCAGCAGGGAAGGGATAGCTGTTGTGCCCAATGCACAGATGAGCAAACCAAGGCCATCACACAGTTAGTGAGGGGCTGGGGGTGGGTGAGTGCTGAAGCCCAGGCAGAGGCGGGGAGAGGGAGAGGATGGGTGCACCCCCCCCTCTGAGGAGGTGGCTGGCTCTCTCCAGAACCTGGAAGGGCAGGAGGCTAGAGACGGAGGTGAAGGAGATGACCAGGTGCGGGTTAGGAGGAAGGAAGCTGAATACTTGTAGGACAGCAGACAGACCAAGTGGCCTTCTGGGGGACCCTTTCAGCTCCTACTTTCCAGACCACAGAGAAGAACTGGTTCTGGGTAGGGAACGTGCAGGAAGTCTGCTGTGTGCCCTTGGGCCGGTGGCTGCCCCTCTCTGGGCCTTGGGTGCCAAGAGAGCCTGACCAGGTGGTCCCCAGGTCCTCGGGGAAGGGAGAGACCCTTGTCAACCGTGGCGAGAGTCGGGAAGCCTCAGCCTGGCTGGGGACGGGCACCCCTTTCTCGCCTGCAAGCTGCCCCACTTCAATCCGCGCGGGGAGGGCGCGGGGAGGACGTCTCCAGGCAGCCTCGGGGCGCACGCCGCCTCGCTCCCCGCCCCCTCTGCCCCCGGGCTGGGGGGGGGGTGGGTAGAGACTGACCAGTCCTGACCCCTGACCCGGCACCCTCCTCCCCCCTACCCCCCCCCCGGCCCTCCGCCCTCCGCGCCCCGCGTCCCGGAGGTGCTCGAATGAATGAGCGGGGAAGGCGCGCACGGCGCCGGGCGGGAAGCGAGCGGTCCCGGGCTCCGCGGACGAGGAGGGGGACCCGCCGGCCGCGCTCTCCACCCGGGCAGGGCCGAGGACCGAGGGCCCCCGGGCCGCGACCGCGCTCGGCTCCGCCCTCACCTGCGGGCCGCTGCCCTCCCGCCGCCCGGCGCCCCCGTCCCGCGCGGAGAGGGGAGCGGGTGGGCCCGGGGCTGCGGCCGCGAACAA
>NW_024412431.1:687099-705045 GCF_014898765.1 Herpailurus yagouaroundi | reverse complement strand
GGGGGGGGGGGTACCCAGAGCTCTGCCGGGGCTGAGAGGCTAGATGGGAGGGGGGGGGGCTCAGGGCTCTGGAGGGGGGTAGGGGGTGGGGGGGTGGGGCTGCAGGAACCGCGTGTTCGGATAGGAATTGATCTGGAGGTAGCCCTGAGGCGGGGCTCCGATTTGGGGCGGCCGGGAAGCCAGCCAGGGCCGGGAGGTCCCGGGACTCACCTAGGAGGCCGCCCTTCGTCGTCCCCAGCCACCTCCCCTTCCCTCGGGCGGGCAAGGAGAATTCCAAGGGTGACGTTGGAAACTCACCTGGCCGCGCCTGGAGCCTGGGTTCTTAACCAAGATCCGGAGGCCCCTAAGAATGTAGGCAAACCATTGGGCAAAGGTGGCCTTCCTGAGAAGGCCCACGGTTTTCACCTGATTCTCCAAATGAAGAGTTTAAGAATCCAACAGGTCTAGACTTTCTGGGCCTCAGTTTCTCTACCTGTCAAAGGGGCCCAGACTTCAGAATTTTGGCTGCCTGTTTGGGCTGTGCATTCCCGGTGAAAATTTGTAAGTCCCACCCACCACTTTTCCACCTTTGAGAACTGAGACCACCGCTGCCCCTCAAGGTGGGGATCCAGTCAGGGCAGTTGGGTGGACCTGAAACTGTTAATGCCGCTCAGCAAACTCCTATGCGTCTGGCAGAGCCCGGTTCTAAAAGCCCCTCCCTACTCCCAAATTGTTAGCTTACCCTATTACGTTCCCAAAGCTGGTTGCGCTGATGGTGTCTCCATCACGGCACTTCCAGAATGTTATAAATAAATAGTAAAAGTAATTTGAGCTCATGTTTAATGGATGCTGACGTGCCAGGCTTGGTGTTAAGTGTGTGGTACACATTATCTCGTTCAGTAACTAAAAACCCTATGAGGGAGATACTCATAATCTCCCAGTGTGGGTCCGGGGAGGCAGACCTAGACGCCAACATTCCTGGGCAGGAGAGAGGGACCCCCTGGGTAGGGATGGGGAGGAAAGGGGCATTCTGTTTGAGGATGGGAGGCTTGGGGCTGAGTAGAAAGGGGCAGATCAGAAAAGGGGAAGAAACAGCTTAGGTAAAGGCCTGGAGACAGGAGAGCGTGGAGAACGCAGGAATTGAATGAGGCTGGAGCTTTGGGGGAGCAGAGAAAGGGAAAGAGGGAATCTGGCCGGGTAAGCAGAGGAGCCCTCAGGGGGCTCCCCCCGGACATGGTGGGCTTCCATGGTGAGAAGCACCCCAGAGTTGCACTGTGGGGGTTAGAACTGGGCTGGGGGAGGGGGGGGGGCGTGAGACAGAGGGAAACCTCAGGGACAAGGTTCAGGACATCCTGGCAGAGGGAATGGGGTCCCCCGGGGGGCGGGGCTACGGAAGGAACCCCAGGATTAACCAGAAGAGTAGCTGACGGGTGGGATTCTAGTGTGGGAGGGCCCAGAGGCTGTGGGGATGAGCCAGCTTCTGGGGACCCTTCCGTCCCCTCTTCCCAGGCTCCTTTGTCAAGGTGCATCCTGGGCCGCTCTTCAGCCAACAGATGTGTCTTGCACGGACACAGGGATAGGCACGGGGTGTCCCAGAAGCATCCCGGTGCCACCCCAACGCTGTCTGTCATGAGGGCAGAGCAGCCCCGGTCTCCCTGTCCGAGTTGTAGCATCACCAATACCCTATTCCAAGGCCTCCCGTCACTGTCACCCAGGGCTGTCACCCTCTCATTGTCACCCATCAACGGGACACCTTGCTGTGTTCTGGTGATTTTGCTGCCTGTCACCTTCATGGTGTTCCCCTGTCATCTCTACACCTTGTTGCTGTGACATTGTGACCCATGAACGATCACACCATCACCCAGAGGGCTGGCGTCCTTACACTGCGAGCAGGAGAAGTCACCCTCCGCAGAAAGGGCTCTTGGTCACGCACAGACCCCCCGGGGAGGCCGGAGACCCGAGCTTGGGGGTTCCACAGCCGGCAGAGTGATGCCCAAGTCGCCCACAGATCTGGTCCCACAAAGATACCTTCCATTCCCTCCTCCTCCCCACCACCTCGGCAAAATGGAGTCTGAGGGGGCCCCAACTTCTTCCAACATCGGCATCTGCCAAAGTTGGGGGCAGGGGTGACTGGCTGGGGGAGCGTGGGGGCGTGTGTCCCCGCCTTGCTGTGAGGGAGCCGGAAAATGGGATCTGGCATCTAGAGGTTCTGTCAGGGGATGTGTCTCGTGAGGGGCTCGTTTCCCAGACCCAGGGAAAGGTCACTGGGTCACCTGATGGCCACATAGATGACAAAGGTCCTGTATGCCGTGTCGTTCCCAACCTGTTCCCGTCACACCTTCTGACATCTTCCTGCCACCATCCATCACCATCAGAGACTGTCTTGATGTCGTCCTCTCTCATCCCAACACTGCCTCCCCACTGCCACCTGTCATTTTCACACACTGTCTCCTTATTGTCCTTTATCACCGTATCCCAGCCTCCCTACCAACATTACACGGATCCCCAGGGGCTTTCTCTTATTACGGTGTCATCTGTCGCTGTCAGCCTATCTCCTCATGGTCACCTGTTGCTGTCACACTGTCTCCTCCTTGTCACCTGTCGCCGTCACGCTGCCTGTCCATCATCCCCGGTTCCTGTTAGTTGTCACCCGTCCCTGCTACGCTGAGCACCCCGCACTGTTGTCACCCTGTTGAGGTCATGATGGAATGTCTGAGTTCCTCCAGCTCGGCTCTTTCTTCCCACACGCCCCCGCCTCCCCACCACTTTCTGTGCGGTCCCAAAGTCCCCTCCCACAGACACGACTCCACTGTGTGTGCCCTGGGCTAGGAGGCGCCCTGGTGTCCATTAGCCCAGGCCCAAGGAAGGGATGGAGACAGGGCAGACAGACAAAGAGACATGGGGGCGGGGGGGTTGCTTGCAATCTGTGCCGTGTGGGGCGCTGTGCCCGCCTAGGCCGGGTGGCCTGAGGACAGAGCTCTCTTTGTCTGAGCACAGGAAGCAGCTGGGCGGGGAGTTTGGCCTGATGCCTGGGCATCAGGCTGGGGGGTGGTGGGTCCCCGTAAGACCCAGAGAAGGTCAGGCCCAGGCCAGGAGGGGCAGAGAGAGTAGCTGGAGCCCGAGGACTTCCCCGTCTGGTTCTCTGGGCGTGACAAGCCCCCTCCCCCCCAATTCATGGAGTACGCACTGTGTGCTGGGCCAGACCCTCCTAACAGACCCCTTAGGGGCCTTTGCTATGTATCTTCCCCATTGCACAGGTGGGAAAACTGAGTCCCAGAGTCACTGAAGAACACAGCCGGTAAAGAACACAGGCAGATCTGAACTCAGGCCACAAAGCCCCAGACCTCAGTCTGCCGGGCAAGGGGTGTCTCTCGGATAAAGATACATACATTCTTTTTTCTTTAACAGTAAACACAATATTAGCACCCGTGTAACCATCCTTGGCTTCATTCCTCTCCGTAAAAATTTATTTTACTTGCAGACTAAAAAGTGCTTTGCAATGATTGTCTGATTTTTTATTTTGTTTTGTTTTTTGCTTTTAAATTAAGGTAAAACTCACGTAACATGAAATTAACCATGTGAGGGGCGCCTGGCTGGCTCGGTGGGTGGAGCGTGTGACTCTTGATCCCAGGGTTGTGGGTTCGAGCCCCGTGTTGGGTGTAGAGATGACTTTTAAAACATCTCGAAGGGGCGCCTGGGGAGCTCAGTTGGCTAAGCGTCTGACTTCGGCTCAGGTCATGATCTCACGGTTCGGGAGTTCGAGCCCCGCATCACGCTGTGTGCTGACAGCTCAGAGCCTGGAGCCTGCTTCGGATTCTGTGTCTCCCTCTCTCTCTGTCCCTCCCCCCACTCACGCTCTGTGTCTCTCTCTCAAAAATAAAATAAACATTAAAAAGAATTTTTTTTAACTTTGAAAAAAAAGCAACCATTTTAAAGTATGCGATTCAGTGCCATTTGGTACATTCAGACTGTTGTGCAACTAACACCTTATCTAGTTCCAAGGTGTTTCTATCATCCCCAAATGAAACCCCGTGCCCATCGTCCCTCCCTCAGCCCCTGGCAACCAAAACTTCTTTCTGTCTCTATGGATTTGCCATTGCTGGACATTTTATATAAATAGAATCATACAGGGGAATCTGGCTGGCTCAGTCAGTGGGATGTACAACTCTTTTTTTTTTTTTAAGTTTATTTATTTATTTTTTGAGAGGGACAGAGAGTGAGCAGGGAAGGAGCAGAGAGAGAGAGGGAGGGAGAGAGAGAATCCCAAGCAGGCTCCACACTGTCAGTGCAGATACCGACTCGGGGCTCCAGCCCCTGCACCATGAGATCACGACCTGAGCCAAAACCAAGAGTTGGATGCTTAACCCACTGAGCCACCCAGGCGACCCTGGGGCATGCAACCCTTGATCTCAGGGTTGTGAGTTCAAACCCCATGTTGGGTGTAAAGAGTCCTTAAAAACAATAAATAAATAAATAAATAGAACCATACAAAATGTAATCTCTTAATCTGGCTTCTTCCCCTGTATGTGATGATTTTGGGGTTCGTCCACACTGCAGCATACGCTTGGCTGAATGGTGTTCTGTCATATGGATGGACCGCAAGCTGTGGACCCATCCGTTCGCCATTTGACAGACGTTTGGGTTGTTTCCACCTTTTGAGGATTGAAAACAGTGCTGCAATGAAAGTCCTTGCTCCTCCCACCTCTTTTGAAAAAGATTTTATTTGTAAGTAATCTCGACATCCAACATGGGGCTCAGACTCACGACCCCATGGTCAAAAGCCACACGCTCCGCCCACTGAACCGGCCAGGCTCCCCTACTCTTTCCGCCTCTTGAGATCTCTTTCTGTGTCCGTTTGGAGAGAACTTGTTCATTCTTTTTTTTATGTCCACAGGGGACTCCACTGATGAGCTGAACTGTAATTTATTTACCTAGTCACCTGCTGATGGACACGTGGGCACTGAACCTTTCGTAATTTCAGACAACATTTCAGGAGATAGCCTGATACAGGAGTCACCTCGCACACTGGATATCATGCAGGCTTTTTAGAAATCATTTTTATTATTATTATTTTTTAACGTTTATTTTTGAGAGAGAGAGAGAGACACAGAGCATGAGTGGGGCAGGGGCAGAGAGAGAGAGAGAGAGAGAGAGAGAGAGAGAGACAGAGGATCCGAGGCAGGCTCCAGGCTCTGAGCTGTCGGCCCTGAGCCTGACGCGGGGCTGGAGCCCTTGAACCTTGAGATCATGGCCTGAGCTGAAGTCAGATGCTTAACCAACTGAGCCACCCAGGCACCCCTAGAAACCTTTTTGTTGTGGACAATGTCAAGCATTTGCAAAAGTAGAGAGAATACATAGACAGCGTGGTGAACCCCCGTGGATGCATCATTAAGTTTCCATCATTACCACTGTCACCTTGCACCCGACCAGCCTGTGTGCTGAAGGGACAATGGACAGAGTAGAGAAGCCTTGGAGATGACAATTCCCGACAGGATCGGCCACCAGGGATGAACCCAAGCACCCGGGACATCAGTCCCAGGGGACTGACTGCTATGAAGCCCGAGAGAACAGGAAGACCACAGCCACAGGGCGTGACAGGGACTCTGAGGATTAGGGGTCATCTCAGGCCTGCAGACGTGGCTTAGCCATCTTGTGGCCAAGCTGCCACTCACCCCCGTGGAAGGAAGGACGGCCATTGCTGACGCCAGACTGCTGGCCCCGGGGGAGAGGTGGAAGTAAGGCTGCCCCACAAAGACACTCGGGGGTTCAGGGCAGGAGCTTTTGAGCGGGACGGACTTCCCGACACTCCCATGACGGACAAAACAGACAGAGCCCTGGAACAGTAACGGGCAAGCATTTCCCTGAGCTGAAGACAGACCTGTGTCTCCCAAGGAAAGGGCTCCTGACTCTCAGACTCCATGCCCCCCCATCACCCACCCCCGAGAAGGACACACGCCTGCCACCTCTGGAACGTCATCACTTTGAAGATGAAGGGGACGTCCCGGGAGAGCCTTCTCATCAGTGACTGCCAGGAGCTAGAAGGCCACGGACGTCCACTCTGCACTTACGAAAGACAAGGAGTGGTAATAATGTCAGTGACAGGCTGCCTTAACTTTTTAAATTAAGCG
Organism: Herpailurus yagouaroundi; assembly: GCF_014898765.1. NCBI lineage: Eukaryota > Metazoa > Chordata > Mammalia > Carnivora > Felidae > Herpailurus > Herpailurus yagouaroundi. The sequence continues at coordinate 698,938 of NW_024412431.1, read as the reverse complement.
TTAAAAAAATAATAAAAAATTTTTAAAAAATAATAAAAATAAAACAGGCGGGCAGCTGCTGGGGGAGACAGTTCTTTTCTTCTTTTTAACTTTTTTGATGTTTATTTGTTTGTGAGAGAGAGAGAGAGAGAGACAGAGCACAAGTGGGGGAGGGACAAAGAGAGACAGAGGGAGACGCAGAATCCGAAGCAGGCTCCAGGCTCTGAGTTGTCAGCACAGAGCCCGATGTGGGGCTTGAAGTCACAAACCGTGAGGTCACAGCCTGAGCTGAAGTTGGAGGCTTAACCGACTGAGCCACCCAGGCGCCCCTGTAGGATTCCTCTTCCATGGGGTCCCTAGAGGAGTCAGATCCATAGAGACAGGAAGTAGATGGTGGGAGCCAGGGGCTGGGGGAGGGGTGCGGAGTCAGTGTTTCAGTTTCATGGGGACATAGTTCCATTTGGGGAAGATGAGAAAGTTCTGGAGATGGACAGGAGAGACGGCCATACAACAGCATGACTGTCCTTAACGCCACTGAACAGGACCCTTAAAAAATGGTTAAGCAACCATTCTGCAATGTATGTGTGTATCAAATCATCACATGCTACGCTTTAAATAAATACAATTACATTCGTCAATTATCTCCCAATGAAGTTGGAAAAAAAAATTTTAAGAACTAATAAAATGGTTAAGAGGGTAAATTTTATCACCACATATTTAAAAAATCTGGAGGCCGCAGTTACACCTCTGGGCCCATCCAAGCCTCGTCTGCCTGCAGGGTCGTTCCCCGCCTGCGGCCTTGGCCCCTGGAGGGGTGGGGCTGGCCGGTCCTAGTCCTCAGCCATCGGTCCTCGGTCTCGGCCGTCAGCCTTGGCCATCGCTGCTCCCCATGGCGGCCCCAGAGGCGTGAAGTCATGTCAGGTTCACCGAGGTTTCTCGGTTTTTGTTTCCTCTCTCGTTGGAGAGAAATGTCTGGATGTTTCTGCGGCTGTAGGACAAAGAGGTGAGGGTTGCCATTTCACAAATCATGCATTGCCTGTACTTCTGACGGCTCTGTCACATCTCCAAAGTTCTAACGTTCTCTCTGCTGCTGGAGTGGAGCGGGGGGGGCAGGGGGGTACTGACTTGGCCACTGGTTTCTGGGAGGCATTGGAGCAGCAGGGCTGGTCATACCCAGAACGTAGGACTTTGAATGCCAAGGGGAGAGTCACGCAACACCTGTCTGATGCCATCTGATGCTGACCTGCTGGAACCTTCCCCTGAGGTTGAAGTGTGTATACATTTCCCGCAGCTGCTGTGGCAAACTTGGTGGCTTTCAAGAAACAGAACGTTATTATCCTGCCGTTCTAGAAGTCAGAAGTCTGCACTGGCTTTCGGTGGGCGAACACCAAGGCAACTTGGGGGCTGCCATCCTTCTGGAGGGACCAGGGGACAATCCCTTCCCTTGCGTTTTCCACCTTCCTGCCCTGCACCATGGCTCCTTCCTCCACCTTCAAAGCCGGCAGCATCGTGCCTTCCTATCTCTCTCTGACTCCCGCCCCTCTGTTCTGAGGACCCATGTGATGTCACTGGACCCCCAGGGAATCCAGGATCTACTCCCTTGTCCAGATCCTTAACCGAATCCCATCGGCAAATACGTTTCCGTGTTAGGTAACCTATTCACAGATCCCGGGGGTGAGGATGTGGGCATCCTTGGGGAGGGGGTGCATTATTGAACCTCTCATAATAAGCTTCCCTGATGGAGAACAAACCTCACCATTAGCTCCAAAGACTGAGCGAGACACAGACTCGGAGCTGGGTGCCTGAGCTGTGCCTTTCATCCTGCAGACCTCGGTTCCCTCGCCTTCAAAATGGGACAGAGAGTCCCTCTTTCTTTGCCTTTTGCAAGCCATCTTCCTGCAGAGATCAGGCGAAATCAAGCAGGTGGAAATATGCAGTGTCCACATGGCAAGTCAAGACACGGGTGACCAGTGACCCGGGACTGAGGTCGGCATTGATTTCTGCAACATTTACTCATCGCCTACTGTGTACCAGGCCCTGATGACAGGAAGGCCAGCCGAAATAGACCCAGATCCTGCCCTCCTGCAGAGCCTGGGGAATGTTCATTGCGCTGACATTCACTGAGTGCCTGCCGTATACCAGGCAAGGCTCCAGGTGCCGTGGGTTGGTGGGAGACAGCAGCAAACAAAGCACAGATTTCTGAAATTCACGTTCTGGTAGTGGTAATTGGCACAGAAGGGAGGTTGCTGGTGCCCCGGGACCTGACGTAGGCTGGGGTGGGGGGGTCAGGAGGGGCTTTCCCTATGGCAGTGACGTTTGCTCTGACGTTGGCCAGACAAGGGGGAGTTCAACTGAGAGAAAGGAAGGGTAGGGTATCCCAACAAGGGGAAACATCGTGAGCAAATGTGTGAGTTTCCATGGCCAGAGGGCGAGGAACAAGGGAGAGAAACAGGGAGGGGCGATCTGTGGGGACATCCTTTTAAAGTCAGCAGGGAGCCATCGAGGGCTTTTCACAGAGGGTGATCACAAGTGGGTTCTGCCACGATTGGGATGGGACCACTGGGCCAGTGGGGTAGGCCTGGTAGGGGAGTTAGGACGTGGGCACCTACCCTTAGCCTTGCCATTTGCACCCACCATCTCTCTGGGGTTCCGCTATCTGCCCAGCCTGTCTCCTCCCAACAGTCCCATCCCGCCCCGCCCCCTCCCAGCTGCTGTCAGAGTCTTTCCTTGCAGCTCCTGCCCCGTCCTGCAGACTTCCAGAATGCCATTAGTTCAGCCAACATCTAGTAGGCATCTATGGCGGGCCAGACGCGTCACACGTATTATCACACTGAGTTCCCCCAATGATTCTAGACAAAGGCATGAAGAGCGGGGTCAGAGGTGAAGACTGAGGCCCAAGGATACGGTCAGTAAAGTGCGGAGGGTTGGACCCAGAAGCAGCAGGCAGCCAGGGAGGTTGGGAGGGTTCCAGGCTGGGAGCCCCACGATCTGATTTAAGTTCCACGATCGAGCTGCGGAGAAGGGCGGTGTTAATCGTACCTGCCGCTAGGGGGCACTCAAGTCCTCCTGTAGGTTCTCTTCGGGGCCGCACCGTGCAACACGGTGGCTACCTGAGCCCTTGAACTGTGGCCAGTCCGAGTCAAAATGTAAGTGCAAAACACGTGCTGGATTGCGAAGCCTTCGTGAGACGAAAAAGAAGGCAACGTGCCTCGTTAATGCCTTTTAAAACGTCGGTGACATGTTGCAATGATGAGATTTGGGGCACATTGGGCTAAATAAATTATATTATTAAAGTTTCATTGGTATTTTTTTAACCTTTTTGAAAGTTTATTTATTTGTTTTTTAGCAATCTCGACACCCAGCGTGGGGCTCCGACTCATGGCCCCGAGATCAGAGTCACATGCCCTTCCCACTGGGTCAAGCAGACATCCCTTTGCTTTCTTGTGATCTAAGACTATCTACATGGGTTGCAGTTGTATTTGTATTGGCCAGTGCCGGCTTAGAGAGAAGTTACTATTTTTTAACTATTGTAAGGGGGCAAATTACCCTCTTTTAAAACATGTTTTTATTTATTTTTGAGAGAGAGAGAGAGCGTGTGTGCGTGAGTGAGGGAGGGGCGGGGGGAGGGGAACAGAGGATCTGAGGCAGGCTCTGTGCTGACAGCAGAGAGCCCCATGCAGGGCTCGACCTCATGAACCATGAGATCACGACCTGAACCCAAAGTCAGACGGGTTCACCAACTGAGCCACCCGGGTGCCCCCGGTTTACAGGTTTTATTCCCTCCGCTACCAAAAAGACACAAACAAACACAAAAACCACGGCAATCGATACTTTTATACCTATACCTCCATGCGCTAATGACTCTATTTCTAAGGGAACGATTTCTAGGAGAGAGCTGTTAGATGAAGGGCTTGTGTGTTTTTAACTTTAATAGATGTTGTCAGGTCCTAGACATCAACCAACCGATTCTACAGTTTATACAGAAAGGCAAAGACCCAGAAGAGCCAACACGATACTGAAGAACCAAGTTGGAGAACTGACGCTCTGCCTGATGTCAAGACTTTCTATAAAGCTACGGTGACAGAGGCTGTCGGCAGAAGATCAATGAAGCAGGACAGACAGCGTGCAAGCAGCCTGCGCAGATAAAGTCCATTGATCTCTGGCAAAGAATTGCAAGAGGCAATTCAATGGATAAAGGCCAGTCCCTTCAACAGACGGTGCCGGAAGAATTGGATGTCATAGGCACAAAAGTGAGTCCAGACACACACCTTCCACCTCCCACAAAAGTGAACCCAAAATGAATCATGGCATTAGCAAATTCAGAAACAGAACAAATCCTTTTGGCAAGCACATTCCCACTAACCGTGCAGGAGTGCGCTTTTTCCCCACAGCCTCACCAGCTGTGAGTGTTATCCCTTTTTAAAGTTTTTCCCAGTTTGAGAAAGGGTTATCTCACTGTTACCTTGATATGCATTTTCTAACCCCAGTCCTGTCGAGCATCTTTTCATATGATTTTGGGTACCTTGGATTCATTTCTCTGTAGACTAGCTATTCACATTCTTTGTTCCTTTTTTCTTTTCTTTTTTTTTTTAATTTTTTTTTCAACGGTTATTTATTTTTGGGACAGAGAGAGACAGAGCATGAACGGGGGAGGGGCAAAGAGAGAGGGAGACACAGAATCGGAAACAGGCTCCAGGCTCTGAGCCATCAGCCCAGAGCCCGACGCGGGGCTCGAACTCACGGACCGCGAGATTGTGACCTGGCTGAAGTCGGACGCTTAACCGACTGCGCCACCCAGGCGCCCCTGTTCCTTTTTTTTCATTTGAATTGTCTTTTTTCCAATTTATACATGTCCCTTGCCATCTGATTTATTGACGTCAAAATTTTGTGGTATCTTTTATCACCTAGAGTTCCCATTCCTGCCAAGGAAATTCTCTTTTGTCCTTAGATTGCAAGTGTAGGGGCGCCTGGGTGGCGCAGTCGGTTAAGCGTCCGACTTCAGCCAGGTCACGATCTCACCGTCTGTGAGTTCGAGCCCCGCGTCAGGCTCTGGGCTGATGGCTCAGAGCCTGGAGCCTGTTTCTGATTCTGTGTCTCCCTCTCTCTCTGCCCCTCCCCCGTTCATGCTCTGTCTCTCTCTGTCCCAAAAATAAATAAACGTTGAAAAAAAAAAAAAAAAAAAAAAGATTGCAAGTGTATTCGCTTAGATTTCCTAGCAAGATTTTTATTCTTTTATATTTGAGTTTTGACTCTATCTGGAATATATTTTTGCTTATTGTATTCAACAATTAACAAAGGGTTTACTAAGGCTCTACTTGTGTTTCAGATGGATATTCAGAATTGGGCCAACACTATTTTTAAAATAAACCACCTTATTCCCTGAGAATTAAAATACCACTTTTTATCATATATAGATTTTCATATACGACGGATTATGTTTCTGGATTTCTGTTCTTTTTCTACTCGGCTACTTAACTAGTTCCATTTTAATACCTCAGCAATTGAATTCTCCCCCTATTCTTTTTTATGTTTGTCTTGGCTCCTCAAGAAAAAGAATTGTTCTTTTTCTGTTGGGATGCTGAGTACAATTGTGTTAAATTTGTAAGTTAGGGGGTGCCTGGGTGGCTCAGTCGGTACACGTCCGACTTCAGCTCAGGTCATGACCTTGCAGTTCGTGAGTTCGAGCCCCGCGTCGGGCTCTGTGCTGACAGCTGGGAGTCTGGAGCCTGCTTTGGATTCTGGGTCTCCCTCTCTCTCCGCCCCCCACCCCACACCCCTGCTCATGCTGTGTCTCTCAAAAAAAGATAAATATTAGAAAAAAATTTTTTTTAATTTGTAAGTTAGATTGTGGGTAATTTATAGGTTTTTTTTTTTTTATGTCAACCCAAGAAACTGTCTTTCCATTACTACAGACCTTGCTTTTCCTCCTTCAATGAGACTTTATAATTTTGTTTGTATTGTGCCTGTGCTGTTTTCATTAAATTTGTTCACAGGTAGTTTGTCATTTTCCCTCGGGAAGCCTGGGTGGCTCAGTGGGTTGAACATCCGACTTCAGCTCAGGTCATGATCTCATGGTTTGCGGGTTTGAGCCCCACATCGGGCTCTGTGCTGACGGCTCAGAGCCTGGCGCCTGCTTCCGATTCTGTGTCTCCCTCTCTCTCTGTTCTTCCCCTGCTCGTGCTCTGTCTCTCAAAAATGAATAAACGTCGAACAAATTGAAAAATAAATAAATAAATGTGGTGTTCGCTCATTTCTGAGTCTTTTGAGTATTTCTATTCTAGGTAGTCATCTTACTAAATTCTTGCTAAAAGCACTTGAACAAAGAGAGTTCACCTTATCTCTTCTTTTCAAATGTCTTTTTTTTTTTTTAAGTAGGCTCCCCACCCAGCCCAGAGCCCAATGTGGGGCTTGAACTCATGACCCTGAGATCTAGACCTGAGCTGAGATCAAGAGTCAGATGCTTAACTGACTGAGCCACCCAGGTGCCCCTTTTCTTTCCAAATGTCTTATTGTTTTCTTATCCTCCTGCATTTGTTGGAATCCCCAGGACAGAGTTAGATAACCACAGTAAAAGACTGCATATTGGTATTTTTCCTGATTAGCATTTAGGCTAATATTTACTGTTGATCTTAAGGGAATTGCTTTTATTGCACTTAAGCAATATCTTTCCCTTTTTATTCTTTATTTTTTATTTTTTATTTTTATTTATTTATTTTATTTTTTAATTTTTTTTTCAACGTTTATTTATTTTTGGGACAGAGAGAGACAGAGCATGAACGGGGGAGGGGCAGAGAGAGAGGGAGACACAGAATCAGAAACAGGCTCCAGGGTCTGAGCCATCAGCCCAGAGCCCGACGCGGGGCTCGAACTCACGGACCGCGAGATCGTGACCTGAGCTGAAGTCGGACGCTTAACCGACTGCGCCACCCAGGCGCCCCTATTTTTTATTTTTTAAGTGTATTTATTTAAGTAACCCCTGTACCCAACGTGGGGCCTCAAACTCATGACCTTGCTCTCTCCTCCGACTGAGCCATCCACACGCCTCGCAATTTCTTTCTCTTTTTAAATTTTACTTCACTTTTGTCAGGAATGACTGTTGAATTTTATGAAATGCTTTTTCGTACACACTAATAGGAGCATGCGGGTTTTCCTCATTTGATAGAATGCTTTTTATTGGACCTCTCTGGAATCTGGAAATAAAGCTGACCATTTCCTACTCTTTTTTTGGTGCGTTACTATCAAATGACAATATCTGGCAACCTTCAGAATTTTGCTATTTTTTTTAAGTTTATTTATTTATGTTGAGGGAGGGGGAAATTGCGAGTGGGGGAGGGGCAGCGAGAGACGGAGACACGATCCCAAGCTGACTTCGCACCGTCAGCACAGAGCCTGATGTGGGGCTCGAGCCCACGAACCGCGAGATCATGACCTGAGCCAAAGTCAATGCTTAACCGACTGAGCCACCTGGGTGCCCCAAGTTTTTCTATGTTCTTAAGTGAGATTGATCTGTGCTCTTCTGTCCTGTCATTTAGAACTCAAGACATGAAACTGAATTCATAAAATGAAGTCAAAGATGCATCGGGGAGTTTTCTGTATTTTTCTACAGCATGGTTGTCCTCGTCGGATGCCGCTTGGGGCAAGTGATCCCAATGTGCATTTTTCTCAGCGATCATTCATTTCCTTCTAGGTTTTTCCGAATGTTGCCCAGAGCTGCATGTAGATTCTCATATTTAACCGTTTACACTTACACTGAGACCTTATCTCCCTAATCTTGTTTGCTTTTCTACTCTGACTGTTTAAAATGTTCTTTTCAGGGGTGCCCGGCTAACGCAGTCGGTAGAACATGTGACTCTTGATCTCGAGGTTGTGAGTTCGAGCCCCCCATTGGGTGTAGAGATTTAAAAATAAAATCTTTAAGGGCAAAAAAAGATGGTGCTCTTTTCACTGTGTTCTAAATAGTTTACAAGTTCCCTCTTGGCTCTGTCATTCAAGGCATTGCCCTTTGACATTGATGGTGGGTTTGGGGAAGAGAGGTTGGCCAGCGGGTGGAGGCGGGGCCATGAAAAGAGTTCTAGAGAGGGTAGGCTCATTGTGCTCTTTTTTTTGTGGTTGACTTGCTTTATCTCTTCCATCGGAGAATCCCAATGGTATTCTTGTAGAGAATTTGGTGTGTACCTTTTACTTTGTTCCTAATGCTGCCAGATGAATATTGTCCCATGTGCACGTGTTTGACACTGACCCAGATGGTTTTGTGTTATCTTTAGGTCTCGTTTCCTCCTGTCTCCACTGGCATTTTGTTTTTTGTTTGACTCAGAAGCGGCATTTGAGAGTTAGCAGGAGCAGGGGAAGGACAGAGAGAGAGGATCCCAAGCAGGGTCCGCACTGTCAGCAAAATGCCAGATGTGGGGCTTGAACTCACGAACCGTGAGATCACGACCTGAGCCGAGGTCAGACGCTTAGCCCACTGAGCCACCTAGGCGCTCCCCCCCCCCCTTTTATTTAAACAACATTCTGTTCTTACGTTGTTGATCTAATCGTTATATCTTCGGCTATTTCTCTGAACATAATAATGGTGGGGCTGTATTACTTTTTTTCTCCCCCTCTTGGCACGTTTAAAAATTTTCCCGAGTTGGTTTTTCCGAGGTTTGTTCTGGTTTCTGCCTTTCATTTTGAAGTTTCCCCTAAATCGTGTATTTGAATGTGAGGCCCAGGGGCTGAACTGATGGCAAGGGGTTCATGTTGGTGGGGAGTTTCGTTGAAGATAAGCTCCTCATCCCCACATGTCAGTCTCTTATAGATCTTTTCTCTGGGACCATTTGATTTCTCCAAAAAGGACTCCCCGTTTCCTGGAGTGGGGTGGGGGTGAGGGTGGTGGGGGGCGTACCCCTGGCTTTCTTGGAACCCAGCAAGGAAGGGGTTGGCAATAGCCTTCAGTATAGCAGCTTTCACCCCATCCTTTCTTCTTCTTTTCTTTTCTTTCTTTCTTTCTTTTTTTTTTTTTTTAGTTTATTTCTTTATTTTTGGGAAAGAGCTAGCAGGGGAGGGGCAGAGAGAGAGAGAGGGAGAGAGAGAGAGAATCCCAAGCAGGTACCGTGCTCTCAGTGCAGAGCCCTGTGCAGGGCTCAATCCCATCCACGACTCTGGGATCATGACCAGAGCTGAAATCAAGAGTCAGACACTTAACTGACTGAGCCACCCAGATGCCCCTCATCTTTTTTTTTTTCAAAAATTTTTTTTCAACGTTTATTTATTTTCGGGACAGAGAGAGACAGAGCATGAACGGGGGAGGGGCAGAGAGAGAGGGAGACACAGAATCGGAAACAGGTTCCAGGCTCTGAGCCATCAGCCCAGAGCCCGACGCGGGGCTTGAACTCACGGACCGCGAGATTGTGACCTGGCTGAAGTCGGACGCTTAACCGACTGCGCCACCCAGGCGCCCCCCCTCATCTCTTTTTAACGATCATATAGTACTCCCTTGCACGGCCAAAGCAATATATACTTAACCAATATTCTATTATTGGACATTTATGTGGCTTCTGATTCATTACTGTTGTTATTATATATATATATATTTAACTGTATTTTTATATATAACTATACTGTGTACATATTATTATAATTATATATAGCCATATAACTTCACTACATATATATTTTATGTATATATGGGACATGTCAATATAAACATGTTGTATGTATATAATATATATATGTTATATATTACTGTATATACTATATATGTTGCTAAAACTTTAAGTCTTTTTTTCCTTTAAAAAAATTTTTTTTTACATTTATTTATTTTTGAGACAGAGAGAGACAGAGCATGAACGGGGGAGGGGCAGCGAGAGAGGGAGACACAGAATCGGAAACAGGCTCCAGGCTCTGAGCCATCAGCCCAGAGCCCGACGCGGGGCTCGAACTCACGGACCGCGAGACTGTGACCTGAGCTGAAGTCGGACGCCTAACTGACTGAGCCACCCAGGCGCCCCGAGTCTTTTTTTTCTTAAGATTGAAACCTAAAAGTAGAATTTCTGGGTCAAAGGCCATTTATTAAAGTTTTGGATACATGTCGGTTGCCTTCCTGAAACATCCACCCCCAAAATGAACAAAGTGGGGGTTCTAGCAAGTGACCCCCGCAGGCCCCTGGAAGTCAAAACCATCCTGGGGAGAAAGATTAATGGAAAATCTACAAGCGGCAAAGTGGCCTGGCCGTGAGCGCAGCCCTGTGCGGAGACTGCGTGGCCCCAGGCAAGAAGTCAGCCCCATCTGTCCCGCAGCCCCCTGGCAGCCTCAGCCAAGGACACCCCCACTGATGCCCTGGTAGATAATGGCATTGACAAATATTGACCCAAGCTCCTGGAATGGAGCGGGCACTAGGGCATGAAGAACATTAAAAAAAAAAAAAGGGTTTGTTTTTTTTTAATGTTTATTTATTTGCAAGAGGTGGGGGAGGAGAGGCAGAGAGAGAGGGAGACCCAGAATCTGAAGCCGGCTCCAGGCTCTGAGCTGTCAGCACAGAGCCTGACGTGGGACTCGAACTCATGAACCGCGAGATCAGGACCAGAGCCGAAGTCGGACGTTCAACTGACTCAGCCACCCAGGCACCCCCTGCAGAACATTTTTTAAGTGTCCAGGTCAGTGGCACTGAGCACATTCACGCTGTTGTGCAAAGATCGCCAGCATCCATTTCCGGGATGCTTTTCATCTTGCGGCACTGAAACTCTCCCCATTAAACACGACCACCACAGGCTGCTCCTCCAGCCCCTGGCTCCTATGGTCTGCTTTCTGTCCCTATGGATGTCACTCCTCCAGGGACCTCATGGAAGTGGAATCATACAACGCTTGTTCTTATGTGACTTTCATTTATTTCACGGAACATAACGTTCTCGAAGTTCATCCACACAGCCGGGGTCAGAACGCCCCTCCTTTTCAAGGCCGAGTGATACTCCGTTGTGTGGACGGACCACATTTTGTTAGGTGGCTTCTGAACGTGGACGCCCAAGCGACTCTTAGAGACATTTTGTTCTTCCTAACAAACTCTTTATTTTGGAATGGTTGCAGGTCTACAGAAAACGTGCAAAGAAAGTTCCTGAATCCCCTGCAGTCAGCTTTCCCCAAACATGAATTCACACTTCACAAATACGTTCCTTGCTTTTGAAGTGAATGACGGATGTTGGACATCCTTCCAAGTCAGCAGACCGACATGTCCTAGCACAGGGATTATTTGCATTATTATTTCCATGAATCCGGGCTCGTCATCTAACCCTCCGATGCCACCCCCGTTTCCTTCCTTGTCCTAAAGTGGGGAGAAATGCAGCACCCACTTCCTACATAGAAATGTGATGAGCATTTCAGGACATATAAAGAGAAAAGGCCAACACCGATCGTGCATTCATCACAGCACCGTACGTCTACACTGTTTTGGGGTCTCCTGGCTGCCTCAGCCGGAAGAGCACCGGACTTGATTTTGAGGTTTTGCGTTCAAGCCCCGCGGTGTACAGATAATTAAAATAAAAATAGGGGCACTCAGTTGGTGGAGAGTTGACTCTTGATTTCAGGATTGTGAGTTTGAGCCCCACATTGGGTGCAGAGATTACTTAAAATCTTAAAATAAATAAATAAATAAAATAAGATAAAATCTTTAGAGGGGCGCCTGGGTGGCTCAGTCGGTTAAGCATCTGACTTCAGCTCAAGTCATGATCTCACAATTTGTGAGTTCGAGCCCCACGTCGGGCTCTGTGCTGACGGCTCAGAGCCCAGAGCCTCCTTTGGATTCTGTGTCTCCCCCTCTCTCTGCCCCTCCCCTGCTTGCACTCTGTCTCTCTCTCTCTCTGCAGAAATAAATAAACAGTAAAAAATA
>NW_024412431.1:670038-687089 GCF_014898765.1 Herpailurus yagouaroundi | reverse complement strand
CTCAGAGCCCGGAGCCTGCTTTGCATTCTGTGTCTCCCCCTCTCTCTGCCCCTCCCCTGCTTGCACTCTGTCTCTCTCTCTCTCTCTCTGAAGAAATAAATAAACAGTAAAAATAGAAATAAAAATAAATAAAATCTCTAGGGGCGCCTGGGTGGCTCAGGCGGTTAAGCGTCCGACTTCAGCTCAGGTCATGATCTCACGGTTTGTGAGGGTTTGTTTGTTGCGGAGCCTGCTTTGGATCCTCTGTCCCCTTCTCTCACTGCCCCTCCCCTGCTCTCTCTCTTTCTTAACAATAAATAAACATTTTTAAAAATTAAAACAAAAACTTAAATAAATAAAATCAAGTCTTTAGAGGCACCTGGGTGGCTCAGTCGGTTAAGCATCGGATTCTTGATTTTGGCTCGGGTCATGATCTCACGGTTGCGGGATTGGGCCCCGCATCGGGCTTTGCTCTGCTGGGCATGGAGCCTGCTTGGGATTCTCTCTCTCTCCCTCTCTCTCAAAATGAATAAATAAACTTAAACATTTTTAAATAAATAAATAAAAGTAAATAAACTTAAAAAAAATACATAGACTGCTTGATTGGCCAGCCTTGACCTGCCTCCTCTCACGTGACAGCCAAGCAGGGTCCCGTTTTTGCGGAGGGGGCCACTGCTTTTATTTAGCTGGCCCTTGCTTGCCCGGCGTTTAGGTTTTGCTACAACAAAGGACACAGCCTGGAATCACCTCGTGTGAAGTCCCTCGCGTATGCAAGTTTATGTGCAGGAGATATTCCCCCAAAGGCGCCTGTGGTTCCCAGGTTTCTGGTTGGAGCCTAACTGCCCCCCCACCCCACCCCGGCTGTTCCCAGGGGCTGGCGGGGGGCCAGGTCTCCAGCAGCAGCCTCCACGGGGTGTCTTTTCAAACTTTGCTCCTTGATATCAGAGAGGACAACGAGGGGGCGTGACCTTGAGACAGACAAGTGCCCAGTGTGTGCTTGAGAAGCAGGAACCGTGTGTGTGTGTGTGTGTGTGTGTGTGTGTGTGTGTGTGTATAACCCGGGTGCTTAAGACCATAAGGAGAGCCCCCCTCCCCACGAAGCAGACCCCGCTTCAGATCCTCTGTCTCCCTCTCTCTCTGCCCCTCCCCCCTTCACAATTAAAAAAAAAAAAAGCCCACGCGGAAGAAATGAGCAAATGATACCAAAGGCCAGCAAGTTCAGCTCCAGAAGGGCTTTGCGTCTCCAGCTAGGAAGGGTGGGCTTGTGGAAGAAGAACCAGAAAGACAACAACAAGAAGAGTGAGCTCGCTGGAGGGCTGTAGGAAAGCCTCTGGGATCTGGGGGTTCTAAGCAGGGATGAGCGACTATCGAAGCCTCCAGAGCCGTCTCCCTGGCTGCTTGGTGGCAGGTGGGCACGGGACGGGGTGCTGAGTCAGAAGCACCGGGGAGGAAGCTGGTTCAAAAACGAGAAACCCGTGTCAAGTGTCTGAAGCCTCAGGGGCTGCGAACTCCCTGGGGCAGGGACCCTGCTCTAGAGCATTTGCTGATGGAGTGGATGAGAGCCGGCAGGGGTGGGGGGAGCCGAGAGGGGCTCTGAGAAGCCCGGCTGCATGCAGAGACAAGAGGGAGACAGAAGGCACGGATGGATGGATGAGTCAGGGCCGGGGGACAGACAGCGAGGGACCGCCATGGGGGACAAGTGCAGAGATACGGAGAAAAGGGTGTGTGGGGTTACGAGGTGAAAGACTGTGTTAACCATGCCTCTTTATATTCTGTATTTTCTGAGGCTTTACCATCCTGGGGCGTTGCTGATCCCAGAGACACTGTCCCTCCCAGGGTTAGCTAATTCCTAGAAATAGGGCACAATTTCCACGAACTCATCTTCTTACACAAAGCAGCCAGTGCAAAACCCCAAATCCCTCCCTCACAGGCTCTGCCCTGGGGCCAATATTCCCCCGCCCAACCACCCCCAACTAAGGATAACACCTACCCTCTGGAGTTCACTGAAATTATTCAAACTACCAAGTCCTAAATCTTACCCCACCCTGTCTTGCTTTTCCCACGGAAACCACAGTAAAGGCTCTCTCTTATGGTTTCCCGTCACTCCCTCTGCCCCTTGCCGCAGCCTGGGGCTTCCCCCTGGGGCCCCGTGGGGGCCATGCCCTACCTCCTGCTCCTAGGGGACCCCTTCCTTCCGGTTTCTGTGTGTCTGGCCATCCCTGGTTGAAACCAATCTGGGTACACGTTAAGACAAAAGGATTTCAGAGAGCCCAGACAGTTGGTCAGCAAGGCCGGGTGCTGTAAGAAGTCAAGGCTGCTGAGCCTGGCCGGTGACTGTAGGGTTAAGGGGTCCCGGGTGCCGTAGAGGGGGGCTGGTGCTGGCCTGTGGAGGGCAGGGCCTCCTCTGTTAGCAGATTGGCTGCTAACGGGAAGAGGCATACCAGGCTGCTTTTCACTTTGGGGGTCCAGGCCAAGAGCTGGTGAGATTTCAGCGGGGAGGGGGCAGTGAGGTGAGCAAAGGGGAGAAGAAACCGATGAGGGACAGGGCTGGGGACCAGCCAACCCAGACCGTGCCCCTCGGAGCCGCCGTGGGACGGCTGGCCGAACGGAGGGCCCAGTGACAGAGTGCGGGTAAGGTGTGGCGGGCAGGGATGGCAGAGGGGTCTCGGGGGGTCAGGGAGGCTGGACTGGCCAGTGAGGAGAGGAGTCCGTGAGCTGGCTGTGGGTGAGCTGAGAGCACAGGGCTGGGGGACAGAGAGGAGAAGGAGATGATGGCAGGCCTCACCTTTGAGGAAGCCCTGCTGTGGGCCAAGCACCACGTGATCATTTGCAACGCCCACTAAGCGGGCTCTACACGCTAGGGCCCTAGGCCCCCGCTAGGCTCTACACGAAGCGGGCTACATAACGTGCAGGTCCCAGCGTGATAGCAAATGTGGGGTTCTTTGCTAAAAAACAAACCGAAGGGGCACCTGCGCGGCTCAGCTAAGTGTCCGACTCTTGATATCCTCTGCTCAGGTCACGATCTCACGGTTTGTGGGTTCGAGCCCCCCGTCGGGCCCGCCGACAGCTCAGAGCCTGAAGCCCGCTTCGCATTCTGTGTCTCCCTCTCTCTCTGCCCCTCCCCCGCTTGCATTCTGTCTCTCCCTCTCTCAAGAATAAATAATCATTAAAAACAAAAAAAGAGGAAATACAAAGCTTTCCCTTTTTTCCCTAGCTTCCTCTTTGACTTACGGTATCTGGCATTTCCCATGTCATTCTAAGTAACAGCAATCAAAATGTTAAATTCCTTTTTTTCCCCCGTGTTTATTTATTTTTGAGAGAGAGAGAGAGCATGAGCAGGGGAGGGGCAGAGAGGGAGGGAGACACAGAATTTGAAACAGGCTCCAGGCTCTGAGCTGTGAGCACAGAACCTGACATGGGGCTCGAACTCACGAACCCGTAAGATCATGACCGAAGCCCAAGTTGGCTGCTTAACCTACTGAGCCACCCAGGTGCCCCTTCAACATAATTATTTTTAAATGCAAATATAAGAAAGCATGCCACTTGTTCGTGAGATCCCCTACACTGTGGAGTTGGGCGCCCGGACGGAGGGAGGGTGACGGTGCCTCCCACCACATTCTGGCCAGGACCGTGGGAACCACCACTGGCCAGTCCCCCCAGGCTGCCGGGGCCCCTTCTGCCCACACACTCCGCCTTCCCTCGCTGGGCCCGGCGGAGGGGAGCCTACCTTGCCCTCTCCTCTGTTCTATTGTGTCACCATGCAAGTCGTTGGCTAACACCACCAGTGATGCAAGTCACCTCGGGGTTTCTTGCCTGTTTCTTGGAACGCTATTGCTTGCTTTCAGAATTAGAGCCCAGTTTTGGTTCCCAGGCAAAGTGTTGACCCGGAGGCTGTGAGCACCTCCCCTTACCCAAGCCTGGACCCTTGACCTCACTTTGAATGTTGCTGAGCCAGGCACACAGGGCAGGGCAGGTGCACCTTGATTCTGTGCTCCCCGGGGGGGGGGGGGGGGGGGCTCCACTACCCCACCCACTGCACTTTAAAAGCCCAAGTTCAAAAGTGAAATGATTAAGAATTTCCAGACGGAGGCGTTATGCTGAGTGGAATGAGTCAGGGACAGATAAATGCTGGATGATGATCTCACTTATGTGTGGAATCTAAAATGGTCAGAAAAGGGGCCCCGGGGCCCCTGGGTAGCTCAGTCAGTTAAGCGTGGGACTCTTGACTTTGGCTCAGGTCACGATCTCCAGGTTCACGAGATCAAGCCCCCTTGCTGGGCTCCGCACGGACGGTGCGGAGCCTGCTTGGGATTCTCTCTCTCTCTCTCTCTCTCTCTCTTTCTCTGCCCCTCCCCTGCTCACGCTCTCTCTCTCAAAAAGAAACATTAAAAAAATAATTGAAAAAAGAAATAACAGCTCGGGGGATCTAATGGACAGCGCGCCGATTACAGCGAACAGTAGTGTATCATATTCTTCACTGTTGCTAAGGAGTAGATCTCCAACGTTCTCACCACAAAGAAAGACATGGTAACTTTGTGTCACGGTGGAGGCAGCGTGAGCGTTTTGCAATTTATAAGTGTATCGGATCAACACACGCACCGGGAAACTCACCCAGTGCTATGTGCCAATTATAGCTCAGTAAAGTGGGCGGGGGCTTTCCAGATGGCAACTGCCCGGCCTCAAACCGAGCGCAGGGCCCCTCTGCCTGCAGGGCTCTGAGCAGCCACACAGATCAGGCGTGCCAAGCCGGTCTCGGGGCTGCGTTTTACAGATGATGAAACAAGGGGCAGCTCGCCTGAGCGGGCCCAGCTGGGGAGCCGCGGACCCACACCTGTCTCGCATCCGTGCACAGCGGGGCCGCATCTGAGAAGCTGGAAGGAGTCTCACGGGCCCATCTGGCCATCCAGCCCCTGTCGCCAACGGCCCCAGCTTCTCCGCGTGTCCTTTTGTTTTGTGAATTCGAACGGACGCGTCGAACGGACGGGGAGAGGGTGGACGTCAAGATAACCCAGAAGTGTCGGTTCACACGCGTTTTCTTCCCAGCACTTTTGTGCAATTAAAAGGGAAGTCTGGGGGCACCCGGGTGGCTCAGGCGGTTAAGCGGCCGACTCCTGACCTCCGCTCAGGTCATGATCTCACGGTTTGTGGGTCCGAACCCCGCATCCGGCTCTGAGCTGGGTGCCGAGCCTGCTTGGAAGCCTGTCTCTCTTCTCTCTGCCGCTCTCTCTCCCTCCGTCTCTCTCAAAACAAGCAAGCAAACAAACAAACAAACTTTAAAATAATAATAAGAAGAAGAAGAAGAAGAAAAGAAAAAGACTATGGGTGCCTGGGTGGCTCAATCAGTTGAGTGTCCAACTTTGACTTCAGCTCAGGTCGTGATCCCAGGGGCGTGGGATTGAGGAGTGAGCCCCGCATCGGGCTCTGCGCTGAGCATGAGGCCTGCTTGGGATTCTCTCTCTCTTCCTCTCTCTCCCTCTGCCCCTCAGCCCCCCTCCCCCTCTCACACACACACACACTCTCTCTCAAAACAAGACAGAACAAAAGAGCTGTGAAAATGCCTTCCTTCGGGGCAAGCAGCGTCTGGATTCTGTGGCTGACTTGGGGCTTCAGGAATTTCTACATCTTCTGGTCTCTTGCCTGGGGAATTTTCAAGGTGAAGACACCGCAAAGACATTTTGCCCTAGTTTGAAGCAATAAATTAATGAAGACATCCACAGGCTGGGTCAGATTTAAACTGGGTTAAAGGTGGCCTCTCTGAGAAGCGAATGCCTTTGTCTCAAAGGAGGAGGCAGCACCCTGTGTCTGAGCCTGGAGAAGGACGCTCACACATCACAGGAGAGGACACCTGGGGCAAGGGTCTGACCAGGATGCCAGATGCTTCTTTCAGTGCTCTGGCCACAAAGTGCTTTGTTGTCCTGCCCTCTGCCTTCAACCCCATTTCCCCCCAATTATTTCTATTATTAAGTATAATATTTAGTTTGTATTTAATATCTGTATTGTAATATCCTGTTGTAATGTAAGTAATATGTTATTTATATCATATAAATAAATATATAGATAATATCCTGGTATTTTTTAAATGTGAGCTTTTGCAGGGGCGCCTGGGTGGCTCAGTCAGCTGGGCATCCAACTTCGGCTCAGGTCATGATCTCAGGGTCCGTGAGTTCGAGCCCCGCGTCGGGCTCTGTGCTGACAGCTCGGAGCCTGGAGCCTGCTTCAGATTCTGTGTCTCCCTCTCTCTCTGCCCCTCCTCCAGCTTGTGCTCTCTCTTTCTCTCTCTCTCCAAAACAAATAAATAAACATTAAAAAAATTAAAAAAAAATCTCTTGGGGCGCCTGGGTGGCTCAGTCGGTTAAGCGTCTGACTTTGGCTCAGGTCATGATCTCGCGGTCCGTGAGTTCGAGCCCCGCGTCGGGCTCTGTGCTGACAACTCAGAGCCTGGAGCCTGTTTCAGATTCTGTGTCTCCCTCTCTCTGACCCTCCCGTGTTCATGCTCTGTCTCTCTCTGTCTCAAAAATAAATAAACGTTTAAAAAATTAAAATAAATAAATAAATAAACATTAAAAAAATTGTTTAATTAAATTTCCAAAAATCAAACTACACCTTCCACGTAACTAGAAGGAAATAAAAGTGAATGGATTTCAAAGCTGTGCGATTTCAAAGCTCTTTCTAAGCTTAAGAGCAGTGGGAGGAATCAGAAAGGAATGCACTGGGTCGTCTCTTTAAAACTGAAAGCCCTTCCACGGATCGATTCATATTAATATTCCAGCCAGGAGATGGAAAAGAGCACGGACAGAGAAGTCATAAACACCCGTGAAACAAGCAGGAGAGGAAAACACATCCGACCCCCGGATTCTCAGAGATGCTCACTGCTGGTGAAAAAGGAGACACCTTGTTGTCTGTTTGAACAGTGATGTTTGTTGTTTTCTTTTTAATTACCGAATCTCGCGCTGGCTGGCGGCTTTCAGCATAAACTGCAGCCTTCTGGACAGCGTTTGGCAACGTGTACCAAGAATCATAAAATGTTTGCCTCGTTCAAGCCAGTATTTCCACTTCTGCGAATTCACTCCGCAGAAATATGAGAAGTAGGCAAATATTTGCCCATAACAGTACTCGCCGTAGCATTATTTCGATACTCAGGTAACGCAAACTGAGGTACGCAGTTAGGTCAGCACCAGCACATGATGGTTGGCACCTGAAACCGATATAACCCTGCCTGTTGGCCGTACTGGTATTAAAATAAAAAGTGGAATTAAAAAATAAAAATAAAATTAAAAATGGCATGAGTGGGGTCCTGGGTGGCTCAGTCGGTCAAGCGTCTCTGTTTTTTTTTTTTAATAATAATAATTTTTTAAGTTTATTTATTTAGTGAGAGAGAGAGAGAGAGAGCAGGGGAGGGGCAGAGAGAGAAGGAGAGAGAGAGAGAATCCCAAGCAGGCTCTGCCCTGTCAGCTCGGAGCCGGATGCAGGGCTCGAACCCCCCAACCATGAGATCATAACCTGAGCCAAAACCAAGAGTCGATGCTCCATCGACTGAGCCACCCGGGCACCCTTAAATGCCTGACTCTTGATTTTAGCCCAGGTCATGATCTCACTGTCATGAGATCGAGTCCTGCATCAGGCTCTGCTGAGTGTGGGCCCTGCTTGGGATTCTGTCTCTCCCTCTCTCTCTGCCCCTCCCCTACTGACGCATGTGCGTTCTCTCTCTCTCTCTCTCTCTCTCTCTCAAAATAAATAAGCAAACATTAAAAAAATAAGATGATGAAATCTATAATGCGGTCATCAAAAATGTCGTGGACATTTCTAATAATATGGGAAGGTTTTTCTAACAATACAGAAAGATTTTTTTCTTAACAATATGGAAAGTGTTTTCATATAAAATTCTAAGTAAAAAAGTTTAGATGAAAAGAAAAAGCATATAGATGGAACCTAATTTTTTGTCTAGATTTTTCTGTGATTAAAAGTCTCGTTGCCAGGGCCGCCTGGGTGACTCTGTTGGTTAGCTAAGTTGGTTAAGCTGACTCTTGGTTTCAGCTCTGGTCATGGTCTTATGGTTTGTGGGTTCAAGCCCTGAATGGGGCCCCATGCTACTGGTGTGGAATCTGCTTGGGATTCTCTCTCTCTGTCCCTCTCTCTCTCTCAAAATACATAAATAGACCTAGGGCACCTGGATGGCTCAGTCAAGCGTCCGACTTTGGCTCAGGTCATGCCCTTGAGGTTTCTGATCTTGAGCCCCGCGTCGGGCTCTGTGCTGACAGCTCGGAGTCTGGAGCCTGCTTTGGATTCTATGTCTCCTTCGCTCTCTGCCCCTCCCCCACTCTCTCTCTCTCTCTCTCTCTCTCTCAAAAATAAATAAACATTAAAAAATAATAAACAAACAAACAAACTTAAAAAAAATCCTGTTGCCAGGGCGCCCAGCTGGCTCGGTCAGTAGAGCATGGGACTCTTGATCCCGGAGTTGTGAGTTCGAGCCCCAAGTTGGGTGTAGAGATTACTTAAAAATAAAAAATCTTTAGGGGCGCCTGGGTGGCTCAGTGGGTTGAGCATCTGACTTCGGCTCAGGTCATGATCTCGTGGTCTGTGAGTTTAAGCCCCGCATCGGGCTCTGTGCTGACAGCTCAGAGCCTGGAGCCTGCTTCGGATTCTGGGTCTCCCACTCTCTCTCTGCCCCTCCCCTGCTCACTCTCTCTCTCTCTCTCTCTCTCAAAAATAAATAAACATTTAAAAAAAATTTTTTTAATAAAAATAAAAAATCTTTAAAAGAAAAATTCTGTTGCCTCGGGAGCAAGGAAACTCTCACTCGCTGCTGGTGGGGATGCAAAACAGTGCAGCCGCTTTGGGAGACAGTTTGGCAGTTAGCCGCAAAACTAAACATACTCTCACCATACGATCCAGCAATCGCCTTCCTTGCTGTTTACCCAAAGGTGTCGAAAGCTATGCCCACCCAGAAACCTGCACACGGATGTTCATAATAGCCTTCTTCATAATTGCCGAAACCTGGAGGCGGCCGCGATGTCCGCCAGTGGGTGGATGGGTAAGTAAACCGTGGGACACACGGACAAGAGAACATTATTCAGCGCTAAACAGACACGAGCCATCCAGCCACAAAAAGCCACGGAGGAACCTTAAACGCCTATCGCTAAGCGAAAGCAGCCAGTCTGAAAAGGCTACACGCTGTAGGATTCCAGCTCTGTGACGTTCTGGAAAAGGCAGAAGTGAAGAGACCGTGAAAACATCAGTCGTGCCAGGGGCTTGCGGGGAGGGAGGGATGAACAGGCAGAAGGCAGGGGAATTTGTAGGGCAGTGAAACTGGTGTGCGTGATGTCACAACGGCAGATTCGTTCGTGGTGTGTGCGTCCAAACCCACAGAATGCACACCACCCAGAGCCAGCTGTAAACCACAGATCTGGGAGATAGTGATGTCAGTGCAGGTCTCTCGATGGTAACAAAGGTGTCCCTCTGCCAGGTCGATATGGCACAGTCTATGCACATGTGGGCAGAAGGCTTATGGAGGTTCCCTGTACTTCCCACTCAGTTTTGCTGCGAACCTAATAAAGTCCATTAAACAATAAAATCGGGGCACCTGGGTGGCTCCGTGGGTTAAGCGTCGACTTCAGCTCAGGCCATGATCTCACCGTTCGTGGGTTCGAGCCCCGCGCTGGATGTAGAGATTACTTAAATAAATCAATAAACTTAAGTGTGGGGCGCCTGGATGGCTCAGTCAGTTGAGCGTTTGCCTCTTGATTTCCACTCAGGTCATGGTCTCAGGGTCGTGGGATCAAGGCCTGTGTCAGACTCTGTGCTGGGTGTGGAGCCTGCTTGAGATTCTCTCTCTCTCTCTCTCTCTCTCTCTCTCTCTCTCTCTCTCTTTCCACCCCTTCCCCATTGGCACTCTCCCTCTCTGTCTCTCAAAATAAATACATAAACTTTAAAAAAAAAATTCTCTCTCTCCCTCTGCCTCTCTCCTCTCCTCCACTGTGTTCTCTCTCTAAAAAAAATCTTTAATGCAAAACATAAAAAAAAAAAAAAAATAGGGGAGCCTGGGTGGCTCAGTCCGTTGGGCAGCCAACTCTTGATTTCAGCTTGAGTCATGATCTCACAGTCATGAGATCAAGTCCCGTGTCAGGCTCTGAGCTGGGCGTAGATCCTGCTTGGGACTCTCTCTCTGTCTCTCTCTCTCTCTCTTTCTCTCTCTCTCTCCTTCTGCCTCTCTCCGACTTGCATGCATTCTCTCTCTCTCTTTCTCTCTCTCTCTCTCTCAAAAAATAAAAGGAAAGAAAAGAAAGAAAAGGAAAGGAAAACAAAAGGAAAGGAAAGAAAGAAGACAAAAGGAAAGAAAAATGCCCTGCTACCCTGCAGACGATTTCCAAAGTCTGCAGCTGACCCAGGGGCCCTTCCCTGTGGCGCTCCATATTGCCTGTGTCGCTGCAGGACAAATTCTGGTGACTCCTCACATCCACCAGCACCTCCCTCACCTGTGGCTCCTCCTAGGATCCCACCTCAGCAATGGTCGCATCAGTCAACCCTGACACTTAGGCCCCAGAGATGAGGGCATCGCTCTCCGTTCCTGCCTTTCCCTCTCCTCCACTGACAAAGGACTTGTGTCCAGTATATGTAAAGAGCTCCTACAAATCAACAAGAAAAAGGCAGAAACCCCAAAGGAAAAATGGGCCCTTCACAAAAGGTTGTCTCCAAATGGCCAATAAAATGGAACCATTTACTGCAGAGGCAGCAAAAAAAAAAAAAAAAAAAAAGGTGGCCAGTGGGTTTTGAAAAAGAAATAACTTCTGAGAGGTGTCAGGAGCCCGATACAAGGACTTTCTTGCAGTCACGTGAAGAAATGGAATATTATACAGGAGTGAAGAAGGAATGACTAGCTTCCCCTCTCTATCTCTGTCTCAATATAAACGTATCCCCAAAACCTACTTCTGGGTGGAAAAAAAAAGTTGTGTGATGATAATACAGTGTGATGCTATTTATATAAATTACATAACACACACACAATAGCATTATATGTTATATATGGTTTTCTCTCTTCCTGGTAAAGTAGACACAGATTATGGAAGTGGTTTTCCCGGGCGGGGGGGGGGGGGGCAGTGATTTTTGTTCTGGGTACTTGTGTCTTTCAAGTGCGCCTCCCTGCGGTGGCCAGAGAAATCAGGTCACTGCAGATTGATGGCCAGGGAGTCTGGTGGCCAGAGTGGAGTGTGGCCGGATGGGCAACACAGCCGGGGGGCATCAGCGTGATGGAGGTGGCCAGAGGGACCGGAGGGACTAGAGTGAAGGTAGCCCCGATGCCCTCATGTGTCCGGCATATAGAAAGTGTCCTTTACGGACCAAGAAGAGAAAGGCAGAAACTTCAAAGGAAAAATGGGCCCTTGGCAAAAGGTGATCTCCAAATGGCCAATAGGTAAACATATGCTTGACATCCTAAGTCATCAGGGAGATGTGAATTAAAACCAGAATGGCAGGCACAATGACTGTATGCTGTTCAAAGTCAAGTTAGGGGTTACCCTGGGTGGGAGTGACAGGAAGGAGGGGTTCTAGGGGCTGCTGATATTCCCCCCTAGGTCTGTGTCCTGGCTACTTTTTTTTTTTTTTTTAATCTTTATTTATTTTTGAGAAAGCGAGAGACAGAGCACAAGCAGGGGAAGGGCAGAGAGAGAGGGCGACACAGAATCCGAAGCAGGCTCCACGCTCCGAGCTGTCAGCCCAGAGCCCGACGCGGGGCTCGAACTCACGAACCGTGAGATCATGACCCGAGCCAAAGTTGGATGCTTAACCCACTGAGCCACCCAGGCGCCCCTCAAAGTAAATAAATAAACTTGAAATAAAAGGTTCTAAAAGCGAAAAAACCCTCCCCTTCTATCCTTCCGCCATATTCAGGCCTCATCAACTCTGCACAGGGCAACTCTCACGCTGCCCGACCTCTCCCCGGGCCCCAGCCCTCCTCCAGACAACCAGAGACTTGTGTCCCTCCCTGCTGTAAATCATTCTATGGCTCCCTACCGCCCCGCAAGATTAGCTCCAAGTCTGGTCCTGCTTTCTTCTGCAGCCTTCCCTCTGCCTCCCCTCTCTGTTCTTTGCACCATTAAATTAACCTCCAGCCCCAAACATGCTGTTTCAAACCCCCACGCCTTGGCACCTGCCTTCCTCTTTGCCAGACTGCGTGGCGGGCGTGACACACTCTTGCCCTCTGAGGCTCACCCCAAGGCGCTCTGGGTTTTGCAAAATACAAAAGGAGGCTTTGAGTCTTGGGCAAAAGCTTAGTGGCTCACCCCGGGGTCCTTTCCTCCGGGGAAAGCCCCATCCCTCTGAGCCACACAGGGGTCTCCCGGGCTGGGAAGAAGCCCCAAGCCTCCGCCCATCTCCAGCCCCCTACCCCAGCCCTGCGCGTCTGGCCTCGGATTTCTTCCTCTCTCCTCCTATTTCCGGAGGACTGCCCGCCCTCCCCCGCTGATACCCCCGCCGGCAGCTCTCCGAAGGGGAAGTGAGGGGGAGGGGAGGGGGGGGGGCTGGGGGAGAAAGTTCCAGGAAGGCGGGGGAAGGCCGGCCCGGCCCGGGGGGGGGGCGGGCTCGGGCCGGACCCCGGCCCGCCAGCAGACCTTGGGCGACTCAGCCAAGCCTGTCTCCTGCTCGCCTGCACCCCCTGCGCCCCCCACCCCAGCCCCTGCCCTCACCGGAACAAGTACTGGGCAGGCTTCACCCAGGGCGGCTAGCTTTTCACAGACACCAGTGGCTCGCTGGCTCCCAGTCCCAGCTCCGGTGCTCACAGGCTGTGTGACCTTGGGCCAGTGCCATACTGCTTTTGCCCCAGGATGGTCTAGAGGCCAAGTTCAAGGTCTGAATTGATCCTTCCGCGGGCCTCCACTGCCTGGATGCGGAGGGTGGCGGCAGGACAGGCCCAAGCCAGGTGGCCCAACAGTAGTTCAGCCCAGCCTCTCCCCATGCCCCCTCCTCTGGCCCTCACCCACAGGGACTGTCACCCATGGGGCCTCCTGCCATCCACGCCTCTCCTGGGGCTGACACCAGGGACTCCCCATCTCCAGTGCAGACAGACACCCAAGACGGCTTCTAGGGCGCCCCTCTCTCAGACACCAGCACCGTCCCTCAAGTCTGCTGTTGCCCTTGCCCGTCCCCCCCCCTCCCCAGGGTCACCCACCTGGCCACCCAGCCAGAGAGGGACATCATGCTGGGCACAGTCCAGACCCACCCACCAGACCTCCCTCACACCTCCTCTCCCTCCTTCCGCGGGCTCCCACCAGCCTCCAGACACTCTCCACTGGGAAACCAGGTTCCCGTGTCTCTGTCCCCTGCATGCACCTGTCACGCTGCAGGCCCTGTGACCTCTCAGACTGCAAATCAGAGCACGACACTCTCCTATAGAAACCCAATCGTAGCTGTGTGAAGGGTGAGCCCTGCGGCTGTTGAATGGCTTGAATGGCTTGAAGGGACGGTATCTCTCATGCTGCCCGCCCCCACCTCAACCCAGGTCACACTGGGCTTTTGTTTCAGTGGGCCCTCCTCTTCCCTGCGCCCCGCCCCCCACATCCCTGCCCACCTGCCTCTTCAGCTGAGGGACATTCTGTCCTTGGGAACATCACCCTGACCTCCTACCCACGTCCTGAATATCCTGTGCTCTCCCCCTTCACACCCCCAGCACATTGACCTGGAATTGCCAAGGGGTCTCTTCATCAGCTTTGGCTCACTGGTCCCAGAGAAAAGTCCCTCCAATTAACACTGGCACCAAAAAGGCCGGAGCCAGAAACAAAAGGGTTGATTGGAAGGAACTGTTTCTTTTGAAAACAGAGTACAAATTATGACAAGGAATTCGTTCTACTTGAGAGTAAACAAGATGTGAGCTACAATGGAAACTACAGGCTAATTCTTGAAACAAACACACAAAAAAAGAAATTAGTTCATTGGGGATTTTTTGGAAGGGCCTTCCCCCCCCCCCCCCCGAAACTGTGTTCAATAATTCACATTTATTTTATTTTATTTTTTTTAACGTTTATTTATTTTTGAGACAGAGAGACACAGAGCATGAACAGGGGAGGGGCAGAGAGAGGGAGACACAGAATCTGAAACAGGCTCCAGGCTCTGAGCTGTCAGCACAGAGCCCGACGCGGGGCTCGAACCCACAGACCGTGAGATCATGACCTGAGCCAAAGCCGGACGCTTAACCGACCAAGCCACCCAGGCACCCCAATAATTCACATTTAATATTTCAATAGGATTCTGGAATTATTTGGGGGGAAATAGACACATGCACGCGCACACACACACACACACACACACACACAGAAAATAAAACAAAAATGCTATTGTGGGTTGAATTGTGTCCCCCAGAAAGATATGTTGTGGTGGTACCTGGGAATGTGACCTTATTTCAAAATGGGATCTTTGCAGACGTAATCAAATTAAGATGAGGTCATCCCGGAGTAGAAGTGGCCGCTAATCCAATGATGGCGTAAGAGAAGTTTGGACACAAAGACACAGACGTGCACAGAGGGAAAATGGCCACGTGCCGAAATTGGAATGATGTGTCCACAAGCCGAGCAGTGCCAAGGATTGCCCACAGCAGTGGAAGCTGGAAGAGGCAGGAAAGATCGGTTCCCGGAGCCATCGGAGGGAGCACGGCCCTGTGGGCACCTTGATTTCAGACACTGAACTTTCAGCACTGTGAGAGGATTAAGCCTCCGCTGTGCGAGCTGCCCGGTTTGTGGCACTTTGTCATGGTGGCCCCAGGAAACCAGACACAGGTCTGCGTCTGACCATTTGGTGTTTGAGTCACTCTCCCTGGAGCAGGCTTGGCCACCTTCACCATGTTTCGTTTATTCCTTAGACGGACCACAGGTTCCTCCTCCGTCAGTAACTTACCTGCATTTGGGTCCAGGTCCACAGCCAATCTCTTCCACCACGTGAAATCATACCAGGTCGCAAGACTGACCATATCATGTTGTGATAGACTTGCATTGTTGTATTAACTTCGGGGGCAATGTTGACTACGTCCCACACCAGAGAACAATTGATTAAAGATTTAAAAAAAAATTAATAAAAAGATCGTTTTCTGTGGGTGCAGTTTGTTGCTGAAATAATCCTGAAGGTTCAGATGGAGTCTGATTTCCTAAGTCACCAATTTAGTTCTCATATTGTGACAACATTAGCTTCCCTCCACACCTTACAACCACCCTCCTTGCAGACGTGACACCCCTAGTGGGCTCCCCAAAGTGCGCATCCAAAACACAGATGAGGCGGTGAATGCCGTTGGGACCACCGGGAGCGTAAAACTTGGATCCCTACTTTACCTCAATATAAGTTCCTGATGGATCAATGTGTTACACGGAGAAAGAAAATCATAAAAGTACTAGGGAACAAAAAACACATGGGGGCCTTTTAAAATAGTAATTTGAGGGGCGCCTGGGTGGCTTGGTCGGTTATGCGTCCGACTTCAGCCCAGGTCATGATCTCACGGTTCATGAGTTCAAGCCCCGCCTCGGGCTCTGTGCTGACAGCTCAGAGCCTGGAGCCTGCTTCAGATTCTGTGTCTCCCTCTCTCTCTACCCCTCCCCTGTTCATGCTCTGTCTCTCTCTGTCTCAAAAAATAAATAAACGTTAAAAAAAAAATAGTAATTTGAGAATAGGTAAGGTCTTCCTACAAAAAATAATTAAACGCAAAGCTGCAAAGGAAAAAGGTGAGTTCAACTTCCTAAAAATCCTTAGAGGCGCATGGGAAGGGAAGATTATAAACAAGCTAAAACTACAACAAACTGGGAGGGCGAGGGGAATATTGCGGCTTGTATCAGAGAATAAGTAATTTCCTTAATATTAAAAAGAACTTCAGGGCAACTGGTTGGTTCAGTTAGGGGAATGTGCAACTCTTGACCTCAGGGTCGTGCATTCAAGCCCCATCTTGGGCATAAAGCTTACTTAAAAAAATAAAAAGTAGGGGCACCTGAGTGACTCAGTTGGTTAAGCATCCGACTTCAGCCCAGGTCATGATCTCACGGTTCATGAGTTCAAGCCCCGCCTCGGGCTCTGTGCTGACCGCTCAGAGCCTGGAGCCTGCTTCAGATTCTGTGTCTCTCTCTCTCTCTCAAAAATGAATAAATGTTAAAAATTTTTTTTAAAAAGTGGGGTGCCTGGGTGGCTCAGTCAGTGAAGCATTCTACTCTTGATCCCAGCTCAGGTCTTGATATCAGGGTTGTGAGTTCAAGCCCTGCATTGGGCTCCCAGGAACATTAAGTTAAAAAGCAAGGTTCAGTGTCCTCAAAAAGTTAAACGTAGAATTATTGTATAAGCCAGCGATCCCTCTTCTGGGTATCCCTGGAAAGCAGGGACTCAAAGAGATATTTGTGCACCCATGTTCCCAGCAGCACGATCACAACGGCCAGCGGGTGGAAACAACCCAAGTGTGCATTAACGGACGAATGAATAAATCATGTGGTCCATTCATACCGTGGAATATTACTCAGCCATTAAAAAGAATAAAGTTCTGAAACGTGGATGAGCCTTGAAAACGTTACGCTAAATGAACCAAGCCAGACTCAGAAGGACACATACCGTAGGATTCCACTTATAGAAGAAATGGGTAAATTCGTAGAGACAGAGTGTAGATGGCAGGTGCCAGGGACTGGAGTAGGGGTTAGGGAGTCAGTGTTTAATGGGGACATAATCTCAAGTGTGGAAAGATGAGAAAGTTCTGGAGATGGATGGTGGGGGTGGTTGCACAACCGTGCGAATATGCTTAGTGCCACTGAGCTGTGCACTTAAAAATGGCTACAACAGGGGGCGCCTGGCTGGCTCCGTTGGAAGAGTATGTGACTCTTGATCTCGGGGCTGTGGGTTCAAGCCCCAAGTTGGGTGTAGAGATTACTAAACACAAATTTAAACACTTTAAAAAATGGTTACAGTGGTACATTTCATGCTATATACATTTTACCTCATTTTTAAAAAAAGGGGACTACATAAGATGCAATTGTTTGTTTAAAAAAAGAGAAGGGGGCGCCTGGGTGGCGCAGTCGGTTAAGCGTCCGACTTCAGCCAGGTCACGATCTCGCGGTCCGTGAGTT
>NW_024412431.1:660192-665038 GCF_014898765.1 Herpailurus yagouaroundi | reverse complement strand
CACCCGCGAGCCCACACCGAGCGCCTGCGTGGGGGCCACCGACGTGCCCGCGCTGGGGGCGCAGCCGGGGCCCTGGCCTCGCAGCCCGGCCGCGTAGACTGCTGGCAACCGCGTCAACAGACTCGGATCGCTCCAGCCCGCGCTGAGTGCGGGGAAGACGACACCTCGGGGAGACGGGGTAAGGGGTGGGGGACGGATTGTCGGAGGAGGTGTCATCCGGGCTGAGTGGACCCGCCAGCGAGGGCTGCTGAGGCCCAGGAAGCACCAAGACTCCGAGGCGGGGCCCAGCCCGGTGTGTCTGCGGGGCAGAAAGGAGGCCAGCGTGGCTGGAGCGCGGAGAGGGAGGCTTGGAGGTGGGGACAGTTTGGCCCGAGCCTCGAAGATGGCGGGGAGTGAGTGAATTCCACTCTCGGGTCTGGGGTGGCGGGGGGCACGGGAGGCTTAGAGCCAAGTGAGCTCCCCGGTCGTGTTGTGTCTTAGGAAGATCCCGTGCTGTGGGCAGGAGGGATGGGAGGAGACCCGGGAGGAGGCTGCTGGTTTGCACCCCCCTGGAAGGAGGGGTGGAAAGCGGGTGGGGGGGGGAGGGGGGTGCATCCTGGCAGAAGACGTCCTCTGCATTCCCTGCCTGCTTAGAAGTGGGGCGTGAAGTAACATGCTGGGAGGAGATTTCTGGCACTGGCAGCTGGGGGCATGCAGGGGCCTTTCATTCCGCGATGGGGAAACTGAGGGAGAAGCAGGTGGGGCGGGGCTGTTGTGGCCGCGTCTGACTGGCGAACCCCCTGAAATGCCGCCCGATGGGGGAGGCTCCTGGAGACCAACTCCATACCCAGGGGAGGTGTCCAGCGGCCGAGTGCAGGGGCCGCGCTGGCCCCACTAGGGTGACCTGGGTCTCTTTTAGGGAGGTTGCCTGAGGAACACATTCTGGAGGGTGGGGTTGCCTCTGAAGCTCCCCAGGCTCAACTCAGCCCCCTTCCAAGAGCAGCTGCTGTGAATCAGCATGGCTGGGGTAGGGGTACGAGGAGCCTCACGCAGCACACCTGAGCCGGGGCGGGCCAAGCCAGAACGTTCCGTGCCTTTCCAGCTCACCTACTCCCAATGCGGGTTCTTGAGAGGGGAAGGGAGAGGCGGTAGGAGTGAGCTGGGAGATTTGGTCACTGAACTGGCCTTGTGACCCCAGGGAAAGTTTTCTGAGCTTCTGTTTGCCCATCTGTAAAATGGGTCAGTAGGACCTATCCCTGGGAATGTTGTTCTGATCAGAGGAAGCCTTGGCTAGGAAAGGACTTGGCTGACCCCCCCCCCCCCCCCCACCGCAGCCTCACGCCTGAGGGGTTGGGGGAGGGCTCCAGAGCCAGTGGGAGTGCACAGCCTGAGGAGCCCCCATTTCTGCCTGCTCTCAGAAATGGGAGCGCTGTGTAACTGTGCCCACCTCCAGACCCAGGGCCTGCCTTCTGCAGACTGAGTGAGTCAGGCGTGTAAAGTGTTTGGTTGGCCCAGCGCCTGGCTTGGAGTGATCACTCGGCCCAGGAGCCACTGGGCTCCTGTATTTGGCAGGGGGGAGTGGGAACGGGCCATCACCCTTGGGATGCCCACAGGAAAGCAGGCATGGGGGGGGGGGGGGCGGGGCGCATGCTCCCCTCTTATCTGGGCACCGCAGGCTGTCCCCTTTCCGGCTGTCCGGAGGCTGCCTCTGACCTTGTCCTGCCTGTATGGGTTCAGTGCCCTCAGGCTAGTGACTTCACCTCCTTCTCGCCTCGGTTTCTTCACCTGTAAAATGGAAATAATAGCAGTCATCACCTCAGAGGCAAGTGTGGTGCCCGGCTGCTAATAAGCACCTGATGAAACAGCCGATGCCTGGATGTGTGGGGGAAGGGAGCCCAGAGGAGGGGCCTGATTCAGCCTGGGGAGGGGTCAGGGAAGGCTTCTCGGAGGAGGTGACCATTGGTGGGTCACTGAGGACGCCTAAGAGGTAACAGAGCAGAGAGACTCCAGTGGGGAGAGACTGGGGGGTGCATGGGAGGAGCCACAAGCAGGAGCTGAGACCAGCATGGAAGCAGCTGACTGGTCCAGATCGCGATGGAGCTGAGTGAGAGGTGCCTGGATCCTGGAGAGATTTGAAGGGGGTGGGGGTGGGGGGCGGAGTGGAACGGCCACTGATTGGGGAACAGGTTCGGGTACGAGTTCAGGTACTGTTTGCAGCATCTGGAAATTGTGTCCCTGCTCCGCAGCCGGGTTGGAGGCGGGCTTTGAAGAAGCAAAGCTGGAGGTTGGGAGAGGTCCCCATGGGGGGTGGGGGGGGGGATAGAGAGAGGGCAGGACGAAATGGAGTAGGTGGCAAGGGCTCTGGGGAAAAAGGAGGAAGGGCGCCAGTGGCTCAATGGGTTAACCGTCCACTCTAGATCTCGGCTCAGGTCATGATCTCAGGGTTGGTGGGATCGAGCCCCTCGTTGAGCTCTGTGCTGACAGTGCAGAGCCTGCTTGGGATTCTGTCTCCGCCTCTCACCTGCGCGTATGCGCACGCGTGCACCCTCTCTCTCTCTCAAAATAAATAAACGTTTAAAAAAAAAAAAAAAAAAAAAGAAGGAAATGGCCAGCCCAGCTGAGTTTCTGAATCCTCTGCATGAATAATTCAGTGGCAGGACTTCTACTCCCTTACTTGACTGTCCTTCCCACCCTCACCCCACCCCACCCCAAGCCATTCAGATGGGCTCTTTTTTTTTTTTTTAAGTGTATTTTATTTACTTTTGAGAGAGGGAGAGAGAGCACCGGGGTGCGTGCCAGCACACGAGCAGGGGAGGGACAGAGAGAGAGAGAGAGAGAGAGAGAGAGAGAGAATCCCAAGCAGGCTCAGCACGGAGCCTGATGCGGGGCTCCAACTCCCGATCATGACCTGAGCCACAATCGAGAGTCCGACGCTCAACCACCTGAGCCACCCAGATGCCCCCAGATGGACTCTTCCTTGCCACCCTTGAAGAGGCTCTGACCAGAGTGGCATCTGGGAGGTCTTTCTCCTCCTTCAGTCTCGACTTTATACCTTTGTTAATATGAGGCTGTCACCCCAGTTCCCCACAATGAATGGCCGGGAGCTTGTTCTCTCCCCATCCCATCTTGGGCTCCCAAACGCATATTTTGCCCCCGGATCCCCTGACCGTGTGTCTGAGGAGGGGGGCCGCGTGCCTGGCAGCCTCACCTTGGAGAACCCCTCTGCCCTGCGCTTGGCCCCACCCCTCTTCACCCTTACGTCCGTCATTTATTCATCCAGCATGCATCTATGAAGTGCCTGCACCGGGAGGCACCGGGGACGAGCGGTGCACCAAAGGAAGCTTCCTTGCTGCACACTACTTGGAGGAGTAATGTTGGGGGGGGCAGAGGGGGGGGCTGGAGCAGAGGGAGCAAGGGGGAGAGTGGGCAGAGGGGCAGACGACGAGACTGAAGGTCTCAGGGCTCCCGGGTCCAGTAACAGCAGGCCCTGGGAGGGTCCTCGCCTGAGGGGTAAGAGGAGGTGAGCCCTACCTCTGCAGTTTGCAGGGGCATTGCTTGGCTGCTTTGTGGCCTCCCTACGGTGGTCATTTCTGGAACCCTGATGGCCCAGGCGGCTGCTGGCAGGAGGAAAGGAGCAAATCCACCCCCTTTCCCAGCGGGGTGGGGGGCGGGCTTCCGCCTTCCCCCTGCATATGGTGGGGCTCAGCTGACCTGGGAGACTTCTCGGAAGCACTGAAGTAGCCAGGGAGAGGGCTCAGGTGGGGGTATGGAGGGAGGGGGCGGCGGCAGTGACCGGCAGGGCCCCGAGCTGGGGGTTGGAGCGGGACACTCTCGGAGAGGGGACAGGGATGCCGGGATGGCGGTCAGCAAACACCAAAGCAGGAGTGTCGTGAGGGTGGCCCTGCCATCGGCCTGCTGTCACTCCCTTTGCAGGTGGAGGAGAAAGGACTCGGCCCCCTCCCCCGCCCCTCCCTGTAAGGCATGTGGACGAGGGCCTGGTCACCTGGATCTGGTTCCCCTTCCCACCCCCACTACTGAGCCAGGCAGACCCCAAACCCTACCAGCTTCAGAGGCTTTAATGAGAGGATTCAGAGCCTCAGACTCTGGAACCTAGATTGGGTGGGGGTCCTGCTGAGAGCCAGGATGCTGTGGCCACGACTGCCCTCCCCACCCCCATCCCTGTCCACACTGGGGATGGGTGTGCCTAAGGGCAGTTCTTTTTGGCCCTGGCTCAGTTTAAGACGACGATCCCCGCAGGCGCTGAGGAGCCACCGCAGGCACAAGGGAGTCTCGCTAAACTATTAGGAGATGGCAGGGGACAAAGTGACAGAGAGGGAGAGCAGGCAGGATGAGCTCTGGAAACATCTGCGTCTGGATCTCCTTTTTCCATCTGAGATGTTGGTGAGGGCGGGTCGTAGTATAAGGCTGTCGCCCCCCTGCCCTGACCTCTTCCCACATGCCCCTCTGTTCCTGTGGGCTTCGTCTCTGTGCCTCGAAGCTACTGCACATGGCCCGGCCTCAGGGCCTTTACACAGCCTGTCCCCTTTGCCAAGAATGCTCTATCCCTGTGGCTTCCTCGTGTCTTCTTAGACCATCCTGACCTTTCTGTTTAAAATTGCAGCCCCCACTGCCCATTCCTGATCTCTTTTCCTGCCCTATTTTTCTCTCCACTGTCCAGAATAATGAAATAAATTAATAATAAAATGTATAGTGTTTGCCACCCCCAACCCTCACCCCGTCCAGGACCTCTGCTCCATGAGGGCTGGGATCCTCATTTAGTGTGTTTCCTGCTATGACCCCAGCCCCCTGGCATACAATGAGTGTGTGTGTGTGTGTGTGTGTGTGTGTGTGTGTGTGTGTGTGTGTG
>NW_024412431.1:612393-660182 GCF_014898765.1 Herpailurus yagouaroundi | reverse complement strand
GTGTGTGTGTGTGTGTGTGTGTGTGTGTGTGTGTGTGTGTGTGTGTGTGTTGGGGGGTGGGTGGTGTGGAGTGGCTAGCCAGAGACTGGAAGCAGCTGAGGGCAATTTAGGCCCCGAGTCAGGACACTCGGAACTTTCCCACATGTTCCTAGAATTTTCCAGAAATGCGTTCAGAGTAAGAGGCTGGGGGGGCAGAGCCTCTCTGAGGAGGTCACTTTTTCCCCCTCTTGATGGATTTCGAATCTTTCACTTTTGTATTTGTTTAACGTTTGTTTATTTTTGAGAGAGAGAGAGAGCATGAGCAGGGGAAGGGCAGAGAGAGAGGAAGACCCAGAATCCGAAGCAGGCTCTGTGCTGTCAGCAGGGCTCTGTCCCCACGAACGGTGAGATAATGACCTGAGCGGAAATCAAGAGTCAGAGGCTTACCCAACTGAGCCACCCAGGTGCCCCTGAATCTTTCACTTTTGTATAAAAAGAAAAAGGTTTTGGTGGGCCATTATCCCGGACAAATGCCAGGACCCTTGAGGATGTACATTATCAGTGCTGTTTCGCAAAGGGGCTCATTTCTGACACTAAAGTCCAGTGTCTCCACGGCCATGTCTCCCTTTCACGTACATGGAGGGTCCAGAGGTTCCCCTGGTCTGCACATTCTGAGGAGGCATGGTTGTACCCGTGCACGTGCTTGGAGTAATTGTGTATTTACTGTAACCTTCTTACACAATGCAATTCACACCACTCTGCAGAAATGGTGCGATTGATGCACTGGGATGTGTTTCTTAACTCTAAGAGCCCAGAGGACTAGCACGGGAAACCAAGCCTCGTACTTACATGCCTGAGTGAGTGGTTGGTCCTACGTTTTGGTGAAGTTGGCTCTGGGGGTTGAGGATTTTCAGACAGCAAGAGCCGTGGCGCTTGCGTTGATGACATGTCAAAGATGCTTGTGGTAACTTCTGGATCGGGACGGGGGCGTGAGCCACAGGGCAGGTAGCTGCTCACCTATTTCAACCTTGGACAGTATTCCTCCGAGACTCAGTGAACATACCCGATTGAAATTCTGGAAATAGGTGAAGGGGTCGCGGCTTGGGACCTTGGGGAAATCTGACAAGCACGTAAGTCATTTGCACACAGCGTTGCTCAAATATTGCCTAGAGATGGGGCACAGAGTATTTAGAAACCAGAACTGCATGGGTATGTGCAGCCACTGACTTTTTCATTCATAGGATAGATAGTTCACTCCTGCTTCAGAGGCAGAGACTGGATGTCTCTGTTGTTACTGAAATATTCCTTAAGCACCACCCCTTGTAAGTTTTGGCTACATTGTATCTGTTGCTTACTAAGGCATTCTTTGTTGCCTTACTTGTGCTGCCCAAACTTAGGTCTTCTGAGGAGGTAATATGGGAGCTGGGGCCAGAGTTAGAGCTGAGAGCAGACACAGACAAGAATCGGATCCTGTTCGTTGGAGAGCCCCCCCACACCCACCCCGTTCGTTGGGGAGATAGACACGTCCCTGGGCAGTGACAAGGAAAAATAATGTGGACCAAATGGAGGATCCACAGGCTCCCTGATGCAGCCTGGAAGTCCTGGAAGGCTTCCTGGAAGCAGCAACAGACAAGCTGGTTACTTGAAGGGCTACAGGAATGGTGGCTAGTGACTCAGGCCAAGGGGGACATCTGGGTATTGCATTGGAGTGGTATTTCTGAAATCTGACCCGACCCTGGGAGTCCGGCCACAGACGCTGGCTAAGAACCATGAGTGGGAGTAGGGGCTATCTGGGTGGCTACAGGACGTCCTCTGGGTGCCGGGCAGGGGGAAGGGACAGGCTTGTACTTTGTGCTGTGTGCTGCTGAGGGCTGGGCGGGGAAAAGCGGTCTGCCCTGCGCGCCCCAGCCGCCCTCCATCCCCCACCACTGCCTCGCCCTGCATGAGTGCACAGCCCTGCATCTGTGTGCATCCCCTACCGGAGGAGGGGCTCCCCTCAACCGACATCTGGGAGGAAGTGCAGTGGCTTGGCCTCTAGTTATGCAAACACCTCTGGTTCTTAAAGGGCCCCTGGATAGACAGCGTTTGGGCGGGGGGACCCCTCTCTCACTCCACCCCATGCTCCAGCCCCGCAGCCCTACCCCACCTGGAGAGGATGACCAGTGCTCACATGTGCCCTGCACGGGCTCCCCACCCTTCCTAGGCAGGCTGGCGGGATGGTGGCAGTTCATAGGCGGACAGGAGGTACCGCTCGCCTGACACCATCCGGCAGGAGCAGATCTGCCCAGGCCTGTGGACTCCCAACAGTCACTGTTTGCCACTACCTGACCCAGAACCCGGACAGGTGCGCGGAGGTCGGAGTGGGGAGGAGGTGCCTGGGGGTGCTGCGGCTCCAGAGCCCTTAAGGCCCTGCCCTTCCCCATCGTCACCCCTCTTTATGCTCAGAAGGCACTTTCTCAGAGTCCCACACCTGGAGGTTTGCCCAAAGGGCTCTTGTCCCCTCCCCCCGCTGGGTTGGTTGTCCCCCAATTCCTGCCGAGGCGGGTGGTTCCCAGATCAGGTTGGGGGGGGCCCCCCGCGCGCGGCCCGTGGGCGGGCCCGGGGGGCAGCCACCGATGAGCTCCTGGGCAGCACTTTCCTCACCTGCGGAATCCCAAGGACAGCCCACGAGGGAGGAGAGTTCACAGAATCGCTCCCTTCGGACACCGAGGCCTGAGCCTCCCACAGGCGCTTGCCACCCTCCCC
This sequence comes from Herpailurus yagouaroundi, assembly GCF_014898765.1. Classification (NCBI taxonomy): domain Eukaryota; kingdom Metazoa; phylum Chordata; class Mammalia; order Carnivora; family Felidae; genus Herpailurus; species Herpailurus yagouaroundi. The sequence goes on along the minus strand of NW_024412431.1, from coordinate 657,458 downwards.
TTGACGAGGAAGGCTTGGACCTGGGCTGACAGCCTCATCAGCATCAGGTGCCGGCCGGCCAGGACTGAACGTCGTCTTGTTTTCATTGTTGGTTGTCTTATGGTCCCTGTCCGCATGGGACACTGACGCTGGCTTTCTCTTCAGGGGAGGGAGGGGAAGTTTCTTCCGAAGATAAATGTACTGAAAAACAAAACTCGCCTTCTGAAGGAGACGGGTGGGTGCCTGATGCACAGATGGGAGAGGCCGGGGTTGTGGGAAGGATGGAGGCGAGGGCTCCCTAACCTAGCCTGGGGACCCCGGGCAGGGCTTCCTGGTGGACATGTCTGAGAGCAGAGTCGTGAAGAGCCAGGAGGCCTTGGCAGGCAGAAGGGAGGGCATCACTGGCTGGGGGAACAGCACGTGCAAAGATCCGGAGGCGTACCTGGGGGCAACGTGCCGGGGGCAGGAACTTTTGCGGGATTTCAAGCCAAGAGTCTGATTTGCACGTTGGAAGGGCGGCCTGAGCAAAACCCAGAGGCGGGGAGCCCAGGGAGGAGGCCACAGTTACTGACATGAGACATGAGGGCGTGGCCGTGGGACGCGAGTGGGAAGGGACCCGCTTGCTAGTCACGGGGCAGATGGATGCTATCGCAGGGGCTCCGGGACAACTCCCAGATTCCTGTCCCCAAAGACTGGGTGGAAGGTGGGACCGTGGCCAAGAAGCCTGGGGAGGAAGAGAACACACCCGGGTGGGGAGGGCTTGAGCGTGATGCGTCTGGGAGAGAGCAGTCAGGGGGTCTTGGCTTAGCAGGTTTGTTGTGGGAGAGACCTGGGAGCCCTGGGGATCAGCTGTGCTGATCACAGCTTCCAGCAACAGCAGATGGCAATGGGGGTCCAGGACTGGATTTGGGGCCAGAGGGGAGGAAACCCAGCATGGGTTAGAGACCGGACAGCAGAGGGGAGGGGAGCCGGGACGCCTTGGTTCTCCGAGGGAGGGGCAGACGAGGGGTCGGATACGCAGTAAGAGGTCATGGACACGCGGGCCGCGGTTGGCCAGGGAGGTGGGGGGAGGGCCTGGGGACCTAGGCCGAGTGGGCGGGAGTGAGGTGGAGACAGAGTGACATACAGGCACGAAGGCAGGGTCTGCTTTCCAAGAATGCCAGGGTGGCCGCCGATGAGCTGAGGTTCCGTGAGCCCGTGTGCATCTGGGATGCCCAGTGGTGTAGACGAGAGTTCAAGCTCCAGCCGTTTGCCAGTTGTGTGACCCCGGGTAGATGACTCAGAGTCTCTGAGACTCAGCTTATCCACAAAATGGGGACCCTGACAGCATCTTCCTCGGGGCATGTCTAACATTTCCAGCGTAGGAAGGTAGGGCACTTGGTAGGGCACAGATCCTGCCCTGGGGCAAGCCTCTATGGGTGACACCTGGCATGGTACCAGCACCCCAGGCATGTTGGGCAATCCCCGGTACGTGTATGGGCAAGGCCTGCTGTCCCAAAAAGAAGCCTGGCTTTTGCTGCTACTTGGCCCTACCCGAACCTGGCCCCATGTACGCTGTCACCAGGGAGCGGCAGAGGGGCCCAGCGGCCAGCTGGTGGGAGAAGTAGGGCAGGTGTTAGATGAGATCGGGTGAATAAGGGGTGCCATCAGAGTGTAACCTGGAACCCACAGTTCTCTGGCATTGCTGAAGGGGCTGAACTGGATTGGGAATCGGTTTCTTAATGGGCAGCTGAGGTGGGGGGGTGCGTACTGACAGCTAGAAATGCCCCCTCTGAGCCCGTATCTCCTCTGCCAAGCACCCCTTCGGTGGGAACCTTTATGTTCCTTCTGTACTCGTGATTTTCTATTTAAAAAGTCACCTTTAATATATACACACCCTAGAACCTTACTCAGCCTTAAAAGGCAGGACGTTCTGACAGCTGCTGCAACATGGACCTTGGGACCTATGCTCAGTGAAATAAGCTAGTCATTCAAGGGCAAATATCGTATGATTCCACCTGTGGGAGGTCCCTAGAGTCATCAAATCCATAGGAACAAAGCAGAATAGGGGTGACCAGGGTTTGGGGGTGGAGGAGTGGGGAGCTAGTGTTTAATGGGGGCGGAGTTTCAGTTTTGCAAGACAAAACCCCGGTGATGAATGGTGCTGATGGTTGCCCAACAATATGACTGTATTTAATACCACTGAGCTAAACGCTTCAAAATAGTAAGGATGGGGCCACCTGGGCGGCTCAGTCGGTTGGGCGTCCGACCTCGGCTCAGGTCATGATCTCACGGTGCGTGGGTTCGAGCCCCACGTCGGGCTCTGTGCTGACAGCTCAGAGCCTGCTTCAGGTCCTCTGTTCCCCTCTCTGTCCCTCCCCCATGAGCTCGCTCGCTCTCTTTCGAAAGTAAACGTTAAAAAAATACAATGGTATATTTTTATGTTCTACGTTTTCTACCACAATTAAAAAAAATTTAAGTCACCCTGAAACATTCCTTGTAAAAATCCCTGAATCCCAAAACAAGCAGACCAGCTCCTCCCTCCCCCGACTTCCTGATATAATAACTCTCCTGATTATGGATATGTGTGTATATATATATATATGTATGTATATATATGTATATACACACACACACACACACACACACACACACAGACATATAAGAATATAATCCTTATAGCCTATTTCTGTGACTTAAATTGCATATATGTGGCCATGGGAGAAGATATAAAGTCTCTTCGTATTTCTTTAAATATTTTTTCTGGCTCCGTTCTTGTTTCCTTCTCCTTTTGGGACTCTAATTAGATCTGATAATGTCCCAAAGGTCACTGAGACTCTACTTTTTTTTTTTTTTTTTTCCAATTGTGGTAAAATATACAAAATATAACACTGACCATTTTAACCACTGTTAAGTGTGCAGCTTAGTAGCATTGAGTACATTCACAGCATCCTGCAGCCATCACCATTGTATTTCCAGATGGCACATTTTTTTTTTAAGATTTTATTTTTAAGTGATCTCTACACCCAACGTGGGGCTCGAACTCATGACCCTGAGATCAAGAGTTGCACGCTCTGCCGACTGAGCCAGCCAGGAGACCCCAGATGGCACGTTTTTATTTCATCTTTGTTTTTTCTTCTCTGTTCTTCAGTTTGGATGTTTAGGATTTATCTAGCTTCAAATTTATTAACTCTTTCTTTTTTCTTCTTTGATAGGCAATCGAGCCCACATGTGACTTTTTAATTTCAAGTAATTTCAGTTTTAGAATTTACATTTAGGGGGCAGCTGGGTGGCTCAGTTAAGTGTCTGACTCATGATCTCCGCTCAGGTCTTGATCTCAGGGTCGTGAGTTCAACCCCCACATTGGGCTCCGTGCTGGGTGTGAAGGCTACTTAAAAAAAAAAAAGTTACGTTTGATTCATTTTTCTGCTTTTCTGCTGAGGTTTCTTATTCAGTAATAGCTATTTTTTTCTTCACATCTTTGAATAGTTTTATAATAGCTGCTTCCAAATCCTTATGTGCTCATTCCAACATCTGGGGCACTTCAGAGGTTAGTCCCCATTAATTTCCTTCTGCTTTGCGTATGGGTCATGTTGCCTTATTTCTTCAAGGGTCAAGTAATTTGGGGTTGTATTCTGGACATTGTCAAGATGTGTTGGGGAGACTCTGGATTCTGTTGTGTTCCTCTGGAGAGCACGGCTTTTTTTTTAAATGTATTTTTGGGGCGCCTGGGTGGCGCAGTCGGTTAAGCGTCTGACTTCAGCCAGGTCACGATCTCGCGGTCCGTGAGTTCCAGCCCCGCGTCGGGCTCTGGGCTGATGGCTCAGAGCCTGGAGCCTGTTTCTGATTCTGTGTCTCCCTCTCTCTCTGCCCCTCCCCCGTTCACGCTCTCTCTCTGTCCCAAAAATAAATAAAAACGTTGAAAAAAAATTTTTTTTTTAATGTATTTTTTATCAGGCAATTAACCTGTCTGGACTCAAGCTCTAAAAGTCTGTTTTCCTTATGGTGGGTGACAGGTGAGATCTCACTTCCTTTCTTCCTTTCTTTTTTTTAGGTTTATTTATTTTTCAGAGAGAGAGAGGGAGAGAATGAGCAGGGGGGCAGGGGGAGAGGGAGAATCCTAAGCAGGTCCCACACTCAACGTGGAGTCCGATGCAGGGCTCAATCTCATGGGCTGAGCCGAAATCAAGAGTGAGACACTGGGATGCCTGGATGGCTCAGTCGGTTAAGCGTCTGACTTCGGCTCAGGTCAGATCTCACGGTTGGTGAGTTCAAGCCCTGCATCAGGCTCTGTGCTGACAAGCTCGGACCCTGGAGCCTGCTTCAGATTCTGTGTCTCCTTCTCTATCTGCCCCTCCGCCACGCTTACGCTCTGTCTCAGTCTCTCTCAAAAATAAATAAACATTAAAAAAAAAAAAAAAAAGAGTCAGACACTTAATTGCCTGAGCCCACCCAGGCATCCCTCACTTCCTTTCTTCTAGCCTTAGCTAGGCTGGTTGGAGCCTGCCCTGAACCACTGCACAGAATTTTTGTGTAGAATTTGGAACTTCCTTTTTCTGGCTTTCTCCTTTCCTGCGTGTCCTGTCCCATTGAGTTATTGTCGTCTTTCTGGGTTCTGTCTTCTCATTTTTCAAGCCGGCTTCTATTTCCAGTGAATAACAGTAAAAAAGGAAATGCGCCCTGGGCCGTTCCCTTATCCCTGGTATAGATTCCCCTCCAACTGCTACCTATTTTGGGTCATGCTAGAGCAGCACCAGCAGACTTGTGGAAATGTTCCTTATCTGCACTGCCTATTAGGGTAGCCACAAGCCACATGTGGCCAATGAGCATAGACATTTTGCTCGTGCAACTGAGGCATTGAATTTGAAATTGAATTGAAATTTCATTTCCATTCATTGCAATTCAGAAAGCCCCCTGCTGTCAGTCGCTGCCTTGCGTTGGACAATGCAGCACTGAGGGGTTTTAGCTTCGAGGTAGAGTTTCTTGTCTCCGAGGGGGCTGGTCCGATGTGGCTAACGCCACCTCCCCCAGAAGCTGAGCTCTCCTGGTGGTTTTCCATTGCATAAATTACTTATCAGGTCATCAGTGGCCCCCTGCATTTTGCTTTTATTTTTTTAACTCCTTGACTGCCCCCTCCCCAAGTCCGTGAGCATAACATTTCCTCCTCTTTTTGTCCCTTTGGTTAATTTTTAAATTAAAAAAAAAAAAAGTGAACCGTGGTAAAATACACATAACATAGAAATTACCATCCTGACCATTAAAAAAAAAAAAAAAAAGGTTTATTTAGGGGCGCCTATACGACTCAGTCGGTTAAGTATCCGACTTCAGCTCAGGTCACGATCTCGCGGTTTGTGAGTTGGAGCCCCGCGTCGGGCTCTGTGCTGACAGCTCAGAGCCTGGAGCCTGCTTCGGATTCTGTGTGTGTGTCTCTCTCTCTCTGCCCCTCCTCTGCTCACGATCTGTCTCTCTCTGTCTCAAAAATAAAATAAAACATTAAAAAAATTTTTTTTAAAGTTTATTTGTTTTTGAGAGGGAGGGAGACAGGACAGAGAGAGAATCCCAAGCAGGCTCCACACTGTCAGCTCAGAGCCTGACGCGGGGCTCAAACTCATGAAATGTGAGATCATGACCTCAGATGACCTCAAGAGTCAGACTGAGCCACCCAGGCGCCCCCGATCTTGACCATTTTACACAGTTCAGTACTGTTAAAATGTTCATATTGTTGTCCATCCGTCTCTAGAACTTTCTCATCTCCCCAAACTGAGACTCTATCCCCATGAAACACCGACTCCTCACCCCCTCCCCCGCCTCCCACCGTCTACTTCCTGTCTCTGTGGATAGGACTCCTCCAGGGACCCCCTGTAGCAGAATCGAACAGTATCTGTCTTGTGACTGGCTAGCTCAACTGAATGTAATGTCCCCAGGGCCCCTCCGTGTTGTGTCTTCCTCCTCCTTTCAAATTATAACGTAAGATCTCATTGTGGGGCACCCAGATGGCTCAGTCGGTTAAGCATCCAGCATCCGACTTTGGCTCAGGTCATGATCTCGTAGTTCATGGGTTCGAGTCCTGCGTCAGGCTCTGTGCTGACAGCTCGGAGCCTGGAGCCTGCTTCGGATTCTGTGTCTCCTCTCTCTGCGCACCGCCCCCCCAACTTGTGCGTGCTCGCTCACGCTCCCTCCCTCTCTTAAAAATAAACTTAAAAAAAAAAAAAAGATTTCATCGTATGGAACCCTGAGGCTTCTGATCTCCAACTGTTAGACATCAGGATTGCAAGTTTTCACTGGAAGGGAGAGAGGGATAGACTCCAAAAAGGCACAGGGACATCTGGGGAGTGATGGATGTGTTCATTATCTTGACTGGGGCAGTGATTTCATGCATATGTACATACATCAGAACATGTCAAACCACACACTTCAGATGTGCAGTTTTTTGCATGTCGGGTCCCTCAATAAAGCTGTATTTGTGTTTTTATTGTAATAGCCCAAGAGGGCTCCCCTCACCCCCAAGCTGTACGCTTGATCAGTTCCTGTGCAGGTGACAGATCCCACCGCCCCCGCCCCTTAAACTCCAAGAGACCTGATCCTCTCCTTTCTTGGTCTTGAAACCTTCCAGACTGACCCCACCCCCGACACACCCCCACGCTAGGTGGTGCTGGGGACCCCAGAGGTCTGTCCCTGGTCTGGCTCTCACGGTCTAGGGGGACACTGAGAGCCAGCTAGCTTTCTAAGTTCCACGGCTGAAGAAATTTCTGAAGAAAGGCCCAGGGGTGGGGCCGGGCCAGGATGGGGACAGGGCTCTGCTGAGGGCGGGAAGGGCAGAGAAGGGTTCTTAAGGAAGAAATTGGATCTGACCCAGGTCTTGAAACACTGGTAGGACCTGGTCCTTTGAAGCACCTGCCGGTGGCCCTGCACAGATGGAGGGCCTGAGGCACTTGTCCACACTGCAGACTTCTGATCTGCCTCTGAGAACTACCGACTTTGCGTCGCTGGGGAGACAGCGAAAGGATGAGTTTGTAAAGAAGTGCTTTGTAAATTTCGGATACACTCCAAAGTCTGAGAAACATGACATAAATATTAAAAGAACGTGGAAGAAAATATTTGTATTTCAGAATATGAAAGACCTTCAATTTCACTCATTAAAACATCGTAGATGAAGTGGCAAGTAAAATGCATCTATAGTTCTTAAATGGTAGTATGATGAAAACATACATACCCACTGCCAGGTTAAGGCACAGACTATGCTTGAATAAAGCAGGTGGAGGCATCTCAGGCTGAAGGCTCGGCTGATGCAAAGGCCCGGAGGCTGGACCGCTGGGGAAAGCCCTTGGGCATCCCAGCGTCTGGGTGTGGGATAGCGCGGGGGCTCCCCGGAGCCGTAGGAGGGGGCGGATTCCATCAGGGTGGCCCACGGCCAGCCCCAGGCAGCTGCAGAGTGACCCCCATGGCCCCAGTGTCGGTGGTCCGGCCGGCTGAATGACCAGTGGCTTCTTGCTCTGAGCCCGGGCTTCCCAGTTCCGGAAATGGGGAGACTGTGGATCCGCGTTCTGGGGATCAAGCTGACCTTGCCTGTCGAAGCAGATGGTTTCTTTTTAAGGAGGCTCTGCACCCAGTGTGGGGCTTGAACTCACAGCCCCGAGATCGAGAGTCGCACGTTCCCCCGACGGAGCCAGCCAGGTGCCCCGGTGGTTTCTTTCTCGAGAAAGTCGGACCACCTGTGCCAAAGCCCTCGTGCCCACCCACCTGTCCATGTCTCTGTACCACCCGTTCATTCATCCACTTAGCAAACAGTTGGCATCTAATGTACCAGGCCCTATTCTCAGGGCCCTAAAACAACACTCGGGGCTTCGCGAGTCTTCTGCCTTGAGGCAAGACGGACAAACTATTAAATACGAGCTCACATAGGACAGGAAGACTAAAGGAGCAGAACAGGATATGGAGACGGAGTAACACAGAGGCTTCTTTGGTAGCCATCTGAGACGTTTTCTCTGATGAGTGAGCTGGGATATGAATAATGAGACAGAGCCAGACACGGGGCTGTGTGAGGGGACAGTGTGTGCAAAGGCCCCGGGGCAACAATGAGCTTGGTGAGTTGGACACAGCACATGCAAAGCCCTGGGGCACAAATGAGCTTGGTGAATTAGAAGGCCGGCAAGCAGCCATCGTAATAAGTTGGGTTAGCGCGGTGAGGGAGGGTGTGTCAACAGAGCCGGAGTGCGGAGGGCACACGTGTGTCTGCATAGCAGGGGCTGGGGTGAGGCAGAGCCCTGGACCTGGGGCCCGCCTCGGGGTCTTTGCAGAGAACGGCACGGTAGTGACTTCTGGACTGGCTCCCCCTCTGGTCATTCGCACCCCGTAGCGCCTCTGAGCAGAGAGGCCCAGAGCAGAGGAACCAGGGCTATCTGGAGGGGACAGCCAGGGCCCAGGGCAGGGGCGGCTGCGGTTATCTACAAACAACCCCCGCTTAGCACATCATGTGTTCCCTGCCTGGGCCTCCAGCCGGAGTCAGGTGACCCCAGGCAGTAGGCCAGGCTGCAGGGGCCGGGAGACTGTGTGTATGTGTGTGTCCGTCCCTGGGCGGCCCAGACATCTGGAGTCTGAATTGATTTCCTTTTTCACAACCCGGGCAAGTCCTGCATTTCCAGCTGGACTTAAAATAAAACAAACCTATGTGCACAGCCCTGCTCTGCTGGGGCTGGGGCGTTTGGAGGTTCTGGGGACCAACAGGGGGCCGTACGCTCATTCGGACCTCTGAGCGGGGACAGGGACCCTCTGCTCATCCTCCCTCCCCGCATCAGCCCGAAGCCCTAATCTCTCCCGGTCTGGGGATATTTTTAGCCACTAGGAAGGATTATCAGTGTCTGGCTCCCAGGTGGCAGGGGCAGGGCTGGGAGTGAGGCCAGAGAGGCTTCGAGACCCAGCAGTCCTGCTGGGAGACTGGGGGCAGGGCTGGGGTGATGGGGATGTAGGCTCAGTCTGGTTGGGCTGGACCAGCCACTCGGTGAGTCTCCAGATGACCTCTCCGTGGCCCTGGCCAAGCCCAGCCTGAGTTTATTAGCTGCAGCTTTAAGGGAAGGCTGCAGAGGCCAAGAAGGTTCTGGGAAGAACCATCCAGAACCTGCTGCAGGCCAGCACCCCTCCTGCCCAGACTGCCCCTCATCCCACGCTGCTCTCTCTGCTGCTAATACAGAAGTCAGTTACACGTAGTGCCCGTTCTGCCCCAGGGGTCATTCCCACCACGCCGTGTGGGTATCCCATTTTACACATGGGGAAACTGAGGCACAGAGCAGCCTGGTTGCCTGCCTGAGGTTGCATTGCACCTGGGACTCTGGCCCGTCTGCTGGGCTCCAGACCCTGTTCTCTTCTCACGCCACAGTGTCTCTTCTTTATCGAGAGGGTGGGGGGTGGGAGGGGACAGACACTGTAGAGACAGGGTAGGGCTTCCGGGGCTAAGACCTCTGCGGTCCGGGTGGATCATTCTGACGTGGATGCCAGAAAGGTTTGCCTGGGCTGGCTTCAGCTGAGGGTGCTGGAGTTCCAGACCGGTCACGCTTCCTTCCTTCTCCATCCCCCACTGTTCCAAAAAGACTTTGTGACTAGCTCCCAGTATCACAGTGAGTGAAGCAGGGCTGGGGGAATGTGCTTTAACTGAATCCAAGGTCGGGGCAACCGGGGAGTACTTCCAGGAGGAAGTGACAAATGAACTGGGTTTTGAAGGATGCGTAGGAGTTTGCCAGACAGACAAGGAAGGGGTGTAAGCCCTGTGGAGGCAGAGACCTTGCCTGTTCCCTCACCATGCCGTGTCCTCAGCACCCAACATAGGGCAATAACTATTAGACGGGCATTCTAGGCAGAGGACAGCAGTTGTAAAAGCTGGCTGTGGGAAATCCTCTGGTGTGGGGGGAGCAGGAAGCGTCAGGCAGTGGGCTTTGAAGCTGGGACATCGGCCGAGGCCTCAGATTGGAAGATGCCATCGCCCGTGTGTACTCTTCCTCCTCCCAAGCTCATCACGGCTTTTGCACGCATCACACCTGTGGTGGATCCTGATCTGGGTGGCCCTTGAGTGGGGGAAGAACATGGCATCGGGGGCCTGGACTCCTGGGTTCTGGCTTCAGCTCTGGCTGGCTGGGGGCTTTCCCGGGACTCCCTGCTCGCTTCCTTTGTGCTGGGGGGGGAAGGGGGAGGGATGTCCCCTGGGTGAGGAGGGGGTTGGAGATGCCCTGCAGTGGGTGTGGCTCTGGTTGGGAGGCGGGAATGCCGGCCTGGGCACGTGTCCCTGTGCCCCTGTGGGTGTGTGGGATCAAGCCAACCTTGCCTGTTAGTGAAGACGGTTTCTCCTAGAGAGCTCAACCGCCCGGGCAGACGTCCCTGCGTCCACCTACCCATCTGTCCGTTCTGTCTGGGACGCCCGAGTCTCGTAGGTCTAGGCTAGCCACGGTCGCACACCCTCGGCCGCTTGTCAAGCTGCTGCCAGGGTGTCCATTGGTGGCACTGCCATTATCAGTCACCTCGCTGATTGCCAGATGCCTCACAACCTGGTCCTTTGTCTCCGCCCCTCCCTGCGCTATTCCACACGTCCCCGTGGACTTGAACGTCAGCCCTGCTGGCTCTGAGACTCGGACTCTGAGGCTTTTTCTTTTTTCTCCATTTGACTTGTCCTATTGTGATTTATAAGAAATGGGTGCTTGGTCTTTGTCCCTGATCTCGCACAGAGCTTCCCAGACTCTTGGAATTTCCTGTGATAAGACTGATCAAGGAGTCTCTGGTTATGTTAACAAGGTGGCTTTGGGAAAGCCCCCGGTTACCAGAGGAAGCAACTGTGAACCCAGGGTAGAAACTTTCAGTGCCCCCTGGTCCCACCTCCAGGGAGGGGAGAGGGCCTGCAGGTGAGCTCAGTCATCAGTGAATGATGATTTCATCCAGCCTCCTTTGTAACGAAGCCTCCATGAAAACCCGAAGGACGTTGTTCAGAGAGCTTCCTGGTTGGCGAATGCATGGAAGTGGGGGGGGGGGGTGTGGTACATGTGGAGATGGGTGCCCCTTCCCCGTGCCTTGCCCTCAACATCCCTTCTATCTGGCTGTTGCTGAGTTGTGTCCTGTTGCAAGAGAACTGTGATCTAATCAGCAGCGTGTTTCTCGGCGTTCTGCGAGCTGCTCTAGCAAATTAATCAAACCCAAGGAGGGGGTCCTGGGAACCTCTGATTTATAGCCAGTTGGTCAGAAGCACAGGTAATAATAATTTAGGCCCAGTTGGTGTCTGAAGGGGGGGGGGACGGTCTTGTAGGACTGAGCCCTTGACCTGTGGGATCCGATGCCGTCTCCGTTGTTGAGTTGTACCTGTATTTGCCAGAGGCGACTCTACACGGAAGATTGATGCATTTTGCGTTTTTAATCGTAAATGTTGGAAATCATCCGAATTCCTCCCTGAAGCCCGTGGGCCCTGGGTGACCTGCCCTGTCCCCCCTCCCTGGCCTTCCCTCCTTCCTCTCTCCCCCTCACTCACCCTGCTCCAGCCACAGGGGTCTCTTGCTGTTCCCTCAACACTCTGAGCTCAGTCCTGCCTCAGGGCCTTTGCACCTGCTGCTTGTGCCTCTGAAAGCCCCTCCCGACCACCAGTACCCTCTTCTGCATAAACCGAGGCCCTCCTCACCTCTGGGTTTCACGTCAGAGGGTATCTCATTAGACCTTCGTTGGCCACCTCATTTAAAGCCATGGCCACCTGTGTATTCCCTACCAGGTTCCATCACACCGTGTTACCTCATTCGTGAATGTTTACTTGTGCATTGGCTGCTGTCCCTGCTGGGCTGTGAGCTCCATGAGGACAGGAATGTGTCTCCTTTTTTCCCTGCTGTATCCTCAGCACCTAGCCCCATGCTGGCATGTATAAGTCGATCAGAGAACACCTCGTGGATGGATGGACAGACGGATGGGCAGCTGGGCAGGCGGACGGACGGATGGATGGATGGATGGAAGGATAACTGGTTGGTGGATTGGTGGATGGATGGATGGATGGATGGATGGACAGATGGATGGACAGTGAATGGATGGCAGGGAAGAAGGCAGATGGACAGATGGTCGTAAGGATGAACACCCTAAGTGGGGACCAGTGTGGGGGTCTGGACAGTTGTCTTAAGATCTTGGGAAGGGGCGGGGCGCCTGGCTGGCTGAGTCAAAAGAGCATGTGACTCTTGATCTCAGGGGGTTGTGAGTTCAAGCCCCATGTTGGGTGTAGAGATTACTTAAAACTTTAAAAGGTAGGTAGGTAGGCAGGTCGATCGATCGATCGATAGATGGATCTCAGGAAAGGTCACAGCTGCTCAGACTCATCCAGACGGCCACTGGAAAGCTTTCTTGGCGGAAGGAGGCTCCACTTCCGTGGCACACGGGGTCATGCAGGGGACCCTCTTGCCCAACCGCAGTCACGTAGCAAGCGAGACAGCGACATTCACACCTGGAAGGGCTGGCGGTCAGGAAGGGAATCGCGGATTTCCCTGGTCGTCCTGGGCTGCACTGGAGGGACTGTCCCACAGTGACGGGAAGCTGTTGTGGACACCGGAGAACTCGAGTTGATGACCCCCGTCAGCCAGTCCCTTGACCACTGGCCACCTGTTTTCGCATCTGTAAAGTGCAAAATACTAGTTGTTTTCAGGAGCTGTGTCTGAAGGGTCAGTAGGCACCGGGCTAAGCACTTTGTGTGTCTCATCGGGCGGGGCCGACAGGTGGGTTACTGTCCCTGTTTGCCCAGTGAACTTGAGATTCAGAGAGGGCAGCTCATTTGCCTGAGGACACACAGCCGGAGGCTGCCGGGCGCTGGTGGGGGGGAGGCGAGGGCGGGTGGCGGACCCTCCTGCCCCACCCGTGGGTCCTGCGGGCCGAGCTCCTTTTCACCGGACCCCGTGTCCACAGGATGTGGTCCAGCTTCAACGAGTGGTTTTGGCAGGAGAAGTTATGGCTGCCACCCAACAGCTCGTGGGTTGCCCTGGAGGACCGAGATGGCCTGGTGTACCCCCACCCCCGGGATGTGCTGGCAGCCCTGCCCCTGGCACTGGCCCTGGTGGCCATGCGCTTCACCTTCGAGAGGTGAGTGCCGGGGTCGCTCACGTGTGTGTGTGTGTGTGTGTGTGTGTGCACGCACGACGTGCTCACCCCGGCCGGACGCCCTGCGGGGTTTGGTCCTAATGTGTCCTGGACGGAGCCTGGCTCTGAGCCCGCGTGCCTCTCCCAGCCCCGTCTTGTCCCCAGCCCCTCGCGCCCACACCCTTCCAGCCTCCGGTGGCTGGTTTCCCGCCACACGGGCTGCAGCTCGGGTCCCGGGTGCCAGCGTCTTCGGAAAACGGGCGGAGGCCCTGGAGGACGCGTTCTTGCTTTGCTGACCAAAGACAGGCCTGAAGAGGCCCCGGGGGCAAAGAAACTCTCGCCCGCTCCCTCCTGCCCCTCTCCTGCGGGCCAGGTGACCCTCCACCTCACCAGCCCTCCCCCACCTCCCCCACCCTCCCCCTCCCCTCCCCTCCCTCCCGGCTCCTAGCACCTTCCCTCCTCCCTCTGCCAAAGGAAGGAGCTGGGCACTCTGCCTTCCCCGTTTGTGCCCAAATCCCTCCCCCTTGCAGCCTGGTTCCCGGCCCCCCCTGCCCCGGTTCCCAGCAAGCCGGGTGCCAAACCCTGTAGACTTTCAGTCGTGTCTCATGGGACCCAGACCCTCCTTCACACTGGGGTTCCCTGCCTTTCCCTGCCTGGCTGTCTCCTGGGCGCGGGCAGCTCTCTCAGGGCCCCTTCCCTCTGCCCCAGGTGCCCCGCGCTTTCCACGTGGACCAACACTGTGGTCACAGCTGATTCAGACCTGCCTTGCCAGGCTCCCTTCCCGCCGGACAGTCCCCTCCGTGATCAGCCACCCACCCCCTCTGAGGTTCCCCCTCCCCCTTAACGTCCCCCCCGGGCGCCCTTCGCGGGCCCACCACCTTCTATGCACCCACCTGGCCTTCTCCCTCACTCCTCTGCAGTTCCTTCAAGGCTGGGTTCCGGGAGACCCCCACCATGCCCTTCTGCTCCCCCCCCCATAGAGCCCATAACTCCCTTCCACCCCCACTTTGAGTCCCTGGCTTTGTCCTGCCCTGACCACAGGGAAATGGGAACACTCTACCTCTTGCCTTGTCTCTCCCACCCCCAAGGAGCTTCCCCGTGTCTGGGCTCACATGATACAGGCGGGATACCGGGGACCCGGGAATACACACTGAGGTTGTATTTATTTAACAGATACCCCTGGAGCGCCTACTCTGTGCCCACCATTGCCCAAAGCAGCCTATGTGTCTTAACTCAGCCCCCTGTGCAACCCCATGAGGTGGTACTGTTATTATCCCCATTGTACAGAGTAGGAAATTGAGGCACAGAGAGGTCGAGGCACTGGCCTGTGGTCACACAGTGGGTAGGTCGTCTGGGACTAAGGCTTTGCCTGAGGGATTCTAAGAGGTCCAATTCAGCCAGGCTTTGAAGGGTGAGCCCTCATCTTTCCCACAGGGTGGGGAGGGCGCAAGACTATGCCCAGGTTCACTACTGGAGCCTGGAGTGGGGGGAGTTGTATATTTAACTGATGGCCTCCTTAGAGGTATGGGTGTATCCCATCCTAGAGTTATCCTTTCAAAGGGCAGCGTGAGTGGGTAGCTTTTCCAGGGTTGAAGGCGGACGTTTTCGCCATCGCTAAAGTAAATCCTGGGCCAGTCTGCTGCTCACCCGCTGTGTAACCTTGGCCATACCTCTGACCTCTCTGAGCCTCGGTTTACTCATCAGGGCAATGGGGACTTTGACAGTAGAGTTAAATGAGCCAGGACCTAATGTGGATTCGTGCCTATGCTTGGCAGATTGTAAGTACTCAATAAATGACAGTCCCCTTCTCCCCCACTCCCCGGTCATGACAGAGTCTGGAATGAGTTCTTGCTGGGCTGCACTGAGCTCAGTTCTCCCAGACGGAGGCGGGTTTTGGATGGTGGGTAGGAAATTCCGTCCTGACCCCTGGCCTCGGGGGCCCTCTAGTGGAAAGCGTGGGGATTGCCTGGAGATCCGGGCTCCTGCACGTGACCCCGCTGGGAGAAGGGCCACCTGAGTGGGAGCAGACCCGCTCCTGCCTGTGGGGACCCCCCAGCCTGACGGGGCACAGACAAGGACCCAGACCGCCGTGAGACAGGCAGTGCGGGGACCCTCGTTCCTGTTTGGGACTGAGTGCTGCTGCCCGAGTGCCCCAAAACTTAACCTTCGCGTCCCCATCCTGAAGACCCACCCCTCCAGCTGCCCTTCCTAGGTTTGGTCCAGTACGGCGGCCAGCCTACCCCTCCAGGGTTCCAGCGTGTGACCTGGCCCCTCGGAGCCTCAGTTTCCCCACCTGGATTGACCGGCTCTGTCTCCCCTGCACCCAGATTTATCGGCCTGCCCCTGAGCCGGTGGCTGGGTGTGCGAGATCAGGCCAGGAGGCCAGCAAAGTCAAATGCCACTCTGGAGAAATACTTCCTCACAGAGGGGTGTAAACCCAAGGAGGTGAGAGCCCCCTGACGCCCCCCCCCCCCATCGGCCTGCACGGCTGCCTTGCGGATGGGGCCCCAGGGGTTGGGATGACGCCCAGTCGTCAACAGGGAAAGCCCAGTGCCCCTCTCCCCACCCCACCGGCCATCCCAGCTGCCCAGTGGGCACATCCTGGGACGGAGGTGGGGAGACCAGGTCTCTGCTGAGCTGGTGAGGAACAGAAGGCTGGACTGCTCTGGGGGTGGGGGAGAGCAGAGCAGGCCTGTGACCTCCCCTGTGCCCATCCGGTGGGTGTGGCTCAGGGCCTTGGGATTCTTCCTCCCTTGTCCACCTCCCTCTGAAGGTAGGGGTGGGAGGCAAGGTCTCAACTGCCTCCCTGGGGTGGGGATAAGACCTGAGTGTTCCAGGAAAACCTCTAGGAGGGGGCTGCCCCAGCCCCGTCAGCCACCTGCCTGTCCTGTGAGCAGGACTGCTTTTTATATGGCCTCTTTGGGGGGACCCCACGCTGTGAACCCCCCTACTCCCCGCATGCATAGGTAGACAGTCCCACAGGCAAGGCCTGGGGCAGCAGGGGAGGGGTGGACGCAGCTGGGTCTCACCTGTCCTGGGACAGGGGCAGGAGGGCCACCTCTGTGACCCCTGTCGCCCCTCCCCAGCCCCAGATGGCCTTCCTCGCTGCCCAGTGTGGCCTCACGCTGCAACAGACCCGGCGCTGGTTCCGGAGACGCCGGAACCAAGACCGGCCCTGCCTGAGCAAGAAGTTCTGTGAGGCCAGGTAAGCCCGGGGTGGGGCTGCGGGGGGAGGGGGGGGCTGGGGTGCCCGCGAGGGGTCTTCTCCCCTGGAGGCTGCCTCATGGGCTCCCTCGCCATCTGCAGCTGGAGGTTTGTCTTCTACCTGTGCTCCTTCTTCGGTGGCCTCTCCGTCCTCTACCACGTGAGTGCACCTGCCCGTTTCCCTGCCCCCCACCCCCATCGATCCCACAAGCACTTGCTGTGTCCAGGGCCTGGACGGGGGGCCGTGGAGGGATTCGGGCAGAGGAGGGAAGTGCGCAAAGGCACAGAGAAGGGGAGAGGGCTGGGAGGGGTCCTGGCAGATCACTCAGGTGCCTGCTGAGGACATGCTGTGCGCGGGGAGCCAGGGGTGTGCAGCCGACAACCCTTGGTCTAGAGTGAGAGCAGCCCAGGGGAGGGCGCACCTGGGGAGTAGAGGGCTGGGCTCTGACCTTTGGGCAGCTTCAGACTCCCGGGTCCCTGCAGGAGTCATGGCTGTGGACACCGGTGATGTGCTGGGACAATTACCCAGATCAGGTGAGTGGTGGGCGGGGCTCCCAGGCCGGTGGGAGGGCGGGGATGGTCAGAGCCCCTGTAGCCACAGGGGGGGGAGCCAAACCTGGACATCACACGACACCCCTGAGGGCCAAAGTATTTCTGCCTCCCCTGTGGAGTGGGTAGGGGCCAGAAGCCAGGAACCCTGGAGCAGGAGCCACCACAGACCCCCTGCCCTTGACCGCCCCCACCTTCCCCAGTCATTTGGATCCAGAGGTCCTGGTTTTGAGCGAACAGGGAGGCCCCTGCCCCATGGGAGCCTCGACTCCCCACGGCTAACCTTGCCCCCGCCCCGCCGCAGCCCCTGAAACCGGGCCTGTACTATTGGTACCTCCTGGAGCTGAGTTTCTACATCTCACTGCTGATCACGCTGCACTTGGATGTCAAGCGCAAGGTGAGGCCCAGAATCTGACTGGGCAGTGATGCCCTGGGGGAGTTGTGACCCAGTCTCCAACCGGAGGGATGGCCTCACCCCACACCCGGAAACCCCCTGGTGGCCTCAGGCCGGAGGCCCAGAGTCCACGAGGTACAGATGCTCCCAGCCCGGTGGGGGGGGGGGGGCCCTGCCACCCAACCTCCTCCCTGCTGTGACCCACCATCTCCCGCAGGATTTCAAGGAGCAGGTGGCACACCACTTCGTGACCATCACCCTGATCGTCTTCTCCTACAGCGCAAACCTGCTGCGCATCGGCTCTCTGGTGCTGCTGCTGCACGACGCCTCGGACTACCTCCTGGAGGTGGGCCTGGCCCCACCCCGCCCTCGCCCCGCCTCGCTCCGCCCTCTCCCCGCCTTCCTGGGAGATGAGGCCACGCCCCACGAGGCCACGCCCCCTCCTGGCTTCCTGGGACCTGAAGCTCCTCACGCTCCCAGAAACACACACTTTACCTTTCTTTTCACATTTTTTTTATTAAAAAATTTTTTTTAATGTTTATTTTTTTTGTTAAAATACTGAATTTATTTTTTTTATTTATATATGAAATTTATTGTCAAATTGGTTTCCATACAACACCCAGTGCTCATCCCAAAAGGTGCCCTCCTCAATACCCATCACCCACCCTCTCCTCCCTCCCACCCCCCATCAACCCTCAGTTTGCTCTCAGTTCTCAACAGTCTCTTATGCTTTGGCTCTCTCCCACTCTAACCTTTTTTTTTTTTTTTTTTTTTTTTTAATGTTTATTTTTGAGACAGAATGCGAGTGGGTTAGGGGCAGAGAGGGAGGGAGACACAGAATCCAAAGCAGGCTCCAGGCTCTGAGCTGTCAGCACAAAGTCTCGAGCTGCGAGATCATGACCTGAGCCAAAGTCGGATGCATAACCGACTGAGCCACCCAGGCGCCCCAATTTTTTTTTTTTTATTTTTAAATTTACATCCAAGTTAGTTAGCATATGGTGCAACAGTAATTTCAGGAGTAGATTCCTTAGTACCCATTTAGCCCGTGCCCCTCCCACAACCCCTCCAGTAACCCTCTGTTTGTTCTCCATATTTAAGAGTCTCTTACCTTTTGTCCCCCTCCGTGTTTTTATATTATTTTTGCTTCCCTTCCCTTGTGTTCATCTGTTCTGTGTCTTAAAGTCCTCATATGAGTGAGGTCCTATATTTGTCTTTCTCTAATTTCGCTTAGTAGAATACCTTCTAGTTCCATCCATGTAGTTGCAAATGGCAAGATTTCATTCTCTTTGATTGCCGAGTAATACTCCATTGTATATATATGCCTCATCTTCTCTATCCATTCATCTGTCAATGGACATATGGGCTCTTTCAATACTTTGGCAATTGTTGATAGCACTGTTGTAAACATTGGGTTGCATGTGCCCCTTCAAAACAGCACTACTGTATCCATTGGATAAATAGTGCAATTGCTGGGTCATAGGGTAGTTCTATTTTTAATTTTTTGAGGAACCTCCAGACTGTTTTCCAGAGTGGCCGCACCAGCTTGCGTTCCCACCAACAATGCAAAAGAGATCTCTCTTTCCGCATCCTCGCAACATCTGTTGTTGCCTGAGTTGTTCATGTTAGCCATTCTGATGGGTGTGAGGTGGTATCTCCTTGTGGTTTTGATTTGTATTTCCCTGATGACGAGTGATGTTGAGCATTTTTTCATGTGTTGGTTGGCCATCTGGATGTCTTCTTTGGAGAAGTGTCTATTCATGTCTTTTGCCCATTTCTTCACTGGATTATTTGTTTTCGAGGTGTTGAGTTTGGTAAGTTCTTTATAGATTTTGGATCTAACTTTTTTTTTTTTAATTTTTTTTTTCAACGTTTATTTATTTCTTGGGACAGAGAGAGACAGAGCATGAACGGGGGAGGGGCAGAGAGAGAGGGAGACACAGAATCGGAAACAGGCTCCAGGCTCCGAGCCATCAGCCCAGAGCCTGACGCGGGGCTCGAACTCACAGACCGCGAGATCGTGACCTGGCTGAAGTCGGACGCTCAACCGACTGCGCCACCCAGGCGCCCCTGGATCTAACTCTTTATCTGATATGTCGTTTGCAAATATCTTCTCCCATTCTGTCGGTTGCCTTTTAGTTTTGCTGATTGTTTCCTTCACTGTGCAGAAGCTTTTTTATTTTGATGAGGTCCCAGTAGTTCATTTTTGCTTTTGTTTCCCTTGCCTCCGGAGACGTGTTGACTAAGAAGTTGCTGTGGCTGAGGCCAAAGATATTTTTGCCTGCTTTCTCCTCGAGAATTTTGATGGCTTCCTGTCTTAGATTGAGGTCTTTCATCCATCTTGAGTTTATTTTTGGATATGGTGTAAGAAAGTGGTCCAGGTTCATTTTTCTGCATGCTGTTGTCCAGTTTTCCCATCACCACTTGCTGAAGAGACTGTCTTTATTCCGTTGGATATTCTTTCCTGCTTTGTCAAAGGCTAGTTGGCCATACGTTTGTGGGTCCATTTCTGGGTTCTCTGTTGTGTCCCATGGATCTGAGTGTCTGTTTTTGTGCCAGTACCATACTGTGTTGATGATTACAGCTTTATAATACATCTTGAAGTCCGGGATTGTGGTGCCTCCAGCTTTGGTTTTCTTTTTCTGGATTGCTTTGGCTATTCGGGGTCTTCTCTGGTTCCATACACATTTTAGCATTGTCCTAGCTCTGAAGAATGCTGGTGTTATTTTGATAGGTATTGCATTGAGTATGTAGATTGCTTTGGGTAGTATTGACATTTTAACAATATTTGTTCTTCCTATCCAGGAGCATGGAATATTTTTCCATTTTTTTGTGTTGTCTTCAATTTCTTTCATAAACTTTCTATAGTTTTCAGTGTATAGCTTTTTCACCTCTTTGGTTAGATTTATTCCTGGGTATTTTACGGTTTTTGTGCAATGGTAAATGGGATCAATTCCTTGATTTCTCTTTCTGTTGCTTCGTTATTGGTGTATAGGAATGCAACCGATTTCTGTGCATTGATTTTATATCCTGCGACTTTGCTGAACTCATGGATCAGTTCTAGCAGTTTTTTGGTGGAATCTTTTGGGTTTTCCATATAGAGTATCACGTCATCTGCAAAGAGTGAAAGTTTGACCTCCTCCTGGCCAATTTGGATGCCTTTTATTTCTTCGTGCTGTCTGATTGCTGAGGCTAAGACTTCCAATACTATGTTGAATAACAGTGGTGAGATTGGACATCCCTGTCTTGTTCCTGACCTTAGCAGGGAAGCTCTCAGTTTTTCCCCATTGAGGAGGATATTAGCGTTGGGTCTTTCATATATGGCTTTTATGATCTCGAGGTATGATCCTTCTATCCCTACCTTCTTGAGGGTTTTTATGAAGAAAGATGCTGTATTTTGTCAAATTCTTTCTCTGCATCTATTGAGAGGATCATGTGGTTCTTGTCCTTTCTCTTATTGATGTGATGAATCACACTGATTGTTTTGTGGATATTGAACCAGCCCTGCATCCCAGGTATAATTGCTGCTTGGTCGTGATGAATAATTCTTTGAATGTATTGTTGGATCCGGTTGGCCAGTATCTTGTTGAGGATTTTTGCATCCATGCTCATCAGGGAAACTGGTCTATAGTTCTCCTTTTTAGTGGGGTCTTTGTCTGGTTTTGGAATCAAGGTAATGCTGGCTTCATAGAAAGAGTTTGGAAGTTCTCCTTCCATTTTTATTTTTTGGAACAGCTTCAAGAGAATAGGTGTTAACTCTTCCTTAAATGTTTGGTAGAATTCCTCTGGAAAGCCATCTGGCCCTGGACTCTGTTTTTTGGGGAGATTTTTGATTACTAATTCGATTTCCTTACTGGCTATGGGTCTGTTCAAATTTTCTATTTCTTCCTGTTTCCGTTTTGGTAGTGTATATGTTTCCAGGAATTTCTCCATTTCTTCCAGATGGCCCATTTTATTGGCGTATAATTGCTCATCATATTCTCTTATTGTTTTTATTTCTGCTGTGTTGGTTGTGCTCTCTCCTCTTTCATTCTTGATTTTATTTATTTGGGTCCTTTCCTTTTTGATCAAACTGGCTAGGGGTTTATCAGTTTTGTTAATTCTTTCCAAGGACCAGCTCCTAGTTTCATTGATCTGTTCTAACGTTTGTTTGGGTTTTGTTTCGATAGCATTGATTTCTGCTCTAACCTTTATTCTTTCCTGTCTTCTGCTGTTTTTGGGTTTATTTGCCATTCTTCTTCCAGCTCTTTAAGGTGTTAAGGTTGGCTTGTGTATCTGAGACCTTCCTTCCTTCTTTAGGAAGGCCTGGATTGCTATATACTTCCCTCTTATGACCGCCTTTGCTGCGTCCCAGAGGTTTGGGGCTGGTTCTGGGCATTTTCATCGGCTTCCGTGTTTTTAAGTTCCTCTTTAACTTTTGGGTTAGCCCATTCATTCTTTCGTAGGATGGTCTTTAATCTCCAAGTATTTGTTATCTTTCCACATTTTCTCTTGTGGTGGATTTTGAGTTTCATACCCTTGTGGTCTGGAAATATGCATGGCATGATCTCAATCTTTTTGTACTTGTTGAGGGCTGATTTGTGTCCCAGTATGTGATCTATTCTGGAGAACGTTCCGTGTGCACTGGAGAAGAATGTATATTCTGCTGCTTTAGGATGAAACGTTCTGAGTATATCTGTTAAGTCCCTCTGGTCCGGTGTGTCATTCAAAGCCTTTGTTTCCTTGTTGTTGGTTTTTTGATTAAATGATCTGTCCATTGCTGTAAGTGGGGTGTTGAAGCCCCCCACTATTATGGAATTATTATCAATGAGTTTTATGTTTGTGATCAATTGATTTATATATCTGGGTGTTCCACATTTGGCACATAAATGTCTACAATTGTTATGTATTCTTGGTGGATAGACCCCTTAATTATGATATAATGCCCTTCTTCATCTTTTGTTACAGTCTTTAAAGTCTAGATTTTCTAAGTATGGCTACTCCGGCTTTCTTTTGGCGACCATTAGCATGATAGATGGTTCTCCGTCCCCTTACTTTCAATCTGAAGGTGTCTTTAGGTCTAAAGTGGGTCTCTTGTAAATAGCATATAGATGGATCTTGTTTTCTTATCCATTCTGTTACCCTCTGTCTTGTGATTGGATCATTGAGTCCATTGTCGTTTAGAGTGAGTACTGAAAGATATGAATCTGTTGCCATCGTGTTGCCTGTAGAGTTAGTCTTTGTTGCTTTTGGTCCTTTTTTTTTTTCTCTCATCTTTTCTCCCCTCAGGGGCCCCCTTAAAATTTCTTGCAGGGCTAGTTTAGTGGTTGCAAACTCCCTTAGTTTTTGTTTGTCTGGGAAACTCTCTGTCTCCTCCTATTTTTGAATGACAGCCTTGCTGGATAAAGGATTCTTGGCTGCACCCACTTTAGCTTTCTAGACGGCTCCTGGAGAGGAGGCCCCGCCCTTTCCCCTCCCCACCTACTTCCCCTGTGCCCACCATTGTGGTGGCACCAATGTGCCCACCCTGTGCCCGAGTCCGATTCTCTCCGTTGCCCCCCTCCCAGGCCTGTAAGATATTCAATTACACACGTTGGCGGAAAGCATGCGATACCCTCTTCATCATCTTCTCCTTGGTCTTCTTCTACACTCGCCTCGTGCTCTTCCCTACGCAGTGAGTCTGCCCTCGTGCCGGTTGAGGAGAGGGGAGTGCCTGAGATCCAGGCCTGCCTCACCCTCGGTTCCCTCACCCAGGGAGCTGGGGGTGTTGGCCTGGAGGCTTTCAGGGGAGGGCCAGGAACGGTGTCCCTGGGACTGGACACAGCATATGCAAAGGCCCAGTGGCAGGAGAGACAGAAAACTGGGCGCGGTCATTCTCCCATGTGCCCAGAACATGGAGTAGGGGGCAGGGTTGGGCACCTGCTCACTAAAGTCTTTCCCCAGTCTATTTGCTGAGCCTCTCCTGACAGAGGGAACAACATGAAGATCTCTGCTCACGTGGAGCTGACACTGGGGGTGGGCAGGGGAATAGAAGAAATAAAGCAAACGGGTAAAATGTAAAGCCTGAGGGAGTGATGTGCTAAAGAGAAAATGAGGTTTAGGAAGGCACAGGAAGCGTATAGGTAGCTGGTCACTGACGAGATTCGGAGAGACTGGAGGGGAGAGAAGCACACTGATCGTAGGGGAAGAGTGGCCCGGGCACGGCATGTGCAAAGGCCCTAGGGCAGGACCAGGCCTGGTGTGTTGGAGGTACAGCGAGGAGACCCGTGTGGCTGGAGCTGAGTGAACAAGGGAGGAGGGGACAGGGCAGGTGGCAAAGGATCTTGGGGGTCACGGGGAGGACTTGGGCTTTTACCCCAATGAGCAGAGAGCCCTGGAGGGCTGCGGGTGGGAGAGGGACAGACCTGACTCAGGCTCACAGGCACCCCCTGGCAGCTGCTGGGGACCGGCCGGTGGGAGACCTGAGCAGGAGCTGGGGGGCGCCTGGAGGGTGCGGTGCAGGTGACAGAGGTGGGTGGGCCCGCGGTCCCCCGAGGGTCATAAAATGGGAATGAGCTCAGAGCTGTTGCTTGAGGAGCAGGAGCCGAGCTTTGGGTGGGCCGGTTCCAGGGACCTGTGGGGTCCCCGGAAGTGTCCTGGAGGAGGCAGCGGGTGCACCAGCCTGGGGCTCCAGAGAGAGAGCTCCCCGTCCGGAGTTTGCAGCTCGTGGGCCTGAATGGCCGGCGGGCAAGCTGTGCGTTCTCACAGCTTAACACAACCGGGAGAGAAGGGGCACTTAAATGCCCGGAGGGCCTAGGTATCACTCGGGGGGGGGGGGGGGGGGGCGGGGGGGGCCCCGGAAGGGTCCGGGCCCCAAGACGGCCCCCCGAGCCCGCTCGGCCCCCGGGGCCGGGGGGGACGGGGGTGGTGCCCGGTGAAGCCCCACCTCTCCCCCCTCCTCACCTGCCGCAGGATCCTCTACACCACATACTACGAGTCCATTGCCAGCTCGGGCCCCTTCTTCGGCTACTACTTCTTCAACGGCCTTCTCATGATGCTGCAGCTGCTGCACGTGTTCTGGTCCTGCCTCATCCTCCGCATGATCTACAGCTTTACGAAGAAAGGCCAGGTAGGGCCGGGCAGGGGGGCGGCTCGCGGGCGCCTCCCCAGAGCCCCGCCCTCACGCCCCGCCCCGCCCCTCCTCCCCCCAGATGGAGAAGGACGTCCGCAGCGACGTGGAGGAGGCCGACTCGAGCGACGGGGACGTGGCCCAGGAGTCCCTGCCGCTGAAGAACGGGGCGGCCCCCACCGACGGACCTCGGAGCCGGGCGGCCGGGCGGCTGGCCAACGGGCACGCGCCAGCCACATAGCCAGCCGAAGACCGGCCTCGCGGGCCTGCTCCCGGGGCCCTGTGGCTTGGATTTGTGGGGCGGCAGGACCGGAGGCCCCGGGGCGGCTCTGGAGACAGGGAGGGACCTCCCGCAGGGGCAGGGGCAGGGCTGATGATCTGTCTCCAGCCCCCTCTCTCTGCCCACCCTTCCCTTCCCTTCCCTTCCCTTCCCTTGGGCAACTGGACAGAGCTGGGGAGGGCGGGCGGTAGCCCGCCGGAGCCACCTCCAGGCTGAAAGGGGTCCAATAAAACTTGAACGGAGCCAAGTTCTCTGAGCGCGCTTGTGTCCGTGTTCTAGTTCCTCATCCATTCCCGGAGGCCCCAAGGGGACTCTAATTACAGACCCTACCGATGAGACCCTCTCGGCCACCCCAAGACACACGCCCACCCCCAGGGGACTCCGCAAGCAGCGCAGGGGGGGCGCCCCCCCCCCCCCCGGCGACTCAATCCCTGGCACCCAGCCCTGTAGGTAAGCCATCACCTTCCAGCACCAAGCAGCCTTCGGCCAACTCCACCCCCAGCTTACAGGTGGGAAGGTACGAGGCCCACACAAGTCAGAGGCGGGGCAGAGGGCAGGCTCGTTTGGGTCTCCACAGCCCCTGCTCAACACTGGCAGGCTCCCTGGAGACGGTGAGATAGGGCCCAGGGGGAGAGTTCCCGTGGGACGAGCCAAGGGAGTGTCCATCCACAGCTCTAGAAATGCCGGCCTTGTGGCCGCAGGCAGGCCCAGAGGGGCTGCCTCCAGGGGCGTGGAGGGCGGGGAGGAGGGGGGCTGGCAGGGTTGGAGGCCGCAGGATGGGCAAACCAGGCCCTCCGACGGGTGGGGGAAGGGGTACAGATCTGGTCAAGCTGCTCAGCACAGGGGAGGAGGGAGGCGCTGCTGTCTCTCGGCTTGGAGACTCTCCCCTCCCCCTGCCCCCAGAGGGACCGGAAGGGCCAGGAGCACAGAGGAGCAGCGGGGTGAGCGAGGGGGGGGGGGGATGGGAAGACGGGAAGATCTGGAGAGGAGAGGGAGGCAAGAACAAAGAGGGAAGCAGGGGCTGCAAGAAGAAATGGTAAAGACAAGCCATGTCAGTTTCACCTCCTGCTTTTCAAACATCTGGGAAGAGAGCTGATCCGGAGGAGGAGGGAGGAAGAGGACCAGCAGGTGGCCCACAGGAAGGGTGCAAATGGCCTTGACGCAAGGGAAGACACGTTCAAGTTCAGGCTCAATCTCAGCCTACACCAGGGGCAAAGGAAAAAAGTACAATGAATTCCTTTCTCACCAGCTCTCCCGGCACAATGTCAGCGTCCTCTGTTGGGATTTGCAGGGAAAATGGACCGGTCCCAGTGCGCCCCCTGTGGAGGGGAATCTGGCAGGAATTAGAAGTACAAATGCCTTTCCTCTTCATCCCTAGAGACACCCCCAGAGGTTCCTAGTACACTTACAAATCGGTAAGAAAGGACAACCAATCTGAAAACAAAAAACAGGACCAGAAGACATGGACGTTTATAGCAAAGAAAACACTCAAGGCCAAGACTCAGTCTCATTAATAATAATCAAGGACTTAACAAAGCAAGACTAGACTAGCAGATACAATCTAAGACCCATTCCATTGGCTAAAAAAAAATAAACAGGACAAAGAAAGCATGAGAGACGATGGGGATCAAGAATCTGATCTATTACAGCCGGAGCATAAATTAGTACAATTGTTCTGGAACACCATTCACCATCTTGTAAAATCGTTAATCATTCTACAAAGTTCAAAAGCAACGCAAACAGTGTACTATTTAGGCATGAACATCAATCTGGTATAACTGTTTCTTTGGTAAACAGCATACAAACAAAGTCAGAATAGTGATGTTACCTTTGATCTTGGGAGGATAGAAGATGGGATTCAGGTACATAGACCTAGCATCACCTGTTCTAGCCTTCAGAGTTATGAGGTGTGGTGCAGATACTCCTATTAATAAATGTAACTTAAGGGGCGCCTGGGTGGCTCAGTCGGTTAAGCGTCCGACTTCGGCTCCGGTCACGATCTCGCGGTCCGTGAGTTCGAGCCCCGCGTCGGGCTCTGGGCTGATGGCTCAGAGCCTGGAGCCTGCTTCTGATTCTGTATCTCCCTCTCTCTCTGCCCGTCCCACTCCCCTGCTCATGCTCTGTCTCTGTCTCAAAAATAAACATTTAAAAAATTGATTAAAAAAAAAAGGTAGGCAATGGACTCTGACATTTTTCCGAAGAAGATACCAAAGAAAAGAAGGGAAAAAAAAAAAAAGATATACGAACAGCAACAAGCACGTGAAAATGTTTCAGCCTTGTCCTAGGGAAACGTAAGTCAAACCCACAAGATATTACTTCACAGCCATAAGGATGGATAGAGCAAAAAACAAAACAAAAAACAACGTTGGTAAAGATGTCGCAACACTGGAACGACCCCTGTATTTGCTGGTAGGGATGCAAAATGGTTAATTAATGTGGGACCCGGTTCGGCAATTCCTCAAAAATGTAAGCAGAATCACCATACGGCCTGGCAATTTCACTCCTGGATATATACCCTCAAAGAACTGGAAACAGATAACCAAATACTCGTGCAGGAAAGTTCACAGGAGCACCATTCACAACAGCCAAAAGACGGAAACGACCTAAATGTCCATCAGCGGGTAGATGGGTAAACAAATTGTTGTATACCCATACCAAGAAATATTATTCCACCCGGAAAAGGAAATACCGATTCAGGCTATGACATGGATGGACCTCAAAAACATTACACGACGCAAAGGAAACCAGACAGAAAAGGTCACACATTTCAGGATTCCTTTTAAGTGAAATATCCACAATAGCGAAACCTATAAAAATAGAATGCAGAGTTACGGTTGCCAGGGGCTGGGGAGGAAGAGGGGGAAGTGCGGAATAACTGTTTAGTGGGTAGAGGGTTTTGTTTTTTTTTAACATTGAACCTTACTAAAGAACTCCCAGGTATCAGTGAGAAGAGCCACCCTAAAGAAAAGAGGCCAATGGAATATGAACAAGCAAGTTTTTAAACATGGGAAAATAATCTTTAAACAGGAATTAAATTCTGATACATGCTATGACACCGATAGACTTTGAGGACATTACGCTAAATGAAATAAGCCAGACACAGAAAGACAAATATTGTAGGCGTCCACTTATGAGGTATCTAAAGTGGTCAATAAATAATTTTTTTTTTAATTTTAAAAAGGGGCACCTTGGGTGGCTCAGTCGGTTAAGCATCTGACTTCAGGTGGCTCAGGTCACGATCTCGTGGCTCACGAGTTTGAGCCCCATGTCGGGCTCTGTGCTGACAGCTCAGAGCCTGGAGCCCGCTTCAGGTTCCATGTTTCTTCTTTCTCTGCCCCTCCCCCATTTGTGTTCTATTTCTCTCTCTCTCTCAAAAATAAATAAAAATATTTTTAAAAAAATTTTAAGTGGTCAGGGGCGCCTGAGTGGCTCAGTTGGTTGAGCTTGACTTTGGCTCAGGTCATGATCTCACGGTCTGGGAGTTCGAGCCCCACGTCGGGCTCTGGGCCGACAGCTCAGAGACTGGAGCCTGCTTCGGATTCTGTGTCTCTCTCTCTGACCCTCCCCCCGTTAATGCTCTGTCTCTGTCTCAAACATAAATAAACATTAAAAAAATTTTTTTAAAAATTTTTTAAGTGGTCAAATTTACAGAGACAGCAAGTAGACACAGTAATTGCCAGGGGCAGGAGGAGGTCAAAATGAAGAACTATTTAATAATGGGTATAGAGTTTTGTAAGATGAAAAGAATTCTGGAGATTGGTTACAGTGTGAATATACTTAACCCTACTGAACTGTACCCTTAAAAATAGTCACAATAATGATTTTTATGTTATGTGTATTGTTTTAGTTTGCTTTTTGTTTGGCCATTTAGAAAGTGCCAGCAGGGGAGGGGCAGAGAGAGAGAGAGAGTCCCAGGCAGGCTCCGTGCTGGCAGCACAGAGCCCGATGCAGGGCTTGAACCCATGAACCATGAGATCGTGACCTGAGTCAAAACCAAGAGTTGGATGCTTAACCAACTGAGCCACTCAGGTGACCCTATGTTACATGTATTTTACCACAATTTTAAAAAATGGAGGGATGCCTGGGTGGCTCAGTCGGTTAAGCGTCTGACTTCGGCTCAAGTCATGATCTCACGGTTTGTGGGTTTGAGCCCTGCCTTGGGCTCTGTACAGACAGCTTAGAGCCTGGAGCCTGCTTCCAATTCTGTCTCTCTCTCTCTCTCTCTCTCTCTCTCTCTCTGTGCCCCTCCCCCACTCACACTCTGTCTCTCTCTCTCTCAAAAATAAACACTAAAAAAATTTTTTTAATTGAAAATTCCGTAAATTAGGACTAGAGGGAACCTCCTCAATATAATAAGGAATATCTACAAAAACCCCACAGCTAGCATACGTTATGGTGAGAAGCTTGAAGGTTTCTAAGAACAGGAACACAGCAAGGATATACCATTGCCTCTCAATGTCATATTGGAAGTTCTAGCTAATGCAGTAAGACAAGAAAAGGAAATAAAAGGGATACAGGCTCAGAAGGAAGAAATCATACTGTCCGGGGTACTTGGGTTGCTCAGTCGGTTGAGCATCTGACTCTTGATTTCAGCTCAGGTCGTGATCTGATGGTTCATGGTTCAGGCTGGCAGCATGGAGCCTGCTTGAGATTCTCTCTCTCCCTCTCTCTCTCTCAAAATTAATAAACTTTAAAAAACTATATCGAGGTGCCTGGGTGGCTCAGTTGGTTAAGCATCTGACTCTTGATTTAGGCTCAGTCATGATCTGTCATGGTCTTAAGCCCTACGTTTTGGGATTCTCTCTCTCCCTCTCTCTCTGTCCCTTCCCCACTCTCTCTCTCTCAAAATAAAGTTTAAAAAAAACCTGTCTTTATTCATAGAGATGACCATCTATGTAGAAAATCCAAAATAATCAACAAAAAAATCCTCCTGGAACTAATAAGCCACTATAGTAATGTAGCAAGATACAAGATTAATATACAAAAGCCAATCGGTTTCCATGTACCAGCAGTTAAAGAGTGAAATTTGAAAACGAGAGCACAATACCATTTGTTATCACCCACAAAATGAAATACGCTGGTATAAATCTAACAAAACACGTACAATTCTATATGATGAAAGGAATAAAAGAAGTAATAAATGGAGAGACGCCCATGTTTCCATATCGTCAACACGTTAGTCCCTCCCAACTTGATCTACAGATGCAATCCCAGCCAAAATGCCAGCAAGTTTCCTCAATACTGACAAACTGATTCTAAGGTTTCTAGGGACAGGTAAATCCCCCAGAATACACAGCACAATATCGATGGAGAAGAACAAAGGTGGCAGGGCTGACACTACCCAACGTCAAGACTTACTACAAAGCCACGGTGATAAAGACCGTGTGGTATGGGTGAAAAACAGACAGATCAAAGGAACAGAACAGAGCCCGGAAATACACGCACCGAGTGGAATCAACTGGTCAGTGACAAAGGAGCAAAGACGACGTAGCAGAGAAAAGACAGTGTTTTCCACGATGATGGTGCTGGAACGACTGGGCATCCACAGGGGAAAATATGAATCTAGGGGCACCGGGGGGGGGGGCTCAGTTGGTTAAGCATCTGACTTTGGCTCAGGTCATGATCTCATGTTTCGAGAGTTTGAGCCCCACATCAAGCTCTCTGCCGTCCACTTTGCATCCTCTGTCCACCCCCCCACCCCCCGTTCGCACACGCACACACACACGCACGCTTGCTCTAACATAAATAAACATTAAAAGGACCGCCTAGATGGCTCAATAGGTTAAGCATCCGATTTCAGCTCAGGTCATGATCTCATGGTTCGTGGGTTCGAGCCCCATGTGGGTGGGGCTCTGTGCGGACAGCTCAGAGCCCGGAGCCTGCTTTGGATTCTGTGTCTCCCTCTCTCTCTGCCCCTTCCCCACTCATGCTCTATCTCAAAAATAAACATTTAAAAAAAAATTTTCTTTTAAGACTCATATAAAAAAAAATCAAAAGAAAAAAATGAATCTAGACACAGACTTGACACCCTTGAGAAATTAACTCAAAATGAATCACAGGCCTAAATGTAAAAACACCAAACCATAAAACTCCTAGAACATGACAGAGGAGAAAACCTAGATGAATTGGGTTTCGTAGTAACTTCTTAGATATGCCACCAACAGCATGGTCTATAAGAAAAGGAATTGGTAAGCTAGACACCATTAAAATGAAAAAAAAATCCTGCTCTGAGATAGAAAGTATCAACGGAGTGAGAAGACAGGCACGGACTGGGAGAAAAGGAATGCAAAAAAAAAAAAACAAAAAACCTACCTATCTGATAAAGAACCGTTATACAAAGAATTCGTAAAACTCAACAATAAGAAATGAATAACCCAATTAGAAAATTAGATCTGAACAGACAGCTCACCGAAGAGATTCGGATGGCAAACAAGTGCATGAAAACACATCTGTCATCACATATCATCTGTCATCAGGGAATAAATGCAAAATAAAGCCACAATGGGCCACCACAACACTCCTATTAGAATGCCCACACGCAGGAGCGCCTGAGTGGCTCAGGTGGTTAAGTGCCCGACTTCGGCTCAGGTCGTGATCTCACTGTTCCCGGGTTTGAGCCCCACGTCGACCTCGGTGCTGACAGCTCGGAGCCCGGAGCCTGCTTCGGGTTCTGGGTCTCCCTCTCCCTCTGCCCCTCCCCCACTTGTGCTCTGTCTCTCTCTCTCTCTCTCTCTCTCTCAAAAAAATAAACATTAAAAAAATTAATAAACAAAAATAACATTAAAACAAAATAAACAAAAACAACACACAACAGTATGTTTTTGGAGCCTACTCAGGCCGATAATACGACTGTAATTCGCAGTGATGTGCAGTACAGAATCACGTGCATTTTGCTAGCACATTTCCCTGTCATTGGCCTTTTGGGTGGTTTTCCTTTTTCCTGCTAGTCGCTGCGCCCCAATGCGGGGCTTGAACTCACGAACAGCGTGATCACGACCTGAGCCAGAGCTGGACATTCAACCAACTGAGCCACCCAGGCGCCCCAAAACATACTGTTGAGCAAAGGAAAGCAATTTGCAAAAATACAGAATCACACCATCTACATAAAAATACAAATTATCGGGGCGCCTGGGTGGCGCAGTCGGTTAAGCGTCCGACTTCAGCCAGGTCACGATCTCGCGGTCCGGGAGTTCGAGCCCCGCGTCGGGCTCTGGGCTGATGGCTCAGAGCCTGGAGCCTGTTTCCGATTTTGTGTCTCCCTCTCTCTCTGCCCCTCCCCCGTTCATAGTCTGTCTCTCTCTGTCCCAAAAATAAATAAACGTTAAAAAAAAAAAGACTTAAAAAAAATTTGGATATATGGATTTATATATATGGATTTATATGGATATATATTTATATATATGGATATATATATATATTTTTTTTTTAAACATAAACTAAAAGGCTACATACATAGTAGAGGGTGATGAAGGATGCAGACAGAAGGCAGTTTCATGACAACTCCTACCTTTTAAGGATGCATTTATTTATGTTATTTACGTATTTTTAAGATGTTTTAAAATTTAATTTTTTTTTAACGTTTATTTATTCTTGAGAGAGAGAGAGAGCATGAGCGGGGTAGGGGCAGAGTGAGAGACAGACACAGAATCTGAAGCAGGCTCCAGGCTCTGAGCTGTCAGCGCAAAGCCTGACGCGGGGCTTGAACTCACGAACCAGGAGACCGTGACCTGAGCTGAAGTCGGACTCTTAACCAACTGAGCCACCCAGGTGCCCCTTAAAAATTTTTTTTTTTAACGTTTACTCATTTTTGAGAGAGACAGAGCATGAGTAGGAGAGGAGCAGAGAGAGAAAGGGAGACACAGAATCTGATGCAGGCTCCAGGCTCTGAGCTGTCCGCACAGAGCCTGATACGGGGCTCGAACCCACGAGCGGGGAGATCATGACCTGAGCGGAAGTCGGACGCTTAACTGACAGAGCCCCCGAGGCGTCCCTAAGATTTTATTTTTAAGTAATCTCTCCACCCAACGTGGGGCTCAAACTTATAACCCAGAAATCAAGAGTTGCATGCTCTCCTGAGTGAGCCAGCCAGGCGCCCCGATTACGTGCAGATTGTTAAAGAAGATATGTAGAACGTAGTGGAAAAAAGCGTATCAAAACATTAACAGTAATTAAGTTGGGGCAGAAGAGAGATCAACGATGATTATTCTTTTTTCTATTAATATTTCTGTTTTTCATATTTGCCCAAATTCCAATGGCACGGGAGGAACAAATGAGAGAATGAGCGTTTTAACTGAAAAGTGGGTGTAACCAGGTGCTCGCTTTAGAAGTATCCGTAATGTCCGTTTTATGGAACTTTTTATAGATGCCGTTTCACCATAAAACAATAAAAAGGTATCAAGAACTTCACAGGGGCAGCGGGGAAGCGAGGGCCTGGCTGGTTCAGCCTGTGGAGCATGGGACTCTGGATCTCTGGGCTGTGAGTTCAAGCCCCACGTAGGGCACAGAGATTCCTTAAAAACAGACACAAACAAGAAAAAAAACTGTGCATAGCACGTATGCAGGTTGCAGTGGGCAGGCTGGAGCGTTGCTAGATTCTCCTTTCATATTCCACATCTATGGAAATGATGGGAAAGTTTTTCTTAATATACACGCCTTACGGAGGAAACATTCACATAGAATTAATCGTTGTGAAGCGAACGATTCGGTGGCATTGAGTGCATTTACAAGGTTGTGCAGCCACCCCCTCTCTCCAGTTCCGAGACATTTCCATCCCCCCAGAGGAAACCCGACCCCCGTTCGCGCTCACTCCCCACGCCTCCGTCCTCGAGCCCCTGGGAACCACCCAGCTGCGTGCAGAGTCCGTGGGTTTCCCTGTTCCAGACAGGACCACGCAACACGCGACCTTGGGCCTCCGGCCTCATTTCACGCAGCCCCGTGTTCTTGAGGTTGGTCATGCCGTCCGTTATCCTTCATTGCTGTTTATGGGTGAGTAATATTCCATCGGATGGCTAGGTCACATTTGGTTGATCCGTTCACCGGTTCTGTCCATTCTTTAGAGGGGCCTGTATGGAGGGCCCACAAACCCTCTCCAAGATGCTAAAGGCTCAGCACTCAAGGCCTGCTTTCACCCACTTCTCAACCCACACAAGGCTCCTCCTCCAGGAAGCCCTCTGGGATTGTCCCCATCTCTTCAACTGGCTTCACCCCCCCCCCCCCCGATGGATGTACCACGCTTTGCCTATACCTTCAAAACTCAGCCCTGGAAAGCCTGACCTCACCCATGCAGACCCTAGACTCACAACCCAGGACCAAGAGTCCATTAGCCTGGCCAGACCTCTGAACCGGACAAGAGGCGCCCAGCCAGGCACTCCCATGACGGGAGGCTGAGCTCAGCCAGTGAGGTGAGCTGGCAGCGGACCAGCAAGCCCACAATAGAGAAAACCCGACCCAAGAAAACAAGGAAACAACACAGATTAAAGCCGGAATCGACGAAACAGAGGAACAAAAGGAACAAAGGAACAAAAACGCAAGAATGAAACCAAACCCTGGCTCTTTGGAAAGACTAAAGAGGTAAACATTTGGAGAGAATGAGCAGGGGGCAAGTGGGGAGAGTTTAAAAAATATATATGTGAGGAGGCTGAGAGCAAATATGGGTCAAAACGATGAGAAATAACCTCTCTCGGGCTGCGGAGAAAAGGGAACCCTGTGCACCTGCCGCTGGGAATACAGATGGCCGCAGCCAGGAGTGTGTCAGATAACAGGTCCTCACAGAATGAAAAATAGAAATTCTCCACTTCTGCGTATATACATCCAAAGGAAATAAAATTGGTCTTGAAAAGATATCTGCACCCCGCCCCCACGTTTACTGTGGCATTAGTCACAATAGACACAGAAAGAACCTAAGTGCCCCTCACTGGATGAGAAAATACATAAGGAAAACGTGTACAGGAGCGCCTGGGGGGCTCAGTCCGTGAAGCGTCCGACTTCGGCTCAGGTCACGATCTCACAGTCCGTGGGTTCGAGCCCCACGTCGGGCTCTGGGCTGACAGCTCAGAGCCTGGAGCCTGTTTCCGATTCTGTGTCTCCCTGTCTCTCTGCCCCTCCCCCGTTCATGCTCTGTCTCTCTCTGTCCCAAAAATAAATAAACGTTGAAAAAAAAAATTAAAAAAAAAAAAAAAGGCACTGGCCGGGGTCACCTGGGTGGCTCAGTCGGTTGAGCGCCCGACTTCGGCTCAGGTCACAATCTCATGGTCCGTGGGTTCGAGCCCCGCGTCGGGCTCTGGGCTGACAGCTCAGAGCCTGGAGCCTGCTTCGGATTCTGGGTCTCCCTCTCTCTCTCTGTCCTTCCCCCCTCGCATTCTGTGCCTCTGTCCGTCTCTCTCAAAAATAAACAAACATTAAAAATGTAAAGAAAGAAAATGTGTGCATACAATGTAATACTATTTGCCTCAAAAAAGAAGGAAATTCTGCCATTTGCAACCCCGTGGATGGACCTTGAGGACATTATGCTAAGTGAAGTCAGAGAAAGACAAATACTGCATGACCTCATTCACACATGGAATCTAAAAAAAAAAAAAAAAAAAAAAAACCCGGATTAAGATAAAAAAAACCAAATTGGTGGTGTTGGGGGTAGGGGGTGAGTGGTTTAAAAAAAAAAAAGCAAAACTAAAGAACTATATGCCAATACATTTGAAAATCAAGATGAAATGAATACATTTAGGGAGAAACAAAACAAAAAAAAAAAATGCAAAATCATACCAAGAAGAATCAGATAACTTGAGTAGATCCAGAAATGTTACTGAGATGGAAATGATGGGGGGTGGGGTGCCTCTCTTGGAAGGGCAGGACCTAGAAGGTTCTACAGGGCAGTTTTATCAGCATTTCAGGTAGCAGATAATCCCCATCTTAGGCAAGTTGATACCAGGAACAGGCAAAGGGCACAGGAGGAGGGGAACAGCTGGTTTCC
Source organism: Herpailurus yagouaroundi (assembly GCF_014898765.1). Classification (NCBI taxonomy): domain Eukaryota; kingdom Metazoa; phylum Chordata; class Mammalia; order Carnivora; family Felidae; genus Herpailurus; species Herpailurus yagouaroundi. Next base: position 621,949 of record NW_024412431.1, on the reverse strand, counting down.
TTTCCTTTTGGAGGATGGTGTAACCTACAAACCAGAGAGAGCACAACACGGATGTGCTGCGGCAACATTACGCTCAGTAAAACAAGCCAGACACAGATGGCGACACGTCGCATGACTCTGTTTGTAGGAAGTCTCCACACTGAGCAAATCCATGGAGACACAAGGCAGATGGATGGTTACCCAGGGAAAAGGAAGGGGAGGGGAGAGACATAACTGCTCAGTGAGTATGGGGTTTCGTTTTGCAGCGATGGAAATGTTCTGGAAACAGACAGACGTGGTGGCTGTACCATATCGTGCGTGTACCAGATGTCATGGAACTGTTTGCTTTCAAGGGGTTGGTTTTGTTATGTAAATTTCACCTCCATAAAAATAAAAACAGGTGAGACTGTGGACCAAGATAGGAAAATTGACACCAGCCTTCAATACCGTCCCTAGAAGCAGAAATCCTAAATAAAATACTGCTAGCCAAATCTCACAGTGTGGGGGAGAAATTATATCACGACCAAGGACAATTTGGCCAGGAAAGCACAGATGAGTTAAACTCAGAAAATCAGGCAACTGACAACTTATCTGTCAGCTGACGGGGCTGGTTGCTGACACAGACACTTGTTTTTGCCAGGACACCATGTGTGTGTTCTCGGAATTTAGACCTGGGAACAATAGGGCTGGTGCGGACCCAGGTCTGGGGCAGCCCACACAACATCCTTGCAAATCTGTTAGAGCATCAAAGAAAGCAGAAACCAGCTTAAGAAAAACAGTAGCATAGGGGCACCTGGGTGGCTCAGTCGGTCAAGCGGCTGACTTGGGGTCAGGTCATGATCTCACGGTGTGTGGGTTTGAGCCCCACATCCGGCCCTGTGCTGATGGCTCAGAGCCTGCAGCCTGCTTCAGATTCCGTCTCTCTCTGCTCCTCCCCTGCTCATGCTCTGTCTCACAAAAGTGGATAATTATTTTAAAATTTTTAAGATAAACACTAGCATAATTTAAAAGACTTGTTATATTTCTAATACATGGAAGAAAATAAATTCACCTTTCAAAAAAAAAAAAAAAAAAGACAGAAATTCTGACACCTGCTACAACATGGACACATCTTGAACACACAATGTGAGTAAAACGAGCCAGGCACCAAAAAACCACATTCTATATGATTCCACTTCCGTGAAGTCCCTAGAGAAGTCAAATTCAGAGAGACAGAAAGTAGATAGGGGGAGCCAGGGGCTGGTGGGGGCAGGGGGAGTCAGTGTTTCATGGGGACACTTTCAGTTTTGCAAGAGGGAGAGAGCTCTGGAGGTGGACGGTGGGGAGGGTGGCACACAGCGACTGTGCGTATTGCCACTGAACTGCGCACCTAAAAATGATTAAAACGGCAAACTTCACGTTATGTGTATATCACAAGGAGAAAAACACAAGGGTGAAGGTCCCTTGATGGGACAGAGAATGAGGAAGGGTAGCCGCGAAGGTCATGCACAAACACCCGGGAAGAGCCGCATAAGGAACCAAGACGAGCACGTGGTGAGAAGGAAACCCGTGGCTGGATGGTAAAGGCAGAGAGCGCCACCTACCGGCAGCTGGCGGCGCTCTTCCGGACGCTGGGAATACACGCGAGGAAGCCACGCCCATTTCCTCCCTGTGTGGCCATCCTTCCCCCACCCTTGCGGCAGAACAGAGCCCATCACCGAGAAAACAGAAACCAGCCCGTAGTCATCACCCCCACCAACCTGCCAACCTGCACCGGGCCCCACACGCCAGGCCAGCCTTCCCTCTGCTGCCGTGTGTAAACAGTGTGCCCCGAATCCCTGGCAAAGCCAGGCGGCCACCAGCTCACACCCCCACTCCCCCGTGCAGGGAGCCACAGCAATCCTCCCTCTGTACCAGATTATTCCCACCAGCACACAAATATGCCGATTCATCTTTCACCTTTTTTTTTTTTTTGGTCTGGTTTGATCATTGAGATGAAATCCACATAACATAAACTTAAACTTCACCGGCATATGCTATACTTAAAAGTAAACTTCGGTGGCATTTAGTACATTCACAAGGCTGTGCAACCACCGTCTAATTCTGAAACATACCCACGTGGCAAATAAGCGTATGAAAAGATGTTCCACATCATCCATCATCAGGAATTGCAAACTGAAACAAGATGGGGGCGGGGGGTGGCGCACCTGGGTGGCTCAGTCAGTTGAGCCTCCGACTTCGGCTCAGGTCATGATCTCTCACACTTTGTGAGTTCGAGCCCTGCGTCAGGCTCAGAGCCTGGAGCCTGCTTTGGATTCTGTGTCTCCCTCTCTCTCTGTCCCTCCCCTGCTCATTCTCTGTCTCTCTCTGTCAAAAATAAATAAACATTAAAAAAAAATTTTTTTTTTTTTTTAAACAAGATACCGGGGCACCTGGGTGGCTCAGTGGGTTAAGCATCCAACTCCTGGTTTCGGCTCAGGTCATGATCTCACGGTTTGTGGGTTTGAGAGATACATTGCACAGTTTGAGATCCCCTACTGCTTGGGATTCTCTCTCTCCTCTCTCTGCCCCTCCCTGGCTCACTCTCTCTGTCTGCTCTCTCAAAAATGAATAAACTGAAAAACAACAACAACAAGAAAATACCACCACACAGCTATTAGAATGACCCAAATCCACGCACTGACAACACAGAAGGCTGGCGAGGACCGGAGCTACAGGAACTCTCATCTACTGCTGGTGGGGATGCAAATGGTCCAGCCACTCCGGAAGACAGTTTAGCGATTTCTGAAAAAACTAAACATACCCTGCAAAACTATCTTACCGTACAACCCAGCAATCGTGCTTCTTGGGATTCACCCACAGGTGTTGAAAACTGATGTCCACACAAAACCCTGAGCTCCGATGTTTCTAGCAGCCTATCCAGATTTCCAAAGACTTGGAAGCAAACAAAGTGTCCTTCAGCAGGTGAAATGGAAAAGTAAACTGCAGAACGTCCAGACAAGCGCTAAAAAGAAATGAGCCATCGGGCCATGAAAACGACACAGAGGAACCTTCAATGCGTATCACCAAGTGAAAGAAGCCAGTCTGCAAAGTCTACAGATCGCATGATCCTTTCGGACATTCTGGAAAAGCAAAACTATGGAGGCAGTAGAACGAGCAGTGGTTGCCAGACGTAGGGGGGAGGGACGAGTAGGCAGAGCACCGAGGATTTTTCCGGCGGTGAAAATACCATATACGATATTAAAATGGTAGATACAGGGCATTGCATCCTTGTTGGGACCCACAGAATGGACACCACCAAGGGCGAACCTTAAAGTAACTTACGGACTAGGGGCGCCTGGGTGGCGCAGTCGGTTAAGCGTCTGACTTCAGCCAGGTCACGATCTCACGGTCCGTGAGTTCGAGCCCCGCGTCAGGCTCTGGGCTGATGGCTCAGAGCCTGGAGCCTGCTTCCTATTCTGTGTCTCCCTCTCTGTCTGCCCCTCCCCCATTCATGCTCTGTCTCTCATTATTCACAATAGTTAGGAGATGGAAACCACCCAAGTGTCCATCCTATGGGCCAAGGTGTAGACAAATGGTGGTCCATCCATATAATGGAATATTACCCAGTCATAAAAAAGAATGAAGTCCTAGGGGTGCCTGGGTAGCTCAGTTGGTTAAGTGACTAACTCTTGGTTTCAGCTCGGGTCCTGATCTCACGGTTTGTGGGTTCGAGCCCCGCGGCGGGCTCTGTGCTGACAGCTCAGAGCCCGGAGCCTGCTTCGGATTCTGTGTCTCCCTCTCTCTCTGCCCCTCCCCCACGTGCACTCTGTGTGTGTCTCTCTCTCCCCCTCAAAATAAATAAACGTTAAAAAAAAAAAAAAAAGACCTGAAGTCCTAACCCGTGCTACAACACGGACGAACCCTGAAAATAGTGTGGTCAGCGAAAGAAGCAAGACCCGAGGAGTCATGTATTGTACGATCCCATTGATGTGAAATATTCCAGACGAGGTAAACCCACAGAGACAGAAGGCAGGTTAACAGTTTCCTGGGATGGGGAGGGGGAGTGGGGGAGAGCAGGGCCTGGGCATCAGCTGCTCCATGAGTACAGGGTTTTATTTTGGGGGTGAGGAAAAAGTGTTTTTTTGGTTGTTTTTTTTTTAAGTTTATTCATTTATTTTGAGAGAGAGCTAGCGGGGGAGGGGCAGAAAAGCTGAGCTGAAACCAAGAGTCAGATGCTTAACTGACTAAGCCACCCAGGCACCCCTGGTTTTGCTTTTAAAGTATAGCCATCTTTTGGGAATGCAAACTGGTGCAGCCACTCTAGAAGACAGTCTGGAGGTTCCTCAAAAAACTAAAAATAGAACTACCCTACGACCCAGCAATTGCACTACTAAGTATTTATCCACGGGATACAGGTGGGCTGTTTCGAAGGGACACACGCACCCCCATGTTTATAGCAGCACCATTGACAACAGCCAATGTATGGAAAGAGCCCAGATGTCCATCGATGGATGAATGGATAAAGAAGATGTGGTTTATATACATACAACGGAATGTTACTCGGCAATCAAAAAGAATAAAAGCTTGCCATTTGCAGCTATGTAGATGGAACTGGAGGGGATTATGCAAAATTAGTCAGAGAAAGACAAACATCCTATGACTTCACTCCTATGAGGACTTTATGAGACAAAACAGATGAATATAAGGGAAGGGAAACAAAAATAATATAAAAACAGGGAGGGGGACAAAACAGAAGAGACTCATAAATATGGAGAACAAACTGAGGGTTACGGGAGGGGTTGTGGGAGGGGGGATGGGCTAAACGGGTCAGGGGCACTAAGGAATCTACTCCTGAAATCATCATGGCCCTATATGCTACCTAATTTTGATATAAATTTAAAAAAATAAAATAAAATAAATAAAAATTAAAAAATAAAAAATAGGGGCGCCTGGGTGGCGCAGTCGGTTAAGCGTCCGACTTCAGCCAGGTCACGATCTCGCGGTCCGTGAGTTCGAGCCCCGCGTCAGGCTCTGGGCTGATGGCTCAGAGCCTGGAGCCTGTTTCCGATTCTGTGTCTCCCTCTCTCTCTGCCCCTCCCCTGTTCATGCTCTGTCTCTCTCTGTCCCAAAAATAAACGTTGAAAAAAAAAAATTAAAAAAAAAATAAAAAATAAACTATACGTGACTACAAACTAAAAAAAAAAAAAGTTAAAGAAAAAAATAAAAAACTATAGCCACCTTCGTGGCATCTTCCACCTACAAGGCAAACCATCTCAGAGCGCCCCCCTCCCTGCAGCCACTGCCCTATTTCTGTCCCCGCCCCCAAAGCAGAGTCACCCACACCCCGCTTCTCCCTGCCGTTTGCTTTTCAGTCGTGGAGCTGTTTTTGGCCATCGTCACCAATGACCTCCACGTTATTAAATGCCAGCGTCCCCTCTAGATCCGACTTTACAGACCACGTCACAGCCCGTGACCCAGGGATGGCGTCCCCGCCTTTGATTCGCTCTGTTCTCCTGAGCTCTGCCGGTTTCCCTCCCAGCTCTTGGCTGCCCCTTCTCACTGCCCGGTCCTCGCATCCAGTCCTCCAGACCCCGGCTGCGAACTCTCCCCACCTCCGTGGCATGTCAGTTCCACCGGCTTTTCCTTCTACAGGGATCCAGGAGGTGGCCACTTCTCACCCACGCTGCCTGCCCAGCCCAGCCCTCCGCCCCCTCCACGGACCAGCCTGGGGGGCCTCCAGCCCCCACCCTGTGCCCTGTCCTCCCCTCTACAGCCAGAAACACACTGTTCACTTTTTTTGTAAGTGTCTATTGTCCACTGCTGTATCCTGAGCACCTAGACAGTGCCTAGTGCACAGCCCCGTTCAACAAACGTCTCTTTACAACAGCTTTGGAGATATAACGCGCGTTTTGGCCTGCTAGGGAGACTGTAACAAACCCCCCCACACCTCAGGGGCTTAAACACATTTTTTTCCTCACGGTTCCGGAGGCTGGAAGTCCAAGGTCAAGGCACCGGCAGGGCTGGTCCCCTCTGAGGCCTCTCTCCTCGGCTGGCAGACGGCCACCTTCTCCCTGTGTCCTCACGTGGTCGTCCACCTGCGTCCGCATCCACCCTGTGTGTCCAAATTTCCTTTGCTTACGAGGATACCAGACAGGGGCGCCTGGGTGGCTCAGTTGGTTAAGCGTCCGACTTCAGCTCAGGTCGTGGTCTCAAGGTTTGTGAGTTCAAGCCCCACGTCGGGCTCTGTGCTGACAGCTCGGAGCCTGGATCCTACTTTGGATTCTGTGTCTCCCTTTCTCTGCCCTTCCCACGCTCACGCTTGTCTCTCTTTCCCTCAAAAAATAAAAACATAAGGGCACCTGGGTGGCTGTCGGTTAAGCGTCCGACTTCAACTCAGGTCACGATCTCGCAGTCCGTGAGTTCGAGCCCCGTGTCGGGCTCTGGGCTGATGGCTCGGAGCCTGGAGCCTGTTTCCGATTCTGTGTCTCCCTCTCTCTCTGCCCCGCCCCCGTTCATGCTCTGTCTCTCTCTGTCTCAAAAATAAACGTTAAAAATTTTTTTTAAATTAAAAAATTAAAAAAATAACAACATAAAACACAAATTAAAGGTAAATAATAAAGGCTAGAGCTTTAGGGCTTCATCATGGGGCTCTGGAGGGGACACAACTCAGCTCCCATCACACCACATACCACCAAATTCACCCACTGAAAATGTACACGTCCGTCATTTTTAGTGCATTTGCTGACGTATGCGGCCACCGCTGCAGGGTACCGCAGGGCATTCCAGCCCTCAAAGAGAAACCCCACGTCCTTCAGCTGCTCACCCCCGTCCCGCTATCTCCTCTGGCCCCCAACAACCACTATTTTCCTGGCCCTACAGCTTTACCTACTCTGGACATCGTCTACGAATGGAACCCCACAATATCTGACTTTGTGCTTTCGCTCAGCGTGACATTTTCTTTTTTTTTTTTTTAACTTTTTTAAATGTTTATTTATTATTGAGAGACAGAGAGAGACAGAGCACAAGCATGGCAGGGGCCGAGAGACAGGGAGACCCAGAATCCAAAGCAGGTTCCAGGCTCTGAGACGTCAGCACAGAGCCAGACGTGGGGCTCGAACTCGCGAACCGCGAGATCATGACCTGAGCCGAAGTCGGACGCTCAACCGACTGAGCCACCCAGGCGCCCCTTAGCGTGGCATTTTCAAGGTTCACCCGCGCGGCGGCACGTCAGGACTTCCCCTTCACGGCTGAATAACACCCCATTGTGCGGACACACCACATCGGGTTTACCCATTCACCCGCTGAGGGACCTTGAGGCTGGTTGCGATTGTCCGGCCGGGAACATTCATCTACAACAAATGTGTTTTGAACAAACGAAGAACTCTGATCACGTAACCCAAAGAACTCCATCGAACTGGAAATTTCACACGGTGACGAGAACAGAAGAAAGGATCGGCAAGATCCCTTTTACCCCAGGCCGTGCTTTTCCTGAGGAAGAACCAACTGGTTCTGTGATACAAATGAACACAAGTGTTGCTTCGGAACAAAGTGTACCTACACCCCTGCTGTGACCAGGCCAATCTGGTAAAGACAAAACAAACCAGGAAAACAGAGTCCTAAGCCAGAAGCTTTCAGTTAGATAAATCATGTCCTTACAGAGGGATTTTCTCAATGCAAGAAGACACTTTAAAACCCGTGAGAGAATGGCCCCGCTCTGTTCAAATCTCCCAAAGGTCCCACCTCGCTACACACACCCAGTGCCTCCCCCCACCCCCAGCTCACAGACATCTTCTGACGTCAACTCACCACTGCCACTACCCCCTCGGCGCTGGCTCCAGACTTCCTGTGTCTGGAACAACTTCTGCCTCAGGGCCTTTGCACTCGCTGTTTACTCTTCTCAGAATGTTCTTCACCTACATACCTGCACAGTTCATCTTCCTTCAGCTCTCTACTCAAATGCCTTCCCATTCCAGCCTCTTGTTTATCAAATGTAAAGATAGTGACCCTTCTCTCCCCCCGTCCAGCACGCCCATCACTCCTACTTTGGCGCTTAGTCCCCAGAACCTAGCCCCAACTTGACATCGAGATACCGGTTTAGTAGAGTTTAGTGGTTGGTCGCCTCGCCCCTCACCCCACCTCCACTCACTTGCCTCCATGGGGGAGGGGGCCTTGTTCTGTTCAAGGTTGGTCTCCAGCACCTACAATGCCTGCCACCCAGTCGGTGCTCAGTGAATGTCTGTTCTCCACACACTAACCTACAAAGGCAATGCAATCCCAGTTAAAGTCCCAGGTAGGTATCTTCTGAAGTGCTACAAGCCCGTGAAAAGATTCACATGGTACTGGCTACAGGTATTAGGAGTGTGCTAAATGCCATGGGACGGTTCACTTTAAAATGATTAACTCTTGGGGCACCTGGGTGGCGCAGTCGGTTAAGCGTCCGACTTCAGCCAGGTCACGATCTCACGGTCCGGGAGTTCGAGCCCCACGTCAGGCTCTGGGCTGATGGCTCAGAGCCTGGAGCCTGTTTCCGATTCTGTGTCTCCCTCTCTCTCTGCCCCTCCCCCGTTCATGCTCTGTCTCTCTCTGTCCCAAAAATAAATAAATGTTGAAAAAAAAAATAAATAAAATAAAATAAAATGATTAGCTCTTGGGACGCCTGGGTGGCTCAGTTGGTTAATCGTCCGACTCCGGCTCAGGTCATAATCTTGCAGTTTGTGGGTTCAAGCCCCACGTCGGGCTCTGTGCTGACAGCTCGGAGCCTGGAGCCTGCTTCGGATTCTGTGTCTCCCTCTGTCTCTGCCCCTCCCCCACTCATGCTCGCTCTCTCTCTCTCTCTCTCTCTCTCTCCCCCTCAAAAATAAAGATTTAATTAATAAATAATAAATATAACGCTGGAAATGACCTCAAGGTCCATCAACAGGTAGAGTGTGGGCCAGCCATACAGCGGAATAGGGCTTACCAATAAAACAAGTTAACCTTTTTTTTTTAATTTTTTTTTTAACATTTTATTTTTTGAGAGACAGAGAAAGACAGAGCAGGAGCAGGGGAGGGGCCGAGAGAGAGGGAGACCCAGAATCTGAAGCAGGCTCCAGGCTCTGAGCTGTCAGCACAGGGCCCGATGTGGGGCTGGAAACCACCGACTGCCAGATCATGACTTGAGCCCAAGTCAGACGCTCAACCGACTGAGCCACCCAGGCACCACCTAAAACAAGTTAACTTTTAGCACACGCAACAACAGCATGCACAGATCTTAAAAGAAACATGTCAGGTAAAAACCGCCAGACAAAACAGGGTACCTACTATGTGATTCTAGAAAGGCAATGAATCTATAGTGTCAGAAGGCAATCAATGGTTGCCTAGGTCATGGGGAGGGGGTATAAAAAAAGACACAAGGAAACTTTGAGGGAGGAACCTTGGGGGAAACTTTGGGGAGAAACATGATGTTCAGTGAAAGAAGCCAGACATCAAAGGTCACCTACGGTAGGATTCCATCCCCAGGAAATGTCCAGAACAGGCAAATCCACAGAAACACAAATTGTATTCGTAGGTGCCAGAGGCTGAGGGAGGGAGATGGGGAATGAGTCCTAATGGAGACAGGGTTTCCTTTTCGGGGGGG